>NC_134294.1:4572214-4879521 GCF_949628215.1 Phalacrocorax aristotelis
TTTCCCTGCTTTCACCATTTTTAAATTATCCTCACTGAGTTCTGCAAAGTCTTTTCTATTAGGGAAGTAAACTCTCACATCAATTCTGCCTGCTTAGCTACCCACAAGAGAGGAAGAGGAGTGCTCATATTGGAGGTTTTTCTTTAGGAGTCATGGAAAATGTGAGACCTTGCCTTGCTGTGAGGTTGTAGGGGTTTTTACCTTCACACCTGTGAGGGAGAGGGGAGAATTACCGAAGTTTGTTGCCCAAGATTCCTCTCCTGTAACTTCTAAACACCTAAGCTTCCCACCTCCATCAGGCAGGAGCTGCTGGTGTTCGGCACATCTGAAAAGGTGGCCTGAAGTATCTAACACTATCTGACAGGATAAATAAGAATGTTTCAGAATAAGTGGTCTCTAAAATAAGGTCTTAAAAGAGAAAATACAGATGTAAGGTTAGTGGATATAACGATATGTACGGCGTTTCTGTGTCATGCACTGAAATATACACTGTAATTTAACACACTAATGTTACTGATATATTTAATAGCAGCTTACTTCATAAAACAAGTTCTAATGATGGACATCTCTTTTTTATCTTGCTATCATAATAGTTTGCTGCTTGATAATGTTTAGGATCGTGTTTTCAATATGTCTCCAAAAATGGGGCGGTAATAATCGCAGATGTACTGAAATCCATCAGGCAGAACCACCTGCAAATCCTGCGGACAGAAGTGTTAGTATCTGGGTAAAAAGCTTTTCTTTTGATTGTCCAGCTAATATCCTTGTAAGGTGGAGTTTGAACTTCAGTCTGTAATGTTGTGGTAAAAGAGTGTGCTTTGCAACTTTGTAAATACCAGATTTAATCTGGGAACACTTCTGGTTTTCAATAAAATCCGCAGCTGAGGTTTCTTACCGTACAAACAAAGCCTGGATTAAAAAAAAGGAAAAGATGGTCATAGTCTTTTTTTTTTTTTTTTTTTTTACACTAAAGGGCTTTTTGGTCCATCCCTCTAAAAGATCTCTGCATACTTCCTCAGAACATTAAACATTGTAACTAAGGCAGCTGAACTCTTTAATTTCTTAGTATATTCTCTCTAATCTATGCAAGTTGTGCTTGCCACTAGCCATGGAGATTTCAGCTGACTGGTGTGACCCTACATCATTTATTATAGTGTCCCAAGTACCTAAAGAGGTGATTAGCTGAACTGCATTTAATTTTCAGGAAACACTGTACTGTTTCTGCGTCGGAGCATTATTTTGATGGATTGGAATTGTCAGACTAAGCCTGAAGTATAGATGATTACCAAAAGAAAAAGATTCCAAACTAAAAACAATTCCCTCATTGGGTACCATACACATCTTGGAGAGAAACAGAGTTTTCATTATTGTTGCATGTAGTTAAATCAGATGGATAATGAAAGCAGGGCTTGTGTGTACAGATGCTGCTGGAAGCCCTTAATGAGAGGGAGATGCCAACAAATACAGGGGGACTTGGAGGGTGGAAGCAGCTGTACTGTGAAGGAATCCTAAATGAATTTCAGAACTGATTAAGAAAGAATTGGAGATCAGAGAAGGACAGCGGGAAGCGAGAGAATTTTTTCAAGTCAAGCAGGCCTTCAGAGGAGGTTTCGTGACGTTTTGGCTCACTAGAACAAACAGCAGCCTTATCAAACAGAAGAGATTAGAAGTTATTGGAAAGAAAAATCCATTTAATCTGTTGATTTTTATGATACAATATCCAATCTTTATACAATACCTGTAAAAGTGTTAGAAAGACTTAACCTTTGATAATTAAACTTCCTAACATTCCCCTGCTGATGGTAACCGGTAATATTCCTGTTTTGTGGTTGGGGCAAGTAGGGTGACGATGGGTAAGATAATAGATTTGATCAAGTGCAGTGCACCTGTGTCTTCCATTTGCTTTGTGAAGGCCTGTGCATTCCCGTGAGACATGAACAATATTCTACTAAATCTGTGGTGGAGCTAGGAGTTAAGAGGTCTCCTGAGCATCCATCAGGTCTCATGATGATAACAGTAACTACTATAATGGCAAGATGTGACCTTGAGTGATAGCTAAACACCGCAGTAAGCTTGATGGTAGCAAACTAAGGTGGGGCAGAAGCTGATTTAGACTCAGTGTTTAAAGAAAATAAATCTAAAATTCTCCAAGGGTAGAGGAAGCCTTATCATGTGTATCTCTGCTAAAACTCTTCCTAAAGAAATGCAGGATGTTAAACTGATGCTGTGCAAGATTGCATTACACTGTCGTACAGTCAGCCAGCTAAATTAGACTAGGAGAGCTAGACAATACTTAGTCATAAAACGCTGTTTTGCCCATGATGTTATCAGTAAGAAAATTCATACTATTGCAAGGATGCAAATGATGGCTTAATTATACGCTCCTACTAGCATAAGATGCTTTTAGATCTTTCCCTCAGACTCATGTACTGTGCTAATTAACAGTAATCCAACTGGAGGATCCCAGAGCAATGCTTCTGCATATTCTTTTCAGCTTATGCTGGAGCTCTTATGTTCTTTTCTTAAATAATTAATAATCATTGCTGCCTGCTGTGCTGTGGGTATGTGCTAGTGATCTCAGATCCCAGCATATTTGCACCATTCCTGTTCCTGTCAGCAGCTTGGTTTTGCTCTTTGTATAGGCTTTCATGTTAAGACCTTCATTAACTGGCAGTGGGGTATGGATTTCAGTGGCACTGGGCTTTGATGTCATTAGGTAGCAAGCTGTTAAAGGAAGTGCCACCTATTTCATTACTGTGACTATTTTTATGCAATTAAGTTAAATACCGAGTAGAAAACGGATGCATTTTGCTAAATAACACTTAGTACACGAAGCATTATCATCTTCGGGAGTTTTAAACTTACTTGCTGGGCCCACCAATGTGTATTCTAGGTAAGCAACCTCACTGTTAAGCCTAGTTAGAAACCAAAACGCAGATCAGTGATGGAGCAGGGGTGATGAACCTTTGATGGCTTCTGTCTTCCGTTTTTATTGTTGTTTTTTTTTAATAATTAATTTATCTCTGAGTTCACTGTAGTTTTACTGTCCTTCCATCTGTCTAGGGGAAGGATTACTTTATTGTTGAAAGCTTGAATGACCGAATGGATATTCATTCTAGTTGGAGGTTCTCAGAAGATGGCGTTTTCTATACTTGCTAAATTAGCTTGAATTAAGCTGTACTGAATTTCGCAGTGTCTTTGACTTTCTTAGCATGGCATTATTGAAAAGTGGTCACGTAACCTGTTTTAACATGAATGTGATTTATCTAATATGGCACTACTTCAGAAGTCGTGCTCCTCAGCCGCGCCCTGCTGAACAGGACAGCTGGAAGGGAAGCATGACCTCATGGAGCTGCTCGGCACCATGTCATTTCAGAGGATGATTCTGAAGGTAAGCATGTGGCTCACATCAGGCCTGGAGAAGAGGGGGCTGAGGGGAGCCCTTATCGCTCTCTGCAACTGCCCGAGAGGGGCTGGAGTGAGGGGGGGGGGTGGTCTCTTCTCCCAGGTCACTAGCGATGGGACAAGAGGGAATGGTCTCAAGCTGTGCCAGGGAAGGTTTAGGTTGGATATGAGGGAAATGTGTTCTCTGCCAGAGCGGTCAGGCCCTGGCACAGGCTGCCCAGAGGGGGGGGGGGAGTCACCGTCCCTGGGGGGGTTCAAAGAACCTGTAGACGTGGCACTTGGGGACATGGTTTATGAGGCCTGGGGGTGCTGGGTTGGGGGTTGGACTTGATCTTGGAGGTCTCTTCCCACCTTCATGACTGCATGACTGGCCCCATGGTTTGCTGCTGCCCCGGGGGCTGTGGTGCCGCCCCCGGCTGCTCGGCTTTCGCCCTCCGCTCCCGCCCCGCCTTCTCGGCGCGGCCCGCCCCGGCCCGGCCCTTCCCGCCCCGGCCCGCCCCTTCCTGCCGGCCGGCGGGCGGGGGGTGCCTGCGGCGCCGGCGCTGCCCTGGGCGCCGGGAGGCGGCGGGTCCCTCCCCCGGAGCCGCCCAGGCACCTCCCTCCTTCCCTCCCTCCCTCCCTCCCTCCCTCCCTCCCGCCTCGGGCCGCCGCGGTGAGTCACGACGGAGGAGGCGGCCGCTCCGCTCGGCTCGGCACGGCTCGGCTCGGCTCGACCCGCCCGCGCTGAGGGCTCCCGGCCGCCGCCCGCGCCGCAGGACCGCCGGGGCCGGCCCGGCCCCGCCGCAGGTGAGCGCGGCTGCCCTTTGTGCGCGGCGCCCGGCCGGGAACAAAGGCGTTCGTCCGGGCCGGGGGCGCCGCTCTGCCGGCCCCGGGCCTCCCCGCCGCCGCCCCGCCGGGGCCGGCCCCCGCCACCCTTCCCCGGCCCCGCCGCCCCTGACCTCTCCGGGGCCCGGCGGCGGAGCGGCGGCCCCGCGGTCCCGGGCGCTGGCAGGCCGTGGCCCCGCGGCACAGGTACGGGAGGTGCCTTCTTAATTTTCTGGCATCATCTCTTACGTCATGTGGCACCCTGTTTCACGGCGGCGGTGTCCCACCCCAGCAATGGCCGCGATTTTGTGGCAGGTGAAGTCATTCCCACGTCACGCTGCTTAAGGTGCGCTGGAGCCGTCGGGAGGGCAGGTGTCACGTCCGCGGGCAACAAAACCCGCTCTCTGGACGCCCGGCGCGGGGCAGCCCTCGCTTGTCCCGCAGCAAGCGGGCGATGCTGCCCGGCGCCCCGCTCGTCCGTGGAGCGCCGGGAGCTCGCGTGTTTGATAGAGGGCTTCACCCGGAGGTAACTTCTTCCTTGGCTAAAGATTGCGTTTGTAGAGCATCTGAGACAGCACTCCATAACTTTCAGTTTAGCGTGAAGGTGGGCAAGTGTTTATTGGCATGCCGCAGTTCCGTATCCCTTGGAAAGGTACGTGAGAGAGGAGTAGCATCGCTTTCCGAATATGTTAGTGCTCCAGAAAGCAGGTGAAAGATGACACTAGTTTCTGCTTAACGTCCAGTTTGTGCTTCATCAGGGTTCATTTGACTTGCAGTCTTGTGTTTGCTTTCTCCTCAAGGAGAGAATATTTTGCTCTGCTGTATATCACCTTTTATTTGAGCGTTCCTCATCTTGGCACATTAAGTGAAACAAGCTTTGATGCTCTGCAAGATGAGAGCGAGACATTCTGCAGATGTGGTGGTTTTATAAAAGGAAACCTACTAAACTCCAAGAAACAACAGACACTGGAGACAAGTTAGGTATGCTTGTTCAGTTGTCTGATCTGAGGTGGCTCCGGTGTGGCGATAGGCATGTTTGTCGAATATTTGAAGAACATAATTTTAAAATACATTTACAAAACCAAAATTTATCTTGAGTTTCTGTTGGCCGCTGAACTTGGGTGCTGTCAACTTCTTTCGCCCTTGGTATTTTTGGAGCTCACATATGATGTGAAATAGCCTGCTGAAGGAGAAACACTATGTGAACGGTGAAAAGGGAGGCTAAACTGTGTACTTTAGGAGAGTTATTTTGAAGGTGAGGGGACATACAGAAAGCTACATATTACCACTTTTTAAAAATGCAGGCTTATTTTCTTATCAGTCACTGTTTCTCTTGACAACAGATGCAGCTGGAAAATGGTGGCAGGTGTACTTCAGCTATATTGGAGTTGCTTCACTTTGCCATTAGCTGAAAAAGCATCATCTCTTTTATTGTATCACTGGCATTTTGGTAGAAATTGGCAGCTTCATCAGTGTAATTCAGAGTTGTTGGTAAATGGATTTGTATGCTCTCTTCGTTGATGTGGTGCATCATAATAGTGTAAATCTACAAGGAAGATTGAGCAAACTGGACAAGATGATCTCCAGAGGTCCCTTCCAACCCCTCCCATTCTGAAATGCAAGAGCGAAGGCTGTTTTGAACAAGTTAACTGATAATTGGTTGGCTGAGGTCTCATGGCTTACCCAAAATTGCTTCAAAGCAGTTGTTATCTTTTAGTTCATTTTAAGCATTGCAACAGAAGTTACAATAAGTTGTATAGGGCATAAAAGTGCTTTTGGTATTCTGTTTGACATCCCAGTGGGAAGATACCGAAATCTTCACCGGGAAAATCACCCCGTAGCCTGATCAGAGTCCTTGTAATAAATACACATCAGATACGCCGCAGTGGTCGCTTGCCCGAACGCCTGCGTGCAGCTGCGGACGGGAGCTCTGTCCCCCGCACGAGCAGCGGAGGTGTGGGGAGAGGGCTCTGCTCACCGGACCAATTGAAGCTTCTGTCCGTTGCCTTAACGAGAGCGGGTTAATACTCATACGTCTCACTAGGTACATAACAATGTCAAGTATTGGGGCTGCGCAGAAGGCAAGTTCTGAATGCCAGTTTTATGGGAAGTCTGTAGTTGTATCAATTTCTGCTCTCTTCCAGCCTCTGTGGTTTCCTTCCTTCCCCCATCCAGGGTTTAGAGTACTTTAACTTTGCAAGAGGAGAGAGAAGTTTCCAAAACAACTTGTGTTATTTTCTAAACAAAACCAAAAGTCAATGAAAACAAAACCTAAATTTTGTGATGGCAAACACTGACTGCAATAGCCATCTACTGCTACAAATGAAAAGCCATCCTGCAGTTGCATACAGGCGTACAAAGCGAACACCTGAATGCGTGTGATACGGCGGAGCTAGTGTTAGAGGTTGATGCGTTGCCTGGGAAGCAACTTGGGTGAAATCAATCTATTTATATTAGTTTAATATGAGGTTTTCCTCTCCAGAACATTTGTCATCCGTAACCAATATTAACATTTATGATTTTTAGTAAGTATTTCAATTTGGAAGTTTGTGGTTGACTACAAAGCATCCCTCCTAAGCATCTGACCTAGTTTTAAGTGTCAAAAATGCACCCAAGTGCTGTGCATACAGAGAGGCGGTCGGCTTTGGGAGGCTGCTGTTGAATATGCTTGGAGGAGGTCGCAGTAGGGTTTTTTCCAAAAAAGAAGGATGGGGTATCTTCAGAAATATTTATATATATTTAGATGCAAACCTGTGTTTCTTTGTATCGCAAGCTGTCATCAGGCTGGATCTCCTGCTGAAATGCAACGCGGACAGTAGCCGCTGTTACAGCTATACCACACCGTGCGTACGGAATGCGGAAGCGATTGAACCTGGTGTTAATGTTTTTAATTGGGAAAATTGTAATCCTAATAAATATGCCAAAAGTTTCTATTCTGGGAGCTGGCATAAGTGTTAGAGCTAGAAGGTGGTTATAATTCATATTTCAGATAGTGACAGTAAATGACTTTTTCCGCTACGTTTCCAAATACGTTAATAACCATGATGGTAAAGCTGGTCAATCACGTTCATCTAAACTATCAACGTGGTACTTCTGGAATGGTACGGTGGGGTATTCAACCAAAAATAAACTTTGATTTCTAATAAGAAAGATGTAAAAAAAGAAATCATAGTGTTTAAGAGTTTTAGCTGAGCCCGCTTTAAAAAAAACACTGTCCTGTATGTTTTTCCAATAGACTAACTGAAATCTGTCATATCTTGTAAGATTCTCTCTGAAAGTGTAGGTGTAAAACTATCTTCTAATTTTTTTGTCTTCTGTGTTAAACCATATAACCAGAAACCATACATAATCCATATTCATAATGCTGTTTAAAAATTTCTTTTAAAATAACTCTCTGCATCACAGATATTAGAGATATTTTTTTTTGTTCAGTTTGAGAGTTCTAATTTGCTGGAAGAGTAATAGTATTTATTAATTTAATTCCGGTAAAGCTATTGCGTGTATGCAAATAGTCCCAGATGTTGTTTATGTTTTGATGCTGATGTACACCAAAGATGTAAATTATTGGAATGAAAACATTTTGTCACCTACTCCATGTCCTAAGCAATGTTGTAGCCTAATAGTCTTGCTTCTAAGTATGTGGGAGAAATGATACTTTAAATGTACTAAAAAATTTTTATCGACAAACTTGATATAATTTAGGAAAAAACCCAATTAATTTGTTTACTGCTGTTGATGCTGTTGTATCTCTTAGAATGGCTGAGACTTACAGTTCTTTTTCCCTTTAAAGAGCCGTGGCCTGTCCGTGAACTTCAGTTGGCATAAGAAAGCAGATAGACCAGAATGAGCAAAACTACGGAGTGTTAATAGGTGAGAAGCAACCAAAGATCAGAAAAATAACTGGAAACTGTTAGCTGGTAATTGAATCCAGCGAATACTCTTCTGACTCTGGGATTTATTTTCAGACTCAGTGGTGGGGAGTCATGATGTAACAAATGCTCAAGAAAATGAGGAAAGTTCACTTCTTGTTTCTGCTCACTGCTGGTGATTTGACAGAGTGATACAGTGCTTATGTATGGCTTAAATGTCCATTTGAATCTAGAAGGTGTAAACATACTTTTTGCTTTTCAAAAAGTATGTTCAGGAATATCAAATCTACCAAGTCTATTTTTCTTTTTTTAAAAGTAATATAGATATATTGTTATTATTAATGCTAGTTTAAAAACAAACAAAAATCCCCCCAGCCTAAAAATCTCATCTGGAGATAAACGGTCATGAAGAAGCCACTAAAAATTTCAACTTCTTGCAGTATTGGAATTCCTGTGACTGACTAAATTAGACACTGACTGGGGAACAGAAGTGGAGCCAATAGATCTGTACAACCATTACACTTGTCTCAGGATGTTCTGTTTCCTGCAAACATGTACATCAAGAATCTGCCTGATTTTTCAGAAAGTCCGTTTTCTGTATGCTACAAGGGTAACTTAGAAATATGGAAGCAACAGCAAGTAATCAGCTGTGTTTGTGACCATGACCAAGCTCTGAAACGTTCTGACTCAGTTTTATCCTTCTATAAAATTAGTTGACTGCTTCACAAGAATGTTAAGATGTTTAATTAAAGCATAATTGTTTTGCCTCTGAACTCATCCAGGTCCTGATTCAATGCACACTGGAGTCAGTGAGGAACTTTTAATTAATTTCATTGAGCTTTAAATAAGCGTACATGTACGCACACCCATGTACGCTTAAAGGAAATGTGACCTAAATTTTTGCAGCAGAGTTTCTGTAAAGGAGCGCCGTAAATACCGAAACATTTTAGTGTAAACTACTGATGGAAGTCTTTTTGTAGAAATGAGAAGGGGGTAGTGCAACTGCGGTGATCTCTGGTGCTTGTTGCCATACTAATGTTATTTTAAGAGTTTCCTAACTTTGAGTGTGCTGGATCTTATATAGAAAACTGAAAATTTCGTTGTCTCCTGGCAGCGTGCTCAGCTGGTCAGGGGAGGCAATATCAGACTTGAAGATAAACACAGTTAACCGAATGTTTATGCAAAAATAATCAGCAATAACACACTTAAAATATAATTAACTTAAAGAGTTGATGCCAAATTGGGAAAAATATGAGCATTCACATCTGCTCAGCTACTTTTTTTTCAGGAATGTCTGTAGGTGCCAAATAATACTCATTAGTTTATGTGGAATTCGTGAAAGGTTTTGCTTTACTCCAGAGGTCAGAAGCATCAGGTTTTTTTTAAACAGAACTTCTATCACTGAAAATTTGGTCAGCAGCTACAGGGGACTCGGCAAAATAAACCTTTCACGATTCACGTAAAACTGTTTGCAATGGCTTTATTAATGGCTCGCTGCCATGATTCTTAGTTCGCTAGCTCTCACAAAATACGTTCTACACCTTAAATGAAATTCTGTATGTGTAATAGCGTGTGTGAGGATGTACCTTGGTTTTTAATATATCCATGTCATTGTTCTTTCCTTGGTAGCTGCAACTTTTGACATAACTGCTATAAGCTCCTTCCTTCTGTTGAGAAACTACGTATCATAAGGATGTACTGTAATTGTACCAATGGTTTGGGAGGTGCAGAAGTCCGACTCCAACTTCAGTAATTCTCTTTCCCCGTTCTGCCTTAAATTGGTGGGGGTTGCATCCAGTCCTGCTCGTGGGAACTTACTGAAGCGGTCTGGAATCTCACAGTAGTCTTAACTTGTAGAAGGATCAGCCTTGTCTTGATCGTTGTTGTTAATGGTTTCTAGGCTAACACCTTTTGTTGTCATGGGTATACATTGGAGTTTGATTAATGAAAATTTGTATTGTTGCATCTGCGTGATGCCCCCATTCTTAGGGAGCGATTGCCATTTATCCTGTAAATGCCCCAAATTTTACGTATATAGGTCTCGAAACAGTTTTAAGTATTTAACTTCATTAGCGGTAATCTCTTCATAAATCAAACTTGCTGCACAATTCCCTGTAGTTTTCCATGCAGCTCTGCTTCGTTGCCTTTAACATATGTGCGTTCTCACACTTGCCTGTGATTTTTTCCCAATTTTCGTTGTACTCTGAAATTCATGAGTCCCAGCACTGATGGGGACTTGACACAACCCTTAAAACCCCCTGCAGTTAGCGGTTCATTTCTCTCCAGCCCATGTGTGTGTTTGTACAGTAGTGCTAGAGGGAGATTTCTGCTGTTAAACTAGTGACCTCATACAGGTTCATTTCACAGTTCAGGACTAATATAATTAAGGTAACATTCAAATTTGTGGCTAGGGAGGAAGGAAATTGCATCCCTTTTCCTGAGAAATAGGAAGTCTCTTGAAGGCAAGATTTCCTTCCTTGTAATCCCACTTTACCAAAAAATACGGAAACAAAATATCTGTGGTAAAAGTGGTGTGTAATTAGGAATTTGTTGTAAACTTGTGAACATTAGAAGTCCTTTCTTAAAATTGACAAGGATTTTTTTCCTTCCTCCTTTCTCCATCAGATATCTTTGCAGCATGCTATTGTTTGGTGACCTAAAGAAGGTAACAAAAATACTTTTCTTGAGCTTTTTAGTTTTAGTAAGTCCTTCAGAGAAGAGAGGAACTGGCATACTTCTGGACTTTGATTAAAACAGCTATTTAGACCACTTAATGAAACACAATTGAGCAAAGTTCTCAAGGAGTATTATTTTATGAAGGTCCTGGAAGCAGGGATCTCTTGCCCATATTAGCCATTAATATTAATGATGCTAACAGATCAGAGGGGCCAAAGGTTTTGTGTTGTGGTTAGTGCAAAAAAGACAATCGAGGAATATATTCATATTAGACAAATAGCCATTAATTTTTAGTTCAACTTTAAGCATGAGCTATTAATAAAATACCTCTTTAAATGGTTTAAAAAATTAAAGCATACATTGATTCAAAACAGAACCACTTCTTGGCTCTTTTGGTTATGCAGAGCACCCGTGGGGAAAGCAGCACGGAAGATTTTTTTAGATTCCCCCCCCTCAAAAGGCAAGATAAGTAGGTGTCATAAGGAGTATATTTATCACATTTTACAGCAAATTCTGTTAATATATGAGGCCAGAATATATATCATCTTGTTGTCCAGTGGTTAGGCAATTTGGGTAGTAAAGAACTATTCATCTAAGAGTCTCTGGTCCTAACACTGTACTTTGATACAGTATTGTGAAATATTAACGTGCGAAGTAGTCACCAACCTAATAACAGCTCACCTTGTAATTGCTTTAAAAAAATCTAGTTAGCCATAATCTCTGAACTGTAAAAGATCTGTAGGCATTTTCAGTGTAAAATGTATGCATTAATGATGTTCAGATGTCAGTATAAATCACAGGGCAGCATAGGTCATGTTTTAAATTGATAGCTATCTCTAATATGCTAGGCATCTGTAGAAAGATGCTGCGTTGATGAGTACCAAAGAAATGCCTATAAATATAATAGTGCTCCAGCGAGTGGAATAGTGGAGCAAACCCCTTTCGGTAGGCATTACTCACCATGTCTGCCATTTCTGGGGAGATGTAACAATGCAGTGTGCTTGAGCTGCTGAGTTGTTCACTAGACGACAGGCAGTTTGACGCCAACTATGGTACTCCTGGTTTTGGGGGGCTTTTACTGCATGCTTGTAAACTGAAATTAAATATTATTGTTGTTTTAAACTGGTTACAGACACTTACTGGAACTTTGCCTGTTCTGATGTTAGGCTGTTCTGGAATGGTTTATGGTTGGTTAAGTGTCACTTGCCTCCTTGTTACAGTTGACTGAAACATCACATTTTTGCACTAGATGTAGTTTAATTTCAAAGGAGTTTAATTCCAAAAATCTGAATACAAATACAGTTTTAATGAAATTATTTGGTTGGAAACATACCAAACGATGAAGTGCTTGTCCATTAGCACCGCTGGTAATTCTGAACGTGTGCTTGTCCGTGCATATTTGTTTCCTGTTCCATTTCAAGCCACAGGAGAATTATTGAAGAAGGCAGAAAAAACATCCTGCACCTTTGGGTGTATACATATACCTGCATCAGTTTTGACGTTGTACTCCCCTGTGTAGGCATGGCAGGCTTATTTTATGTTCATTATGGAGGCTGAACCAATTTCTTGCTTCTACAGTGAACTAATTCTTTATCTGTGTTTATCCTTCATGAGTGTAGGGTGTTTGTGTCCCATGTATTGTTATTTTTTAGCCTGTTTAGTTTCTGTAATATAAATGACAGTCTCCAGTAAAACCCCGTTTTAATGCTAATGACCTCTAAGTCTTGAGAGGATTGCGAGTCCAGCGTTACCACTCCTTGCAGAGCTGCTTTGAAAACGTGACTTTGGTCATAAAGCTGATTGACGTTACAAGAAAATGAAGTGACCACAATTAATGGTCTCGATCTTCTTTGTGCATGTTTGTGTATTGGCCTTGGTTCAGTTTCAGCAGTGATCATAGAATAGACGAGCTGCAGGAGGCTCTGTCATTGGTGTCAATAATTAATAGTCCAAAAATATGGTACTTCATAGGTGGAGGTGTTATATGGGTGCATATTTGTACGGTGTGTGTAGCATGCCTACCATATAAAACAGGAGAGAGATGTTGAAAATACTTTGTTGATTCTTGTAAGCTATTGATAAATTTTTTACCTATTATTGGTGCTCTGTTTTTTCACTGGTTTAGCATTTGAGTTAAAATCAAACTATGAAAACAAAGCTAGTTTCTTAACAACAGGAAAAGGCATCTCAAGTTTCTTATGCCTGTGTGCTGAAAAATTCATTTTCTGTTTCTGAAAAGACAGAATATTCACAAAGAGACCCATAGAGAGCATAGCCGTACAGTTTTGATGATGGATGCATAACACGTTTTTTTTACAGCAGTAATTCTTCTGTGTGGGATACCTGGTAGTTAAAATCATTGGCTATCTATCATTAGCGCATAATTTCCTGTTTAGAAGATTTGTAGCGTTGTTATAAATAGGGGAAGAGGTGCCGGAGCCTCTGTGAAAGATGCTGATGATTAGGACAAGAGCAGCACTCATCAATCTGGCCGTTGAAGACCATCTTGAGTAAAGTATTGTAACATTCTTTTAGACTTGTTTCTTTGGCTGGGACAGGATTTGTGTATAAACTGCTGTAGCTTAGTGTTGTCACTTCTTAAAGAATTTTTGACAAATTCATCTTTGAAGTGTGGATACCTTTGTGAAATGAAAGTCTGTCTTTTAAGGTCTTGTTGCTGTTACTACATTTAATTTCAGAGGCTTCAAGTTGACTGACGTGAACTACCTAAAAACCTGTGCTGCCTCTTTCAACTGTATGAGACATGATAGCTGTCCTCTCTTTGAGACATTGCTGCTGTGGTGCGGCAAAAAAAATAACCTGGTTTGTGTGTGCCTGAAGGGCAGGAGGCAAGCGTTAATTTCATAAAAATGGTGATTATAATGGTAGGATTTTTTTGTACAGTTGGTACAAAAAAGCATTGATGTAAGAACTGTTTTAGTAGGTCGGGAAGCTTTTTTGAATGCACTTCATTACTGTTTTTGAAGTCCTTTTTGAAGCTCTGAAAGGTGATCCAGCACTGGAAAAAAAAAATACCCTGCTTGTTTTCATAGATTTTTCCTGTCTAAATGGCAGTGTTTTGGGCTGTTTCCTGTCCCTCTTCAAGAGGGAGGAGTGTACTGTTTTGTTAAAAATGTAAATCTAACATTTAAGAGATGCGAACCTACCACTTGAGTTCCGGCTGTAAATTGACCAAAATCTGACACTGAGGTTCAGGTTCTAAAGGCAGCTAAGAGATAATACTGAACATAGAAACGAAGACACAAAAAAAAAAGTATGAAATATTTCAACTCTTACTGCTCACCTATAAATAGGTAGCTGTTACGAATTCTTCGTTGTCGTTTGCCTCTGGAGATGGGAATTAATCCAGTCTCCAGCTGCCTGTGACTGAAGGTCATGAGTCAGACTGAATTAGAGGAAAATTTGTAGCAGGATTTTGCAGACTCTGATTCGTGACTTCAGGTTTCAGGCTCCAGCTTGGAAGGTTTTCAGGGCTCTAGCTGTTCTCTGTACAATGTCATTTGAAAATTAACAAGGCTTAAAGGTGCAGCATCCCCCTGCACTTACAAGCTTCCCAGTATGACCATGTTTTAACCACTGAAGTGCTCAATAGTGTAACTGTGGAGGCTAATAGCTTAACCTTGGATAATGATATCATAGAGTTAAAGGGACCTCTTCATGCTGGCTGTTAACTCAATTTGTGTAGTGCAAAGGAAACCTGCAGCGGTTGGTTTTATTCACAGTAACTCCTTATCTGAGCTTTTATAATCCTATCCCATTAATTGAGGGTTTTAGGTGCCTTGAACAGAACCAGCCAGATTAAAAAAAAAAAAATTATTGTAGCCAAATGAACTCCTGTTGGATTTCTTCTGGCTATAACTGGAAATGATACAAGATATTAAAGAGGTAGTCAGCTGTGACTTACATTTTAAAGAGTGTGCCAGATGGCCGCTGTAAGTACCCTAAATTATTAAGACCGAATATGTAAAATATTGCATTACTGACAGCTTACTGCCTTTTTTTTCTCTCCTTAATTTAGGCTATGCAAATTCCTCAGTTTCACTTTGTATTTTCCCATACCAGTAAAATGTGGGTGTTCGGAATTTCAGCATTACAGAGGACTACAGTGGTGGGGGGAATATGTAATTTGAAGGAACAAAAGCTCATGTTGCTTTCTCATCGCATTAAATAAGCGTGTCTTTGAAATCAAATGGGATGCTTAAGTAGTTTGCCGTATGCAAAACTGACAAACATACTATTTTTCTAGTGTGTCTTTTCTTTTTCTGTTGGATGTGATTTTTTTTTTTTTGCTGTTTTGGGTTTTTTTTAAAGGGATTATGGGAGGGGAGTCAGCGTAATTTACAAGGTCTTTATTATGAACCCTTCAGTGGCATTGTCCAGCAGAGAAGCACTTACAGGTTTTGAATTCATAGGAGTATAGGTGGAAGTGAGGGAAGTATAGGTGCAAATCTCTAATTTTCAGTTGCTGTGTGTTGGAATCCTCCTCTACTGAAAGCATTCAGTCAAAACAGTTCTTGCCGGTGAGCTTGAGTTTCCTTAGGAGCGGTTTCCATCTGTTCATAAAACAGACTAGTTAAATTAGTTTGAGTACAGATTTCTCCTGTCTACATTTTTTAAAGTCAAAACACAGTAGCTGATGTTCTAAATCTAGTTTGGGCGGGGGAAAAAGGGGGGGTGGAGGCTAACTGCAAAGGCAATATTTTTTCATTACATACTGTTGTGTCCCGGGTCAGTAATTGAAGAGAAAGCTGGTATGGTCTTTTCATTTGTTTTTGGGAAGAATTATGTTTTATTTTCTTTATAAACTTCTTGGGACAAGTAACAGTGTGGGGAGGTAGGGAAGCATCTCAGTGCTAGTGGAAAAGTTAAACATACTTAATCCCCTTCTGCTTTGGTAACATACCTGTAAGGTAGCCCAGTTGTTTTTCAGCGCAGACATACCTGTATCTTTTGGTTCCAAAACCATGTCCAGTTTACTCTCATCCCTAACTTAGGGCCTTGCTGGAAAGCGTAACTTCCATCTATAGAGTTTTGCATGAGGGTGATACTTAACACTTTCTTTTGCCAAGGGGACAGGATTGCACAGGATGCGCAGGATTGCAAAGGATGGCTCTTGCCACAGCCACAGAGGTCGGTGTGGTAGGCAGGCAAACACGGGTCGGAACGGGGATGTCAGGCGTGCTTGACTCTGCCCAGTCCACATGTCGGGCCCTGCAAAGCAGAAGGCATTCCTGTGATCCTCACCCAGCCCCTCTGCAGGCAGCGCGGGGAGCGAAGGGCTGTAGAACAGCACAGTGTTTCCAGTTGTTTACTGACCAACCTCGTTTTCTGCTTGGGAAAGGGAGGGAATGTTTTTAAACTCAAATTTATTGCTTTGGCAAAGCTGGGCTGGCAGTTTTGGCTGTAATATATAGATGTTTCTCATTTATTATTCTGTCTTGTGAATCATATTAAAAATAAATGAGAACTAAATTTCATTCCATATGTTTGTCAAACAAGGGAAAATTAGGTGACCCAATTATGCCCATTTGCAGTGTGTTGGATGCAGCAGGATAAGCTTGTAGGATTTAGTCTTTTAACATGGTTTAGTGGAGAATATAATCATTTCAGACTAAAACTACAGCTTTTGAAATGCACAGGTTAGACTTTTTTATGAGATAGGAATTGAATAATGGCATTGGGGAGTAGAACCGTGCCTAGCTGCAAAACAGATAAGGTATTGGCAGCCCAAACTTTCCTGTTGGCTTTGCGCATCTGCCTCACCCTTACCTGGAGAGACCAGTTCCAGGCTTGATGGAACAGTGCATTCTGTAGGGCTTTGTCAGCCTTTGGCATCTCTTCCTTTAGTGCTAGTAATTCAGGACACGATTACCAGAAATTCAGCTGAGACCCCCCCCAGTATTTCTTTGCTTAGGCCAATAAGTATCAGTGAAGGTGTAACTGGGCTTCTCAACAGCTTGGGCTATTCATTCTTTCGAATGAACAGCTTTCCAGTTGAGTTCTGTTAATGTTAATGGTGTGGGGATTCCTTCAGTCCAGCACACGGTGGTTCTTGTTGTTCTATCTCCCTGTCTGTCTTTTTGTGCTGAAAATACAGATTGAAGTGTTATCTTTCAGGGGATGTTTCTCACAGGCAATATAATATATCTGGCAAGAATAGGTAAATAAATTAATTCTGTGTTTTAACTATAAACGCTAGGATTCATTAGTGCTGTTGATAAAGGTTTGTTTACGATGCATGGGATGTGCAAAATCTGTTTTTATCTTTGCTGATGAGCTGACATTCAGCTGCCAGCATCCTGCGTTTGGCATGTTGCATCCTGATGCTGCTTCAGTTTCCTTATGGTGTTGTAATTCAGTGACATGTACTTGAAAAACATGTTTCTTTTCAAATAGTGTGCCTTACATTTTAGCTTAAACTCATTTAACCTAGAGATGTTTGGGGAAGCAATATGATCTCTTTGGGATAGAACCTAAAGCTAAGACTTTGGCCTTTTTCCATCAAAAATACTCTTTGCGGCAATCTCTGATTCAAGTGCAAACCATTGTGAGGAATTAGAATTATTTAGGACAGAAGGATAAGGATGGATTGAAACGGAAGTCTTTATGTTCAGAGTAGGTTTCATTTCATTTCCATGGTAAAGGACCTTGCATGGTTTTGTCTGTTCTTAAATCCTGGCTGCAAAAGGAAGCCTATTGGGGCGAGAAGAATTTTGATTGTAAGTTTGAGAAATGGTTTTATGTTCTTGTATTCTAGTGACACCTAAGTTGGAAAGTGTTCAGTTGTTTCCTCGTCTTTGTTGGGAGTACGTGGTACTAAGCTAAGCTTTGACAGGACCTTGTGACCAGGAGAAAATCTGAATCTTGCTTTATGTGGTAGAAGTGCCAACGGGTGTGATGAGCCCAAGCAACTCCTTGTAGTGCCTGTGGAAGCGTGGAGAGGCTTGTGTTGAGGGTGAAGTGATACAGACCAGAGTCCTGTGGCATTAATAGACTAAATGAAGCAGCCTGCACTTGTTTAGACAGAGGCAAAAAGTTGGAACTGAGCATAGGCAAAATAAACAGTGTTCTAGAAGGTGGATATAGGAGAGCAAAGAAGGAGAATTTAGAGCTGGTAATTGCAACTGAGGCAAAGAGTTACCTGACCGGAAAAATGCTTCAGGGGTGGATCATGGTGTAGCACGCAGCTCTACTGCAACGCTTCAGATCGTGAGCAAAACTCGTGCTAGTAGTGATTCAGCTGTTCCTCAGCTGTCTTGCTAAACTCTTTCTCATATTTTGCACTTCTTCCCTCCCACCCTCAAAATACACACTTGCGAAATATTTTTAGATCTTATTTCTTAGGGTTCATTAGAGATGAATGTGGAAATGTTGACGTGTAGTTGAAAACGTTGGAAGTGTGAGCTGCCATTTAGGTAGGAACAAGTTGGTAGGAGAACCTTTGTGTGGCTTTGGACTGATAATCAGGCCTCTTAGTCTTAATTTTTTTCACATAGTTTTAAGAAAAATAAACCTGTGGGTTTTTTATTTTTATTTTTATTTTTATTTTATTTACTCCAGTCATTTTTGGAGCCTTTAGAAGTAAAGGTGCTCATTACTCAGAGAATGTGCCCTGTGGTTTAGCAGAGAAGTGAGTCTCAAGTTCTGGTGTGCAAGCTCGATGTCTGCCCATGTATTTGATGTGATGGTGGTGTGAGCTCGGCTTGGAGCAGCCACGTGGAGCGGGCAAAGACAGCATGGTTTGAGTGCTGCTGCTGACTTGAGGGGGGCTGGACTTCTGCTTGAAAGTGAAACGGTGATGGAAGCCTTCGGGCTGGTTATGAAAATGGACTGTCTGTGGAGGCTTTTGGTTCTCAGCTGAATTCCTCTGAATTTATAGGGTGAGGAAAACATTTGATCTTTCTGTTTTGATTTCTATTTGGTGTTACATGTTACAAATGCATAGATTACTATTTGCAATTTGGGGCACGCGTGGGGAATTTTCATGGTAACTATAAATACGTTGTTGCTGTCAGTCGGACAGAAGTGCATCTCAGAAGTGGTTACTTCCCATGCTCTAATCCTTTTCTTTAGGAAGGAGTTCACACAGTTGTGTGGGGAGTATTTGTGCGGTGGTGGTGGGGTGTCTTTGAAGTCCATAGAAATGAGAACAGCAATTAGTTACTGCAAACGTTCCTGTTGTCAGTGCTGTAGATAATCTTTCTTGGGACTGCATTGCATATTTAGAGGGCAAGAACAGTGGGAACTAATTAGTGAGGCAGGGCTTAAATAATCCTTTCAGAGCAGGCAATTCCTCTCCTCTGGAGAGGTGAAATGATGCTTTTAAGCCATTGATAAAGCTCAGCTGCTTCCAACACTTGTTACTAAGAGACACTGTAGGGAACCTATGGGCGAAGCTAGCAGGTATTTTGGATTCAGCATTTCTCTGACAAACTTGGTGTACTGAACAGTTGAGTAGCTCTAGCTACTCCTGTCTTGTTTCCCTGCTAGCAATGACGCCTGCATGGGGTGGCAGACAGCCATGGAAGAAATTGAATTGGTCTAGAACTGCCTGGCTTGTTGACCACACAAAAAAAAAGGATGTTTGGTAAATTGAAGCTGGACTTTATTAACAGATGGTGCAGGTATACATATATTCCCTAATCAGAAACTCTTAATTAAGTACAGTAACGTACGCTATTAACTACATGATTCTGGCTGCGATGCTGTCCCGAGTAGCAGCACTTGCTATTCCATTGCGCGTTACAGCGGGCTTGAACTGTCCCTTCATCTGTGAGATTGCGCTGCTTGTCTTAGAGGCTAATGGGATGGATAGGAAGAGAATACATTTTTGCCATGCCCTGATATCTAGTGTCAGTTGTAAAATATGTTCAGAAATATGTCATGTGTCTATATAAACAAAAAAAGTCTATAACTGTTAGCTGTTCGTGACTGAACAGTGAGGTTGGTCTGAAAAATTCTGTGCAAAGGGTTTTCCAGGCCAACTTTCAAGTGCCAGTCTTCGTAATTACTACATTCAGATAACATATGCATGGTTGAAAACAATAATTTTGGTCAAAATCAGCATGCTTTACATTCCTCCTTAGTTTTCCTCAAATCTTTGGTAGTCTTTTTCTTCTTTTTCTTTTTTTTTTGTATACTAGAAGAAATTAAGTGTCACAGCGTTAATTGTTTTTTTTCCAGGGAGTTGGGTTTTATGCTGAAAGCTTCTTAAAGAATGCAAAGCTTGAATGCATTCCATTCTCAAGTGATTGGGAATGTCATTGGTATGGTCAGGGTGTAAATCCTGCAGATGAAGAATAGCTTGACCTTTAAAAAACTTATTCGTTAAAAATAAAAAGGGTCTGCAAACTCCAGACAAGCCTACAGCTTTATGAATTCTGGCTGGACCGTGTTCTAAAGCAGATTGTGATTCAAAGCATATTGAATGGAGGGTCTTTCTGGTTTTCAGCTTTGTGTATTTCTGTAATGCTTTGCTCATTTGTTTTCACAGGGCAGTTTCCTCATACATTTTTTCCAGCTACGATCATTAATTGGGACTGAACACGTGGATTATCTGATCTGCTGTGGTTTTTAGAAGCAGGTATGTTGGCAGGGAAAGCTTTGGTGTTCTACTGGTTGGGGATGGGGATATGATGATTTCATCTATGTGCCAGAAAGAACTGTAGAGCTAGGGAAATTCTGCTTAACATTTCATTATGTATAGCGTGTTAATGTAGCTTTCTTGAGAAAGCAAAGCTGATAAGTACTTTGATAAGATTTTTCAGTCCTTTGCTTGTAAAGATGGATTGTGCTGTCTTCTGGGCATAGGCTAGCTTTGTAAGTGGTTTTGGAATATGTGCTCGGTAGTATTGTCATCCCCAACAGCGTCTTATAAAAGCTTTGTGTACCAGGAACAGAGAGATGTTAAAGCTTTTCATGCTTGGGTTTCAGTGCTGTCTTAAGACTTCTCCTTTGATGTCATCCCATAGCTGTGGTGGCCGAAGCTATCACCAAAAATAATTGTGCAGTGTATGAAAAGCCAAGAGCTGTTGCTCTGTAATCTTAATTTAACCTCTTTATACATATATTTTGATAGCTTTTGAACCATACTGAGTGCTTTTTCCCCCATGTTGCTTACTAACTTTGTGAAGCGTTTGCTCAACAGGCAGGCTTTGGTAGTTTTAGCCTTCCTCTTAAATAGGTAGCTTCATGGTAACCCCACTTTGTCTGAAGTTTAAGAACCAGGTTTAGACAGGAATTTCCATCACCCCTTTTTGAAGTTAGAAAAATTAATAAACAACTGGAAGACTGTTATGATGGAAGACAATGGATAATGGCACGTATAGACTACAAACCTCTTGCAGTGTCTGATGTGCAGAGGAATGCTGAAATGCGGTCATCCAAGCTGGCATGGGAGCAGCCGTGACGCTTCCTTGGTGCATGTGTATGGTGCCACCTATTGATAGATATCCCATATCATTTGTTCCAGTTTTAAACAATAGGTGTGTTATCACATTTCAGGTTTTTGCTGTTGTGCTTTTTCTTTTCTAAATTGATTTCTTTGGCTACTAGCACAGCACCTTCCCACTTCAAGTAACAATATTAAAAAAAAAAAAAGGGGGGGGGGGAATATGTATAATATTAGAAACCAGTCACAACCTTTCAGACTTACTTGGTATCTTTAAACATTTATTGGTTTACAGTCTCTGGATATGCATAACTTAAGGCAGCAAGTGAAGTTGTTTTGTTAATCATTGTACTATTGACATCACTTGTTAGCACTTTGTAAATTGCACTGTGGAGTATACCCTTAGTAACATAATCCAATCTACTTATTTGAGTTACACTACACAAAAATATGGGATTATTTTATTCCCTCTTCAGAGAGCAGTTTGCTGCATATAGTAAAAAAAAAATAAATCACCTTGCACATTTACAGGCTGCAAGTTTCCAAGCAGAACCATCTATAGCAAATCAGCATAATGCAAATCTTCCCACTGGAAACTTATTCAAGTAGGACGGGTGATATAGCTTTCTCCACTTTTTACTACTGCTGTCTTCATGCTAAGTAATGTGGGTGGTAAAGCCTAGCCCAGCAGCTGCTGCTTAAGTTTGCATTACTTCTGACTCACTCAGGAGGGCTTATATGTAATTTTAAACTGTTTCCACACCCAGATTACTTTCCCTTAAAAGTAATAATGAAAATAAAGTGAGGGGAGAGATGGTAATGAATACAGGAAACCATTACATGGAAAAGTGTGTTTGAACCTGCTGTGATATGCTTTTCACTAAGCATGCCTCGTGTAGTGTACGCCTTGGTTACTAAGGTTCAGGAAAGCAGATTTAGAGCTTAATATAAGGGCCAGATCCAGTCCTGTGAATGAAAACCAGTTGAAGTGTTCTGGAGCCACTTCTCTGAGCTGTGTATGGTGGAAGAGTGGCTGGCTTACACCTCCATCCACAGATTCCTTAGCGGGGGTTACGTTTCTCCAACACACAGTATTTCTTAGAGGTTAGTTTACTTCGTTACGCTGCTTCACTAGTGTATTATTTGAAGCACCATTATTTTCTAAATTTGAAGTTAAGGTTTTTACTACTGTTGACTTAACAAACATGCTCCAAGAGAATTTTAAATAGCTGAAGAGTATGTCTGAACTGTTTTTTTTTTTGTCTTGGTAAACACCCTATTGTGGAACTTAAATAATTACCAGATATGCAGACAACAAAGCATAATCATGATCTGTGCTGTAGAGTTTAGATAGCGTAGTCTGCTTACTCCATAATGTAATTATTTTTTTATTAAAATAGAAAAGCAAAACTTCAGCTTTTAAATGATACAAGAAAGTATGATAAACTCTACTCCTTCCCTGCTCCTCTTAGCTCTTCTTTCTCTCCAAAAGTATTTAATAAATTTTACTAAATTTTATGAAGGTGCAGTGGCCTCTTCTTATATAAGAAGGAAAAAAGAGAGGAGAAAGATCTGAGTTTAGGTTTCATCGAGCTTTTTTTTAGCCATTGCAGGCTTGATGGCTGTGCATACTGCATCCTGTTTTCATAATGGTTGTGCTGATTTATGGGAAAAAAACAAAACCACAGACTCTTCTGTCAGGGTGATTCTTTCATCTAGTTGTTAGAATTCTCTTTTTCTCCTCACGTAGTAATGTAACAGATAATGAGCTAGTAGGGATGTGAACATCAGCCTCTTTGGATGTTTGAGTTGCATATGTAAGGCCCAACTTAGCTGTTCAAATTTTTAAGGATTTCTCTGATGAAGCATGTGATTCCTTATTCTCCCGGGCTAGTAAGTGGTTTGCCCACTGGTGAAAAATAGGTAGTTTGGAAATTAAACTTTTATTATATTTGTATATATTGTACACTTATTCCCATTACCTCCTTTAGTTTATCTTTTTCTGATCTTATACCTTCAGGAAATCCAGGAGCTGGCAGGAGGGGAATGAACCGTGAGGGTGTCCCCGGAAAGAGTCCGGAGGAGATGTATATCCAGCAGAAAGTGAGAGTCCTACTCATGCTGAGGAAGATGGGATCAAATGTAAGATGCGCTGTCATAGCCCTTTCCAGACAATTTTGTAGTAACTTGGGTGGCGCTTACTGAGATGGGCAGGTGATGGTCTGGTTTTATCACTGAATCTTTTTAGCCATCGTTGATTTAACCATTCTCTGCAGTTAAAGTGATTGACTTTTGCTTAAACGTTAGGAGGCTTGTGATGCCTGAAACTAAATCTGAGCATCCGATCATTTATCTATGTACAGTAAAGCTTTAAATTATTGGAAACTCAGCAAAATAAAGCAGCTGTTTTAAGGTGACTCTGAATCTCTCCATGAATGCATGAGGTACCAGTTTGCTGCTGTCCTTGCTGATGGTATAGTTTGCGCAAATAACAGTTGACAAAATTGATAGAGAGTAGAATAGAGGCAACTGTGATGTTTCTTATTGGGAAGGGGGAGGTAGTGTCTTCAGTCTTTCTTCATTTTCCTTCTCACTGACTGACTCGTCGTACGTTTCCAGCTGACTGCTAGTGAAGAGGAGTTCTTGCGCACATATGCAGGTGTAGTGAATAGCCAACTTAGCCAGCTTCCTCAACACTCAATCGATCAGGGTGAGTACTGGATTTGTTTGCCTTGTCTTAATTTAATTTGTGAGAACAGTCTCAGAAAATACCAAATTTAGATTCCTGTATTTCTGCAATAATATGCCACCTACTTAAACCCATCCTGCGATCTAGGATGTGCAAGTCTTTGCCCGCTATAATCTTTGGAAGAGAACCAGAGTGTACTGTTCAACAGGTGGTTCTATTTTAACAGGAAGGTCAGTCTTGGCTATGCTTAAGATTCGTTAGGATGAAGAGCACTGTTAAACATCTTATTCTCCATGATAACTCAAAACACTGGTGGCCAAAGGCCTGTGAAGTAAATGCATGTATATAGCTTCCTACTCTATGTAATACATTAAATAGAAATAAGTTTTAACCTGATTAATTTTTTTGCTATAGGTGAAGTCAAGTTCAGGTATGCAAGGGTCCCCCTCGTTCTGAGTGTGTCTTACTGCATTCAGTATGGATCCTCTGCATAAGACAACTTTCATCTAAATGCTTATATATATTCTTAAACCGGACATCTGTGCTTAAAAAGGAACAAGACTGGGGGTGCCAAGCACTTTCTTTGTATGCTTCAAACTGGGAGTTTTATAACAGTAAAATGTAAAGTAGGTAACAGATTTCTAAGGTACAAAAGCAATTTGTTACGCATATGATAATTTAGTTAGTATGACTCTAGTTGCTTGATAACACTTTTCTCACAAAGTAAAATGGAATAATCTAATAACATCTTTTGTTTTTCGTATTTCCATGAATGTGGAAGCGCAATGTTACTATTCCTGCTGAGCAAGCGGGAAAGTTTAGAAAGAGGAGGAATTTGTTTCCCGTTGCATTTCTTTAATTTGCAAAACATAATTAATTCCTGGACAGGGGTAGTAGACATGAAATGAAGTTAAAAATCTGCTTTGGTTTGTTCAGATTCCCATCGAAGGGATGATGTATGTGCTGCTTTTGTGAATTCTTTGCAGAAGTCTTGGTAAACTATTGTGTGGTGCTATTCTGAATCTACTAATCTCTTCTGAACCTGAACGTTTCTTTACGAATTTCTTTTCTCCCCTTCGCAGGCCTCGTGCCAGATCACATTCATAATGTAGAATTTGATATTGAAGGAAAATTGTAAGACTCATACACCAGGAAGAACTGAGTGGAGCAGAAATTTAACATAGATCTAAGACATTTAGAAAACCATTACAAACACAACCTGCACAAACTTGCTCTTCAGTTTTAAGCCTGTGTGTTCATTCCTCACATAGCTGGGGGATTGATGGAGATAGATATACTTGTATGTGTTGGCTCAGAATTCTTAAACTTTTCTGCCAGTCTAAAGTGAAAATTTGCCAGTTTCTCATCAAAAACCGAGGTAAACATATTCAGTTAAGAAAGACTGTCTTAATTGCAGTTGGCATTTTTCAGCGTTATCCCTAAAGTAGTTACATTTCTCACAGTGAAAGTATATGGTGAATTACCTGTGCTGCGGCAAAGAGACAATAGAACCAGAAGCCCAGTCAGGGGACACAGGTACTTTGTACAGCTGTGCTTCTGCACAGCTTGATCTAACTTTCTCATCGAAGCTGTCTGGTTTTATTATCTGTAAAGTTGTGTTTTCTCACTTTGCAGAGGGCTTTGGAGAGTAAAAAAATTTAGTTTTGATATAACTTATAAAGATAATCAAAAGAGAGACCAATAGTCACTTAGTCTGGTTCCAGACTCACTGATCATGCAATACAGGAAATAGAAGAGCTTCATATGTTGTTCAAAACGTTGTCTTTGTCCCATATTTGAACAGATGCAAACTGATCTCTCTGTCATCAGTTTCTTGAAGTCCTTGAAGATTCTTAAAACTTTGTCCATAGGGAAGTGAAGTCCTCCCTGTTGATGCTTGCTTTTTATCTAATCTAAGACACTGTGCTCTTTCCTGGGAGATTTGACCCCACGGTCTACCTTTGATCCTCCCAAATTATAATTAAGCTGGTGGTCTGACCATTAGGGTTTTTCTTGGTAGGGGAAAAAAGAAGAAAGAAAGAAAATAGTTAAATACGTAGAGAAGTGGGAAAGGATGTTGGTTCTTTTCATATTCAGATATGCCGTCTCTCTAACCTAACTAGTGAATGGCATGAAGAACAAATGAAAATGAGGAAATGTAGCCAAATACTTTTCCCTTTGGAGAAAGATGAAGCCGTTGTATGCTTTATAGACATAAGCAACTACAATTTATTGCCCAGGACTTTAATTTCCTCAGAAATCTCTCCAGATTTCTAATAGACAGTTATGATATTGTTGTTCTTGGGTATGGTGGCTCATGCAGCAGCAGTCATTGCCGTCTGACTGCACTTTTTGCTATAACCTGGTGTTGGTGAAACAGGAAGGGCTGATTACGGAAGTATGGGAAATAGAGAATACAAATTCCATAGGTGTTCAATTTGCCACCTCAAGGGAGATCCCATCTCCACTAGATGGCATTATCTTGCGCTGAAAAACCCCATCCCAAGTCCACACGCTGAGGTACTTAAATGTTTTGTGTTCTTCAAGTTTGCTTAAAGGAATTTTCTTCCCTACTTTTCTGCTGTTTTCACTGAATCTCCTCTGAATGATCTTTTTTTTTTTTTTCCTTTCTGCAGCTTGCCTTTCATAACAGCTAAAAGGTGTTACTTAAGGAGTAACTTACAAAGAGTTAGTATGTTAGTGGATTTCACAATCGTTTCTTCCAATAGTAGGACAGATTGCTCTCAGCCTAACTCGTCCCAGACCCATCTTTATAGAGTCATTTTCCTCTAGCAGGCACACAAAAGACAGAAAGCTGATTTCATATCCCCATTCTGTTCAAAAAAAAAAAAAAGGTAATGACTTTCTTGGCCTCAGCACTCTAAAAGCTTTGTTTCAGACCTGCAAATTTTTGCGTGTCACTTAATGCTGTAGTCTGGCTCCAGAATTACAGGAAGGTCGTTTTGTGTGGGTTTTTTTGAGAAGAGCGTAGAGGACAGTGTAGGATTTTGTAAGTGTATCACAGTCTCTGTTGCAATTTTTATGCTTTCCTTTGTTGTGCATCCATGAAATACTGTCTTAGAACAGCTGGCTGGTGGCCTCATGGTAATTACCTGAGGTAGGACTGCTGAGCTTATCACTGTATGGTGCTCTCTGCTAAGGTTTCTGATAAAGATCTGTCAACTTCTTTGTTGAGTCTATTTGTTTGACCACAGGGAGTCACTGCAACCTGTGTGTCCAATATATATTTGCAGCAATGTGACACTCTATTGAAGAAAGAAGTTTACACTTGTCCCTGCTGAATTCAAGTGCTTGGGCCATAAACCTTCAGTGAGCCACTATTAATAACAATATCTCTGACATTTAAAGTTCCTCCATGATACTCTGCTTACTGTCTTAGGGCTCAGGAATGGAAGTTAAATGATAATTTTGATCAAGAAGCATCTTAGAATACTATAGAATGAAAATCCATAATTTTTAAGCAAGCCTGGAGTCTAAGACTCCCCTTTGGTTTGTGCTTATTTTTAAGGGAAGAAGAGAGATTAAACTCTCTATATTTCCTATCTTGCTTTCAGAAGGAATTAATCAGTTCAGATGTACAAAATCACTGCGTTTTAGGATTATTTACGTATCTCCTTTTACATTTGAAATGTACCTTTAGAACACCTTTACTCTTGAAGCATCTACATTGTATACTGTTGAAGTGAACCTTGTTCTCCTCACAGGAAGCTCGAAGTTACTCTGATTGCATTACTGCATATCTTTATGTAAATCAGGTAATAATGACATACGTCCAGGGCGCTCTAATGTGCTGAGGCAGATATCAGATTGAAATTAGTGCAAATCATTCTAGTATGTGTTCTAAGCTCTTCACATTCACAGTGCAGCATACATTAGAGCAACAGATCTGTGAAGGGCAGAACATGTACTCTAGTCTTAAAATAGCCGTGTGTGTTTGTTTATTTTTAATTCCAGTTCTATATGCCCGCCCTTTTCAGTGGCTTCCAGGATCTCGAAGTGCTTGGTCCCCCAGCGTGTCGACTTTACTACACTTCTCTAGAGGTGCTGTTTCCCTAACGTGGGAGACAGCCCACCAAGAGCAAGGAATGTTTAGGCAATTCAGATGTCTGGATTCTGATCATAGCTTGATATTTTAGCTATTCTTATTAATACTTTGGCCTGTTCACCCATTCTCTTCTTCAAGTGATCCAGACAGTCATGTTGCAGCCATGACAGTTATGAGGCTTATCTGATGTATTAAAAATACTTTATTACCCATTGAAAGGTGAACTGCTAGCAGAGGGGATGAGGTCTCGGTAACCCAGGAAAGCCTGAACAACAGTTAAAAAACCTCTTAAGATAAGGTATTTAATAATTAATCCTAAATTTAAGAGACTAAACATTAATGTCATGCTCATGTTTTTTTATAACTAATTTATTTTTGACTGTTGCTGTAATGTTGCTAACACCTATATGGAAGTGCGAAATACAGGGCATTTTCCTTTACTCAAGGAGCTTTTTAGCTGACGTCTGTGGTTGGTTGTTGGTTTGTTTTTATGGCTCCAAGAATAACTGAGGTACCCAGAGGCATCTCTGTTCAACCAGTGTCTATGCTAGAAGAGTGGATGTAATCATGAGCTGTTTTGAGATACTAACATATTGGTCGTCTTCCCTGCATTGCAGCAAGAACTAACGCAGCTCAGACTCATTAGGTTTCTTGAGCTTGAAATAGCAAAATTACGGCTTTCTGACATATTTTTAATACAAGCAAAATGCCTCTCAGGAAATTATATGCACAGAAGCATCTCCTGCATGAAAAACATATTTCCTGTTTCCCAGTTACTTATATTTCTAAATGGTAGGCTAGCACTTGGCTTTCTTAAGTCGCTGCTCTGGCAAATCTGTAAATGGAAGCTGTGCAGCTAGTAAGCACGATATGTGAATTGTACTAAGACCTTGGTGATTACAGCTCTTGTTCCTATAGCAACAGGAGTGTCGTGCTGGTTCTTGAAGAAAGCTGGTCCCGTGGGGAGGGCAAAGCCGAGATGCAAACACATGCCTTGGCTAGGTTAGATGCATTCTCTGGATGGTAGGGCATTAAAAATGAACCCAGGCTGCTTGTGGAGTTAGGAAGGGGGCCCCTGCTCACAAAATACCAGGTAGTGGTGGAGAAATGGAGATAGAGCTCTTCAGTGTAGTTTTATTCTTTTGAACACAATGCTTGTTTTAATGTGTTCCTCCTCTGAACAGTGCATGTTGTATTTTTAGAATGCCAGACTAGGATACTAATGCTGGGAATTTCAGAGAAAAGTTAATGTTTAGAAGACAGTTGCTGGAAGGTGATTGAAGAAATGTGTGTATACAAAGATCTTGAGGGAAGCAGAGAATGTTTTTTAATTTGACAGCCTTTAGAAATTCATGACAGGCTTAACCTTCTGATCTCTAAAGGCTTTTTGGGTTTAATTAATTTTGCAGGTGACTGCAAACAAATCAGGTGTATGTATCTATTCATCATTCAAAGAACACTTGGAAATAGCAGCTGTTAGATGTGTCAGTTAGCATCTTCCTTTGTGATAAGATAGCACGGTTTTAATCCGGCTTGTACCCTACTGGCTTGATGCCACTGTAGCTGAGTACTTGCCGTGGAAAGTATTAGTTCCAGTCATCTTGGTGAAATTTTCTGCAACTTAGGTGAACTGATAAGCAGTTGCACGTGCTGAGCTCAGTGGCTATCTACAATCTTCACTGCTGTGCAGTGAAGTCATTTGACCTTCAGATCATCTTGGCTTGCTAAGACTGAAGTCCCAGTGGTGTAAAAGAACTACTAAATCCAGCAATCCAAGCAATTAGAACATAATTGCAGCAGGATTTTTTTGAAAGTCAGGGGGGTAAGACTGTCGCCGTTGCTTTTTATGATAGGACATAGGCCTACCAGTTAATTATTGTCAATTTCTAGGAAGGATGAGAGTGGGAAAACGTAAGGCAGCAGCAGTGGGAGAAGTATTTTGCATGTCTGAAAGTTTGTGGCAATTAATGCTTTACTCATGAAAGAAGATGAGGAATATTTTGTTGGGTATATGTAAGCCTCTATTTCAGTGTAGAAGCATGTGTCTAGAAAAGGGACAGCTGTGGAGAGAGAAGTTGCATATATAGAATGTAGAAGGTCAGGTATAAGTGTGGCTTTTTCATTGTTCTATACGTTAATTACTGGAAGTGCAGAGCTCAGTGAAGGATGTGCTAAAAGTAAACACGGCTCACCGTCCTATTGTCTTAGTTGCAGGCTTTTGGCAATGTGCAGCTTAACTTTGTAACCTGGGCTCTGCTTTTTAATTTTTTTTCACTTGATTAGAAAGAAAACATCCGTTGTGGGAGCCAAGTGGGGCTGCAGCAGCAGCTCTATTCACTAGTACTTTAATCCCCGCTTTCCTTTCACCACATAGAAACCCCTGCTCTGTTCTCTGGAAATGTTTGTGTTTGTACATGAGCGCAGGCGGCTGTAGAACTGCTTAATGAGCAGACTTGTTAGATTGGTTTCATTTAGCAGCTCAGCTAAAACCAATAGGACTTACTGCCCTTCAGGAGGTTGTGGCATTGTTATAACTAACTCTCAGCTTACAGACACGGAGTATCTCCCCTTTTTGCAAGTCCCCTGAACAAACTGGTTCCAGATCGGGGAAATACTCTTGCCTTTTACCCCAGTCAGTCGTCACGGTGCTCATGAAGAATGGAGAAATGCTGAAAAACAAGCAGTCTCTCTTGTTTGTGAATATAAAATAAGGCCACGAGGTGCGATACCTGTGTTGAAGGTGACTGGGCTGACGTCGTCTGGGAGCCATCGGTTTTGGTGTGAAATAGATGGTCCTGTTCATGCTAGCATCAGATCAGATAGCCTGCAAGAATATGTGGCTGCTGCTGTTTGGACAAAGGGTGTCTTCCTCTTTGTAATAATGAATCACCTCACTAAGGATAAAATTGGATCTTTAAGGTGGGAATAAAAGAAATCAGCATAGGCTTCAGTCTTTACCGCAAGGTGTTGTTCTGTTGGGTGTTGTGCCCTCGGGTTACCCACCCACTTACGATATTACCTGGAAGGTAGTATTATCTTTTTATTTGATAGATCAAATTGTCTTTTTAAAGGCAACTGCCTGAGGCTCTTGCAAATGCTGGGTTGCATGTAATTCCTGCAAATGAGAACATTGCCAGTTCTGCCACGCAACAAAAGGAACTGAGGAGGGAGCAGGAAATAAAACTGTTCAGACTTGTGTGTAAAATCTATTTGTTACTAATCTTACTTAAAACTGTACCATGACACATAGAAATGTATCACTTCTAATATTATATTTTTGCTTTCTTCCTTTCTAAAATGAATAGCTAAGCCCCTTTTGCCACCTCTGGTCTTCACTGCTATCCTGTTCGTTCCTGTATATTGTTTTGCTGCTCCCTGGTGTTTTGGCATAACATTCTAACTTTGTATTGCCATCAGATCTCATTGGTATATATCTACTTTTCTGTTCCAGGATCATTTATGAAAGTATTAAGTATAATTGGTACAAAGGCCAACAGTTGAGAAAGTGCAGTCGTAATCTCCTTTTCAGCCCAACGATTATCCTTTCAAACACAGTTCATAATCTTTCATTAAAGAACTGTTTACCCACCTTGGTTCTTGTCCTGATTGCCCTTCCTAACTTACAGTGTACCATTTGGGAAGCTATGTATTGTAAAGTGCTAGGGAACATAAGAGAGGGAGCGTGCTTTTTGATGATATTATGATTAAAAAAACCACACATACACTTTGTTAATGAATTCAAGTAACTTTTAAACTGTAGTTACCGTAACTACGTTGGTGGCAAAACAAGGGCACTGCACGCTGACTGCGCAGTTAGCTTCGGCTGGGAAAGGCTGAAACCTGGAATTCTGGACCCATTCTCCATCTACTGTTGTGCTTCTTCCTTTAGGATGCACGTAATAATAATTCAGTAGCACCCTAGGTATTCAAACATTTCCCCCACTTTTATGTTGTACTCTTGCTTTTTCCTCCCAACAGAGCACTGCTTTAAAATTTGGCTTTTTCTGTTTTCCGGTTGTATTGACAAGCTGTATTTCTTGTACGCCCTTCTCTTTTCTTACTCAAAGTCCAGGCAAATGGCAAATTACCAGAAGTTCATGTTGACAGTGACGCTGGTACTGAAGCTGTGCCAGGTGGGCCTAGAAAATTGGAACAGGAGCTAGCCGAGTGTGAACCTGCTCTTCGGCGATAGCGAGTTTGATTGTGAAAGCCAGAATGAGCTGCAGAATGCCCAGCATCCTTTGTGCCAACAGCTATTTCTGCTCATCGTGTGTTTTAAACGGCTGTTTACTCGGCGCAGGAGGCTGTGCATAGGAACAGTGCTGAAAGCTGGAATTGTTTGGAACAGGCAGAAACACTGACCTGTGTGCTTATAGGGTTGCCTGATTATCTAGGACAAAATGTCTTTTTCTGCATGAAGCTTGTAAGGATGCTTGTAAGAATCTTTTTCATATTTAGCCTGTAGGAAGGGGAGGCCCCAGGAAAACAATCAACATCTGTTGAGTAATCCAACTCATCCCTGTGCTAACGTGACATCAGCTGTGATTGTGCGGGTGCTTGGCTACTCCAGCTGCTCTGGGCTTGCCCAGCAAAGCTTCCTCAACTTTAAAGGAGGATGCATGTAAAATACAGTGGCACAGGATGTGCTCTATGTGCACTTGCTTTCTTAATGCTTCTAAGTGTTGTTACTCCCTCCTCTTTTTAGCATGGAAGTGTTTCACAGAATCCTGGTGAAGAAAATCTCTCTTTTTCTAGAGTCTAGTAGTTCTTATGTATTTGGGAAAAAAAATCAACATGGCAACTTGTTAATTCAGAGCTGGCTCCTAGTGCTATATATCATTTATGTTTTCATCAAGGAAAAAAACATTTTGTGGAGGAGATGAAAAGGGAGATGACTGCAGGGCTTCTAAGTGTTGGCAAAAGGATGCATCAGAGCATTTTTTGATGTAGTTCTATAAGATAGGGGTTGCATATATGAGGAACAAACTACTGCTTCGTCCTTAATAGATCCTCCTTTGTGTATATAACAAACATTGTGGAGTGTATGAAAATAAATGTAGTTGTGTTTCATGAGCATTGATTTAGTTTTCAAGGATGTTAGCAAGGGGAATTTACAACCTTCTCTTCTCCCCTGTTTTTCAGCCACTTTCCCTTCTGTATTGCAACTAAGGAACAAATTAGATAACTGAGAAATGGAATTCAAAAAACTATAACAGATGAGGAATTTTTATTAGTCCTCGTTTTCTTACCTTGTATGCAGGTGTATAGGCAGAAGTTGCTCGGGGCACAAAGCTGAAGTCTGCTTCTTGATATGCTTCAAGTAAAAGGCTGGAGAATTTTTATGTGCCGATGCTCCATCCAAGTTGAATTTGAACTTTCCAAACCCCAGTACGAGAATTCTGTAGAGCTGATCGGTTACCTGAATGGGACGGGCAGTGGTGTTGCTTTTGGCATCTCCTACTTTGTTGTCTAATCCTTTAACAGAAGCTCTGAAGAAAAACTTAAGCAAAATTATCCCAAGCAGACTGAATAACTGAATGAAGGCCAAAATGGTCATTGTGAGCTATCTGTTGCACTTAAACGCTTAGGATCACTTGAATGGAGGAAATAATTCTTAGAAATTATATAAACAGTAACTGGAGGATTCATCATACTTTGTAGTCAGTTAGATGAATGCTCTTAGAGGATCTACAGATGAAAGAAAGCATTTACTTTTATCTGACTTTCTTGGGGATCGAATTTTTACCAGAAATTAAAAATATTGCGCTTAGCCCTTCAGGGTTGTTTTCCAGTTCTTGTCTAGACTAGAGATATTGATTTAAACCACTGCTTTGACACTACTGTATGAAGTATTTTTATTTCTATATTGTTCTGAAGACATTTCTCTTTAAGTGCCGTGCTCTATAGTTAGGAAGTCCAGAGAGTGGATTTTTTTTTCTGAAGATCTCAAGGTTTCCTTTTGAAGAATGAGAGCTTAGCGTGCAGTGTTCTTTACAAGCCGGTATTGGACGTGATTCTCGAGCCATTCAGGTGTTTCTACTATGTTGTCTTTCATATGGGTGTTCACAAGTTTTTGCAAAGATTTGGAGATGGTTATAGGAAGGTAATAACATCTTTGCTACTGGGGCGTGAGCTTTGATGGTAATTATACACAGTAATAGCCTCAATTGGGGGGGAGGAAAAAATCCAATAACTGAGAAAGTCCACACACTGAGTTCTTCTGGAAAAGTTTTCTTCAGGCTAGGGATAAAAGCATTACTTAGCAAAGCTGTATCTGTTCCCTGGGCAAATGGAAGCGTTCAGTGTGAAAGAAAATACCGTGCTGCCGTTAGAGAATGGAACGCTTTCAAGACGGGCTAGTTTATAAAGGGTGTTTAAGTGATTTTTGGGGCAGGGGGAAGCAAAAACCTTTCAGCTGGCCTATTAAAACAATTTTCATTCTTAAAAGCAGGGTGAAGAACATCTAGATATAAAGTAAAGAATATCTAAATGTCACTTAAAAAGGACAGTGCGATGCATAGGGCAGTACAAGGTTTATTGCACCGTTGAGTTCCTCACAGTTCAGAGAAGGTCATTAAGTCTCTTATGCAGTGCCAGAGTTTACGGGGTGGGGGGGAGGGAAGATTATCTCTACCTGTCTGTAGTGACAACCCTATGATTTTTTTAGGTCTTGCTTCTTAGAAATACGTGAAAGCAAGGAATTGTTGGTGTTCTTCAAAACCCAACTGATTTCCTTAGGCTTGCAAAGGAACGTTTTAAATCTACTGTTGAAACGTGTAGACCACTTCAGGTTCCAGTCACAGAAAATGAAAAAAACACAACTTTCTCTTCTTTCTGTCCTCTTTTTCCTTTCCTGTTGATTTTACAGATGTGTAGAATGACAATTTGGGTACTGCATCTGTCCGCTGTTCTTTAAAGGGAGTAATTATAGCACACATTTTCTTGTATCCATTGTTATTACAGGTGCTGAGGATGTTGTGATGGCGTTTTCCAGATCAGAGACAGAAGACAGAAGGCAGTAACTACAGGATACCTGAACAACACAGAACTGGAGAGGACAGTGAGATTCCTGAAGATAGAGGAGGATGGCTGAGCATTAATAAGTTCCTTTGCCCACCCTAATTGTACCTTGGTATTCCTTCTCCTTTGTAATTTCGTTTCCCTTTGCCCAACCCTCAGAATGCATCTCACAGCCATCTGTTCCTATAAGTTTTTGCTACTCAGCTGGGCTGTGTTAATTAAGGACAAACCTAAGGGTGTATTTTTGATTGGCTCAAAGGGACAGGCTGCGATTGGCTAAAGGAAGACAATTTTTCAAACTTGACCAATGAAAACCTTTCCTCTCGCATTTTATTTTATATTCTAAAGGAAGTCCCTTGACATCCTACTTCTAAAGAAGCTTTTCATGCTGTGGTGCTTATTTAGGTCAAACTTGTGAATTTGAAGAGGGTTTGATTTGGCTGCATAGAACTGGAAGCAACTTGTGATTGGTTGACAATGCAAATGCTTTCTCTTCAGTTGGCTTGCAGGTATTTTGCTGACTTCGACATTTTCATTGCAGAAAGCTGATGTTTTGGTGCATTGGTTATTTCTTTGTACTTACTGACTTGGGGGAAAAAGACAAATGTGCTTTGCAGTATTTATTACATCTACAGACATATAAACGCTTGCTTTTTGGGGTTTGTTTTGGTTTTTTGATTGGCTTTGAAATCACATTTTTGATTTCCTGTTGGCTGCAGTGTTCCTGATGCAATCAGTTTTTCCATGCTCATCTGCTCTGTGGCCTCAAGCTCTTTTGGGAGCATGTGTCGAAAGCGTATTTAGTTCAATAAGTCTACCTGTTTAAGCTGGAACATGGAGATCACCAGCCGTTCTGTGCTACCGTGTGGGCTGTGCTATGAACTCCTGGTAGACCTGGCTGTTCAGGTGGCTTCTCTCTTTGCTTCTGACAGAGGAGCTGTAGATATTTTGCAGGAATTGCAAGAATGAGATCTATGGCTGTGACATGAATTTGCCAAATTTGTATAGAGAATATGTGAACTTGTTCAAAATACTACATATAGTTCCACTTTAACCCTTTAATTGCTGCACAAGACATCTCTCACATAAGGTAAAATTAATGATCATTAACTTAAAGCCAGCGTGCACTGGCCTTTAATAAACTAAGTTTCTCGTCACCTGAAAAAATGTATGTGGTTTGGCTCTTTGCAACTGTCCAGTGATCGGAAATTATCTGGATCCTAAGACAATACCATTTTCTTTAGGCACTGCTCCAAGAGGCAGTAGCGCTGCACTAAGCTGTCCGATAGTGAGTGTACAGGTGACACTCTCAGGTTTACTCCCTTAGTAGTTGCAGGGCCTTAAAACACGCGCGCGCGCATTTACAAACTGAAAAACCTTCAGTGAAATTCCCGAAGTGCACTGACTGTTCAGGAATCTGCACATAAGATTTCTAGCACTGCTGCCTAAAACCCAGCACTTCTTTTTCTCTCATATGTGCAGGTCATTTTACAATACTTTGAGATTTTTCTGTGGGTTGCACTGACTTTAAGATGTTTCAAAATCTATTGAAGCAGAACTCCATTGACCTGTCCCTGGTTCCTTTCATATGGTTGTTAATTATTTGAAGTAACAATTCCAGAACCTGACTGTGACAACATGACTGTTTTCATGGCAAGAAATTATGATGACAGGATGCTGTTATGGTCTCAAAATGGGGGAAAAGCTTGAGAGAAACCATGGAATGTATGCAAAAGGAAGAATGGACTTGCGCAAATAAATACTGTGTAATGAGAACAACTGTACCTCTGTTTATGAAAAAGATCGTTTTGATTCAGTTGCAGCTTTGTAAAGTTCAACGTGAAAGTAAATCTTTTACCCCTGTTTGTTGGGGACCGAGAAGAAAGTTCTTTATTAAACCAGGAATGAGCCCAAAAGATTCTTTTAAATTTTGACCTGGTTGCCTTAGAGGCACTTTAATTTTAACTTTGGAGCAAAGGGGGGCAGCCCTTAAAGGGTTAATTTAAGGGGGTATGTGTGTTTCTGGCTGCTGGCTGGAATGAATGGGCTGGATTGGGGTGGCCTGTCATTGTCGAGCTAACATGCATCCTCCATGTGTATCTATGGCATTTCTGAGCTGTTAAATCTTTTCAAGGAGAAAAGTGAAGTGCTTATGTGGTTTAATCTTTTCACTAAAAATGTAACTGTTGGGGGGGGAAATACAGTTTTTAATAGCTACTCTTGTTTCTTATTGATTTATTATACTGTTAAATGGCCAAATGGAAAATACTTGCTTCATCTTCGTGCAAGGCTTCCATGTAGATTCCAAACTTGGAGTCTTGAGTAATATGTTGAGATTAATATATTGAGAAAAGGCAACGTGTTATATAACAACATGATCTGGGATTCGGAAACTGGAGATGTTGTCTCTTGAGAACATTTGTGCTTGCTTTGTTACCTATGGGCTCTCCCCCTCCCCACTGGTGAGTTCTTAACTTCAAGTAAGTGCTGGAGCATTTGCAATAAACAATTCATATATAAATCAGGGAGAAAGTAGTTGAAAAGAGGGGTCTCCAATATTCCCCTTGAATGGTATTTATCTTCTTGCAACGCAGACTAAATCCCTGTTAGCACTGTGGAGCCTGGATTAATTGGGAGGTAGAGAAACCTGCACAGAATGCATCAGCTTGGTCAACTTGTTTGTTGTATGTACAAATTACTCTAGCTTTGCCTTTGTGCTTTTGCCTTATCAAGCAAACCATTACTAATAAAAATAAGTCCAATGTTTTAAAGGTCAGAGGTGAGTATAGATCTCAACTGAAATACATTTGTAAATAAAAAAGGCTGTATAGTTCAACTACCAACTAAATAGTGCTTAAGGCATTCAGTAAGGGAGTGTAAAAGCTTAAGAGGCATCTTCCAAAAAAGCACACGTCCTTTGGGTGGTCTTCTTGGGAGACATGTTCCTTTTGATATTCAAAATGTACTGTTGTACTTCTTTTACTAGGCTTATCATCTGCCTTTCCAAACACACTGTGTTTTCCAGAGCTTGAGGAAAAGATTCAGCTCTAAATCAGATACTCCTCTCATCTCTCTCCAGATGGGTAGCAACTGCTGTAATTGTCGGTAGGTCATAGTGTCTGTGAGCATTGCCCATTATAAATGAAAATGAGACTCCACCATTCACATAGGCCTTAGATTGATTCTCCCAGGTCCTAAAATAAACCTTGGAGTAACAGAACATGTGAGCTGGTGGCACAGCAACACTTTGGAAGGAGCTATTGCCTGAAAGAAGCTGGACCACTAATAAAATAAAATAAGCTCTTCAGATTTTTTTGTTCCTATTCCTATCTAAGGTAAGTAGTTACTATAAGTCTCCTCCTCTTGGCTGTTCAGCGTCCTGTGTGAAAGTTTCCATTGCTTCACCATTAAATCTGTTTCAGTTCCATAAGGTCTATATTTCTAATTCACCGGCAGCCTAAATAGTTCTGGTGAAGGCTGAAGATTAAATGGCCCATGAAATTCAAAGACCCCTGTCACCTATAGAAGAGATCACCCTAAAAAAGTTTCCAGGGTCATATGTGGGATAAATTTCTATGGCTTTTGAGAATCTGTTACAAGAATAGAGCAGTGCCATGTCTAAAGTTATCAGTGTTTTATCATGCAAGAGCAAAATCCTAAAGGCCGAAAGTTGAAAGCTTTGAATCAAATATATATAGTGGGTGTTAGAAATTATTTTATGAAAGACATACTGAGTGCCTGGGCAATGAGGGGAATGTATGATTTGGATTACTTGAAAATCAGTCCTTCAGCTTTCTTTTTGGTCTCTTGCCTCCTGAAGGACTGCGTGGCAGAGCTGACAGCAAAAAAAGGCTGCGGGGCACTGGGACCAGCAGAAACCAGCAGTGCAGTAAGAACAATTTCTGGAGGTTTAAGAAATCTTCGGTTGTACTCAGTCTCTACAAAAGAGCGAGCCCTTAGTGAGTAAGCTTCTCTTCCTCACTGTTATTCATCAGTAATGAGGTGTTCAAAGCTCAGTTGTTAATGAAGAGCTTTGAAGAAGCTTTGTTAAAACTGCAGAATAGTTGTTTTAGGTGTAAGAGTAACAGGAGCACTAAAGTGTTGCACAGTTGCTGCCTCTGTGGGATATTTGTCGAATGCAGTTGATTTTTAAATCCACCGACAGCAATATGATGCCTCAGCATCAGCCTGTTTGACACCTGAATGAGACTGGAGCTATTCGTTACTCAGCTCTGCAGTCAGAGGTGTGTGGGGTACGCAGGGCAAATCCTCCCCTGTTCACAGCATCAACAGGAAATAAAATTTATTTTTTAATTTCTTTTTGGTGAAATATTTTCACTTGTTCTATTTCACCTTCTTCCACAGAGTAGTGTTAAGGATCCTGTCAGCTAGGCCTGGATGAATTATTTCAATAAACTTAGGCAATATGGATGGCCTCACACAAAACTAGCTTTTAAAAGTGTTAAAATGTGTCAAACTTGGGTAAGCGTGAGCCAGGCCAAGTGCTGGTGGGTGTTTGCTGGACAGACTTTTTTCCTGCAGCCCCAGGTGTAGCGTGATCAGTTCGCTATAGAGCTTGGATCCTGCAAATTTTGTATCCTGTGTATCTACGGCTTCTTCAGAGCTGCAGGAAACAGGTCGCTGGATTGCTCTGGGTTTTCTTCCAGATCTGCCTTAGAGGCGCTGTGTAAATACAGCGAGTCTATACAGACACTTGGCACTAGAGTTTCCCTTAACCCTCCTTGTTACTGATGCTTTCCACAGTTTTACAGATACAGGAGCGCTGGATACCGGGAGGAGCATTGTTATTACTTAGCAAGGTAAAAGAGGAGCTTGGCTATGTTCCCTGACAGGCTGAGAAGGTTCCCATACAGAGACAGGAAAGAAATCACCTCCTGTCTTCTGAGCTCTGCTTTCATTTTCTTTGCAGCTGATTTGCCCCAAGCAGAATTCCTGCAGTACGTTATAAGCAACCTGGCTAGTTTCCTTTGTAGCCTGAAGCACTTCAATTTTGGGGATTGTTTATTTTGGAAAAGATAACTTTTTTTTTTGGTAAAGCTCTATAACCTGGCCTGCTTACAAGCTGCTCGTGTATCAGCATGAAATAGTCATACGCACAGAGCTTTTTGCTGTCTTGACATTTTCCAGGTTAACTCTCCGTGCTCCTAAATGCTAATCTGTGACTAGAGGCCTGTGAAACTCATGAAATAAACTTTGAGCCTTTGTTTAACAATTGTATTAGTAACTCCAACCCAGATGTAGACTGATGCATCTATAATTTTCTTTAGTTTTTCACCTAGATGGTGTTGCTGCCCTTTTCCGAAGCAGTTACAAATACAGCCATCCCTACAGGGTCAGAAGACGATCCTGTCTTTACCCTTGATGGGAGCAGCTGGAGATGCTCGGTGCATACCCACTGAGTGCAAAAACCCATGTGTTGTGCATCTCATTGCTACAGAGCACCTGAGCTCTTTGGACCCCCCAAAGAAAAAGGCCTTTTACCTGCTCTGTGAGTAACACAGGTGGTTAATGATGATTTTCTTCCAAGGTTGTAAAATAGTCCTGATTAACCGTGTTGCTTTAAGTTGGTTGAGCTGAATCCTAAAGTTACATCTGTGTTCAGAGTTAGGGACCTGTTTACCTAGATTTATGTTTGAATAGGTATTCAATAGTGTTCTTGGCTTAACTGTTAGGGTTTTAGCCCCAAGTGAAGAGTTAGTTCCCTGTGTGTCACTTGTACTGCACACCACTTCTGTATAGCTAATTTCAAATTTCAGAAGACACAAATCATAATTAAGTTATTAAAATATGCAGAGTTTGCTATTTACACCATAGTCCGTATGTTGTCACATAAAACACGTTCTCATTTTGCAGTGAGGTGGAAGTAGTTTTACTGCGCTTCTCAGATATGGCCCTAACTCAGCACTCTCCTGATGCTTGCAATACTCCAACTGATGTAAGAAGCAAGGGTGATGGTTCTGAAAATATCTTTCCCCAAATGAGGGGAATTTTGTGAGATAAGCAAGGATAATGTAAGTTCTCAAGGGTTGATGTAGAGATATACTAGAATAAGAATGCGGCTCCAAAACCTTGCTCTATCTGTTCTACTTGGGGTGGGGGGGTTGTTTTAAGCTGCCACAAGAGCTCAAAAGTTGGTTTTGTTTCCTGCCCTTAGCCTGTTTCTTCAGGGAAGCTAAATGCGTAATTGTGGTCCCAGAGTGCAGAGCATATTGTGACTGGAACTGAAACATAGCTTAATCATGTCTAGTTTGCAAACGGGAGCCCTGTGCTCAGCTACAGTAGCAAGGGAGTATGGCACTGGAACTAGTCGGCATCTTTGTAGTGTAGGGTAAGACTGTGATGGTCTCACTGCTTTGTCACTGAGGGTTTTAGGGTTTGGGTTTGGTTTTAACTGTGTGAAGGGATGGAAAGTTTCTGTGATTCCCGAGGAAGGATGCTGCTTCAGAAGAGAGCAGCTTTGGATGTTATTTACTATGTACGTACATTTGTGCCATGAAGCAGGAGAACGCATGCAGTTACTTGATCGTGGAATGACACAGAAGCTTGTGTTGCTGCTGACGATGCACTGTAATCCATTTGCAGCTTTACTTGTGACCCCCTAATCAGAGGGCACAGTGTAAATTGCATTGAACGTGATTGGAATGGACAGAGGTAGCCAGGCTTTCTCCTTCAGTCTTTTGTCATGTGTCTCAAGTGCCTGGAGCAGACAGACATTAACTATGTGTCGCCTGATCGATGTCTGTAGTTAATGCCTGAAGTGTGCGCCTGATGCCCGCTCCCAGCTAGGCATGGAGTTTTCTGGTGCAGGTAGAACAGTTCACAGTGTAGTCTGTACTCTATGGTTTATTTTTTGATGGCTAGATTCTGCTAAATCTCTGGGGTGTGTGAGGAGGAAGATAAGGGCAGGTCAGGAATGGATGCATTTCTGTAGGTGGAAGCATACGGGGAGGATTCTGCCTCACTCTTGTATTCTCATAAGCCTCTTCGAGCCTGAAGAAAGACGGTAATTAAACTAGACAGAATCTTAAGCTTTTGACTTGCCTCGCCAGCAGCACCAGACTTCACAGTCTCCCCCTAAAAGGAACCGTGCCGTATGCTGGTTCTGTAGCATGCTTAGCTGCTTGTACCATATGGGCGTACAGTAGCGCCTTTTGTCTTAGTCTGGCCTTGACCTTGAGGTCACAGTCTTCTGAAACTAAATGGGACATTTGAAATTATCCTGGCTAGTGTAGCTACATGGTGGTTTTTACTTCTTTTTTTTTTTTTCTCCTCCTCTCTCTAAATGTAGCAAAGTCTGGATGCCAGAGGATTGGAGCAGTGCAGGGAATTAAATTAAATCTTTTCACTTTCAGTGCCATTGTCAAAAGCAGGAGGCAAGACTGAGATAACTGAGAAATGTTGAGATTAACTACATACCAGTTACAATCAGGAAAGGCTTTCTGAGGGTTTTGCAGGCACCAAAACCAGCAGAGCTCAGATATGTACCTGCTCTAGACTAGCATGGTGCCACTGCTAGGTGTGCAGATTCACAGCTCATATCCTTCTGCAGAGAACATCCTTTCCTCTGTCCTTAGAGGTCTCAGTACAGAATTTTTCAGAAAAAGCACCGTGGCCTAAGTACTGGTGAGATGGATCACAGAGAATGAGGTCTTTGACATAGTAAGATCCTAGACCTGGTAGTGCTTACAGCTTAAAGGCAACACCTTGACTTCAGCTCAGACAGAAGGAACATTGAATTCAACTCTGTCAGGTTGCTGTTGAGCAAAGCCACAAAAACGGCTCTGAAACAGAAGTACTATTAAATAGATAGCACCTGGGGATCATAAGCAATGTTCAGCCTGCCGGATTGGGTAGTGAGTTAGTTGAGCTTCAGCCACAATTAAATTGGTTCTGTAATTCTAAGATGACACATACTGACATCTTTGCAGGAGGGGCCATGGTGCCTCTGTGCTCTGATGGATAGTGTGCTCTGCCACCTGGGTAGAAAGGTCATGTGTGTTGTTTCTTCAGTCTCCTGTCCTGGCAGAGCGCAGAGCTGGTTCCTGTCTGGGCCTGAATAAATCTTTATGAAGGTTGTTAGAACCATTTTTGCTTAGAGCTACTGAAAAGAGAGGGGGAGCAGTAAGGGGGGAAAGAGAGATTAAAGGGGGAAACCCAGTAGGTTATAAATGCATTTTCCTCTGTGCTGGAGGTTAAATAATACTTTATGCATGTGACAGATACTGTGATTAAGGAGCTGTCAGGCTAAATGAGAGCTGGGCAGCAAGGGGAGCAAAGATGCTTGAGGGAAAGGGTATGAAGATGTTCTAATGCTGAACTCTCTTGTGCATATCTAGTGTATGATGTTTGGCTTTGTGTGTCTTTCACTGGAAGAAAAAAAAAAGGCTAATCTACAGATATTTAGTTTGTTTTTTTTTCTCCTTCATTGCTCAGGTATCTTTTCTGTCCGAGATGCATCACTGGTTGCTAGTGACATTAATTAAGAAAATGGTCAAAAACTCTAATCTACACTGCTGCTTCGGGGTCTAGGATTAGGACTTAGAATGGCCTATGATAATCTTGTATATGAATCATGGCTTTAACAAATGGAAAAGATGTCCCATTCTTCCATTTATCCTGTTTACTCTGTTGCAGAAAGACTAGCTCCTGTGCATCTTGCTCAGTTTGAGGACTCCTCAATTATTGCAGAGCCTCTGAAATTTTAGCTGACATCCCTCCTTGTTCAAATCGGCAAAAACTGGGCACTCAAGACTAATTTTTTATATCAGGTCAATAAATATTTGACCTATCCTGAGTCATATTTTAATGTTACACAGACACCAGTCATTCCCAGAGGCTCTTCCTTGCGCTGCACGAAGCTGCCTGTGTAAGCTGAGCTTCAGACAGGATGATATGCCTGTCTCATCTCATAAGCTTTTTACTTACACTCAGTGGGCAATGTATCATTGAAGCAGCAGTAAGCGTGGAGAAGCGTGTGCTGTTAGAATGCAGCGCAAAGTGCTGTACTTCAGTCACTTCACACAACGCGGGATTTACAGCCCCCACCCCGCTTCCTTTGCAGAACAGTGTGTCATTCCACTTATTCAGCTGGTCCACTTCTGACAGGCACAGAGGAATAGTGGATAGACCAGAAGGAGAAAAGGTAAGAAGTCTTACATCAGAGGCTCATTGTCCACAGTGAAAACATGAGAGAACCTGAAACGTTAAAAGGTACAGATAGAACGGGAATTCGTGGCTGCTGAATGTCTGTCTCGGTAGTAGGATGGTCCTTGATCATGTTGGGTCCAGCAGAAGTTGATCCCATGGATTAAGGGGGCACAAAACCTTTACAAAAGAACTCACTAGAAATGTTTTCTCTTCCATCACTGAGTGGAGGAAAACATGGAGTTAATCCCAAGCATACATTAAAGCAGTGCATGCTGGGATGGGGTAATTATTCTAAATCACTCAGATTCCTTACGTAATTAGGGTGGCTGGGGCTGGGGGGGTATATCTTTACCCTTGGAGCTGAGTACAAACCGTGGTGGTGTTGGTTCTGCTGGGTACGTGAGCCTTACCTCTCAGTGTTTGTTTGCAGCTTCATTAAGACAATACAGCTCTTTGCTGGCTCCCTTTTAAGGGTAGTACATTCATAACACCTATTCAGCCTGTCCAAAAGCCACTCAATAGAAATCTGTTTTCCTACTGGTGGTAGGTCAGTGGCTGATGCAGCGATAGAAACAAACCTCTATCTTTGTACGTTCCCAGAACAGTGTTGCACTTAACGCAACCTTCCCGCCCCAGGACACTTTGCTGTCAGCATGTAACCTGCTTCCTGATGGAGAGTAGCAATGGAAAGCAGGATCTAGCTTTAAAAACAGAAGACAGACGTGTCCTTGTAGGGACACTGTCTGCCTCGGAGCTCCCCATGGGGAGGCAATCGGCCCCTGCTGTTGGCAAGGAGCTCTCACTCACTCGGCAGCATTAATCAGGGCTGACTTGTTCCCCTTAATCCTCCGATCCCCTCCATACGGACGAGAACACGGGCGTCGCATTTGCGTGTTATGCTCCTCTTCGCAGAAAATAGGGCTGGCTCCGTGGTCTGCAGCAGGCAGCGATTAGATGGGTGGTGATCAAAACATGATTAGCAAATCTGCAATTAGAGCAAAGGCCAGGAGGGCAGTGGCTTACTGCAAGGGGGGGTCACAACTGGTATCTGTCAGAATAGAAATAAATATGTGACATGACAAAGGATTTAGCTGCGCTCTTTTCTGATGAGACTAACTTAAATAGCCAGGGCACTGCTAGGAAGAAGCAGGCACTGTTTAAAGCACCGGAGGTAGTTTACATAGTAGCTAAAACACAGCCTCCAGCAATTGGGATGTCTGCCGCAGTTCTAAATTTTGTCCCAGACACTTTTTGTGACTGATATACAGGAACTTCATCGTTTTCTTCAGCAGCTAGAGAGTAAAGGTATTGACCATGCCTTGCAGAGGTTTGTGAAGCTTTTAATATATCAAGGTGTGAAATGCTTTGAGACTATGTGGAAAATGTCTAGCAAAGCTGCAGACTGCTACTGCCAGCTGTGATGAATTTGAGGAGGCCAGGAGTGGAGGGGAGTTCGTGTCAGATACTACAAGCAGAGGAAGAACAACAGTTTGCTTGAAGCCAATTGCATGACAAACAATGGCATGTTTTAGCTTATTTTTGTTGTCTTTAAAAAAAAAAAAACAACACTATGTGATGTGGAAAATATGGCAGCTAAAATTCTTTTTCAGAAGATCTGTTGAGTATAATTGATCCTGTTTTTCCACATCTAAATGATAGTGTTCACATCAGCCTCAGAGGCAGCCAGATTGGGCCCGTTTACAGCACCATGCCATTCCCTGTTTTCTCCGGAGTAGGAGGCACTTGAATATAATGATATAAAATCTAATATTGCATTATTAAAATTGAAATGACACCTTCAAGATCCAGGGAGATCTGGGAAACATATAATCCATGGTCCAGATCCTGGAAATCAGTTCACTGATACCAGCTGACTTAACCGGGGTCTGTGCAGAGGGGCTTGTTCTTAGGACTGGCTGCAGCATCGGCACCTCTCGCGCGGCCCCTCTGAGCGCTCGTTCAGCACGCCGCACAACCGAGGGGACGAAGTGAGCGCTTTGGGGAGCCTTAGGCACACCGGTGAAGAAAATTTTGGACACCTGTTTTTAAAGTCCAATCACAAGCAATAGGACTTCAGTAGTTAAAGCATATGCAAGCTGGGTGACCTATGAATTAACCTTAGTAGTCTGACGCTGGTCGGTTACAGAAGGATAAACAGAGTTAAGCTTGTGAGAATTCAAAACTGTTTCCAGTGGGTTGGGAATTTGGACGTAGGTTCTTATGCCGTTAAATCAGTCCCCCTGCCTGAAACTCTGACCCTGCAAGCCAGCCTCAGATAGACATAACGTGATTCTTTTTACAGGCCTATTGCATGACATGCGTTGCACAGCAGGATCTTAGTATAAATCTGGGAAATAGAATTGCATGGACAATAAAAAGCCTTAACTCTGAATGCTTTCTGTATAGACAGTGATCATAGTGACCTTCATTTATTTTTTTTAAGACCATTATTAAAAGATATAGGTGGGCAAATGTTTAAAAATGCTGTTTTTAAAAGGCTGAGCTCTGGACAAAACCTGGACAATGGGGGGTGAAGAAGAAAAATGAGTTCTGACCCTCTGTCTTTTGAGCCATCTGGTTTCTGAATCTCTCAGTTACTGCAGGATAGTTTTATTTCATTTACCTATGAACAGCCTACAATTAACCCTAACAGGCTCTTTTCCAATGTCTTTCATAAACTAGCTTCCATGCTGACCTTTCTTCCAGTGTCCCTCATGAGAATGTCAGTAGAATGAGTTCTGACAATAGGAAGACCAGTGCTGATTGTCTGCCCTGTAGTGGTGTTGTGCTTGCTTGTCTTTGTTATTAGATTTGGTCTGCTAATAGCACTCTCTCGTCTGAATATGGTAGCATGGGAGTATAACTTCAGCTTCCTACACTGGTTACAAGGACTGGAAAGGAGTAGGGCTGAAGAAAGGATCGAATAGTAAATAATTTGTTTTTCTGGCATTCCACTGGTCCCAGTTCTCCATGCCCTCCACAGGTTCTAAATCTACTTCAAGCAGAGGTGTGAAGATTAAACATTTGATGCGGATGAGTGATTGCTCTGTGTTGCACATTTTCAGGAAAAACCAAAATCTGTGTTTAGGCAGGAAAGACAAAAGTAGCTTTGCAGTCTGTATCTTGGTAATTTTGTTAATGCAGTTTAATAATGAGGCCATGAATACCAGGGGGGGGAAAAAAGTGAAGTATGATAGCGTTCTTCTAGTCTGTAGTGTTAAGAGTTTACAGTCTTTACGCAGAATGCATTCTCGAGAAAATACAGATAAATCTGGACATTGACTGAAAGTCAATGAACAGTCAGGTAGGCATCCTGATAACATGTTTGTGCCCTTGTGTAATATTCTTGGTTCTGAATAGTTCTTATTGCATAGTGTATTTAAAATAGTATCTGATTTTGTGCTTCTCAAGATTAGTTTGGAAATTGGGGCTGGCTGTTTATGATATGGTCATTTAATAGCAGGGAATTGATAAATGCTGCCTTTTAAATTAAAATATAATACTCTGAATTTCTAGAGAGGCTTTCATCCTAGGATCTTAAAGTACAAAGAGTTAATGAAGTCTTAGTACCTGCTTGTGGAATAGGCAAGTTGCATTAAATTGGGAGTATAAATGAGGCATAGAGAGATTAAGGCACTTGTCTGTGGGTAGAATGTCATCGAGAAGAGAACACAGCAGCCCTGTCCTGTCTCAAAATCTTGCCTTTGCACATACTTAGGATGAGAGCTCTGTGCTCTCTGAATAGGGTCAGTACAATTGGGTTGTAAGATCAGTTTCGGGGGTTTGTGGGTTTTGGACTGTACAGGAAATAATAAAAAACACTGTCCTTAGAGTTCCCTTAGATAACAACCATTTAAAAAAAAAATAAAATTCCAGATACGGTTTTCAGGAAAGGCAGAACAAGCTTTTTCAACACTATTATTTGCCTCCTGAGGTTTTACTTTCCCTGAGGGACTTGAAGGCAGTGCAGTACAACTGGGGTGGGGAGGGATGCCCAGTAATGGAGGCAGGCACAGTTAAAGGTAATTTGCCATCATAAACAAGCCTCAGGTTCCCTTACGGGTAAAACTTGTACCAGATAGCAGTAAGTAATGAATGGCCACTGCTGGCTCCTGTTGGCTCTAGCTTCCGAGAGGAAACGGCCCCAAGCTGCGCCAGGGCAGGTTTAGGTTGGATATGAGGGAAATGCCTTCCCTGCCAGAGCGGTCAGGCCCTGGCACAGGCTGCCCAGAGAGGTGGGGGAGTCACCGTCCCTGCGGGTGTCCAAACCACATATAGACGTGGCACTTGGGGACGTGGTTTAGGAGGCCTGGGGGTGTTGGGTTGAGGGTTGGACTTGATGATACCAGAGGTCTTTTCCAACCCTCATGATTCTGTTATTCTATTCTATGATTCTGTGAAGGAACGAGTGACATTTGCTTTGTTGGGTGACGCCCGTTTCCTGCACGTGCATCTGTATTGCACCCAGACCCACTGCAGATGGGGACACGAGGGATTTGGGGGACAGAGTGCTCAACAACCTTCTGCTAAGTTTCTACCCTCTTGCAGGAAGACGTAATATTTTGTTCCTCCTTTTCTTCCTTTCCAAATGACCACTTATAGAAGGAAACCGTTGGATATCTTTCTTTCCACGGTGCAGCTGTTTTAGCCATAGCAGAATATGAGGCCTAGTGGAGATTCAGATATGCTTTTACAGAAAACTGTAGAGAACCAGTAACTTGTTTTTAGAGGAACAATAATTTAGCCTGGAGGAAAAAATCCAAATTTTCGAGATGTCTGTGGAGTACACGGACTTCTACTTAATTCTGTCAAATCTACCCATCTTACTGTCTTATCGTAGTAGGAATGCTTTTTTGTTTGGTTTTGTTCCTTAGTATTTCTTTGCAATATCTGGTAAGTTCATTTGTGGATGATCTGTGCAATTGCAAACCATCTCAGGTTGACCCGTGGTGACTTTTTTTACTAAATGTCATTGAGTTTCATGGATGTCAGTGGGAGATTAAAGATCTTGGTAGCAGTGAACAGCAGCGATGACATGGCTGCAAGAGCTACATGTGACAGTACTAGTATAGTCCTTATGGCCCTGCTGCTTCAGCCAGCGATTACGATGCTGGATACACAACTGGAGGCTTGCAATTTGGTTTCCTTTTAGAAGTCTCCGAGATACACTGCAGCCCAACAGGAGAGCATCTGCTTTTCTTTTTGCTGAAGAACACTGCTGGAACTTCTCTGTATAAGCTCACTTAAAAACCTATGGCTTGATTTTATTAATATGTAATAATTTGGCTCCTTTTACCTACAGAAAACTACTTATCTGAATAAAATGCAAGAATATTGGCTAACGAAAGGGGAAAATAAAGAGTATAATTGTGTTAATTATCAGAATACCAGACATGTAATTAATATGCCACAGGAACAAAGAGCAAATGTACTAATAGCACATAATTGGACTTAAACTACAGCCTTGGTAGAAGTCTCTGCAATGGAACTGTTGTGTTTGTGCTCCTTTTCGAATTAGCAATAAGGAATAAATTAACATCCATTTTCTTGCCTGTACAAAGACGGAATCATATTGTGGGGCAGGGTAATGAATTCAGAGAATGCCTTTACATTCCCATATGGCTCTCAGGGAGGGGAATACTCATGCACGTGGCCCCTCTCTTCTTCCTTGCAGGAAGGCAGGCAGAGAGAAGAGGAAAACCTCATTGTATGACCAGATGTTCACTGAATACCATGATCCTAAAGAATAAAAAAAAAAATCTGTAAGCCGAGTAATTTAAACATTGTCACCAGTACCTGGTGCAAATATTTGAGTTGGTTGATCCATCCATCCTTTTATACGTTGTCTGTGACTGTACTATGTTGTCAGGTAAGGACGTGGGTAGGGACTAGTCACTAACCCAAAGGGACATCTGTGATAGAACTGGAGAGAAAACCCATAATTTTTTTTTCCTTCTTCTCCCCCCACCCCAGCATAAATCACGAGTTCAGTTTTCTATATAGATCAGGGAGTTAAAGCAGTTGTTAATGTGAGCATGGCCCGCTGTGCTGCCCTTCAGAACAGATTAGTGCAGTACATGAAGAAACAACATAGAACAACCGGAGTCCTTGTTTTCTGTGGACACACGTTGCTGAAAGGCCCATGCAGAGCACCTAACTGTAATTCTTATTTTATTGAGCTAAAGGATGATTAGTAAAATAACTTATTGCTGACGCTGTTTCACTTTCTGTACTCTCTCCCTCTTTGTCTTTAGTGGTGTCTTACTAAGCTTTACAAATAATTTATTTAATGTTCTTCAGAGGCCACAGTGGTTTCAGGAGACCTCAGTACCCCTTCAGGTAGGGAAATAAATTTTTAAGGAACAGGTCCAGTTTCATTCAGACTCCACTTCTAGTTATATAACAGCTTAAAATAGCCATTGTGGTATGAGATGCAAAGACTTAGGTTAATAAAGCCTAAATTTTATTGAGGTCCTTAAGCCAAGTATTACCTTTTAGCTAAGCGCTTGAAAGCTGGTCTGTTCAAGGTATTTCAAGGTATTACAGTATTTCTTAATTCAAGGTATTTCAAGGTATTGCAGTACTTCTTAATTTTACCGACCCTCTTTGTGCCCCGCTTTCCTAAATATGCAAATGAAAAGCCTAGAAATTCTGTCTTATTCAATTGTAATACACCTGTCATCACAATATCTAGACACCTGCCTTTCTACTTCACAGAAGTATTGTGAGAGTGCATTAATTAACGCTTGTAAAATGCTTGGAGATCCTAGGATGGAAGGTGCTAATGAGTGGGAAAATATAACGATGTTGCAGAATATTCAGTCTCTTTCTCTTTGTAAGGAAAGACTTGCATCTTTCCTTCATTGCTTTTATGTTTCTAGATGCATATTTTGGAATAGAAGGTAAGCCTAAACAGGAAAAAAAGGATTAAAAAAAGGTAGAAAGATTGCTAATGCTGCTAGTTTTCCTGAGAGGAAGCTAGTCGGTTTTATGTACATCTTTGCTTATTGAATTTTCTTTTTGTCTCTCTGATGAACCCATACTTCAATGGCTTGTTGAGAATTCTCTGAACATTCAGAAATGTCAGGGGAGAAGATTTTCTTCTTCAGATTGCCAAGGCCTTCATTTGCATCCCCTAAATCAATTCTCACACATGATCAAAGCAGTTCTGGAAATTTTCAAGTGTGGGGAAAACCAGTTCTCTAACTCTTTCTCCTCTAATGTATACAGTCGGGTTCCAAAGCATTAAAATAAAAAAAAAACCCAACTTCATCCACCAAATCTAAAACCGCACAAATTTTATGCCCCTTTATGTCGAGAGGTTTGCAGCTGTGCATGTTAGGGGCAGCAAGGCTAGAAAAGATGTAGCAGGTCACCTGTGTATGTGTTCTCTTCGAGCTCGTAGGGGCATTGCTCTGCCATTTGGTTGTGGAGTTTTCTTTTGAAAACACAAAAGATGCCACTTCTGGCTGTTGCCTTAAAAGAGCACTCAGTGGTTTCACAGATCTCTATGTGAAGAATTAATTTTTTCTATTCACCTTGGATTGTCTTTTTCTTAGTGTCATTATGGTTCATTCTTCCTGCTTGGCTTAGACTGACAAAGCCATATCAGAACCCAAAAATATTAGAATTCAAATTCCCAAAAAACTTTGGGATTCTCCTATTGCTTTCTCTAGTGGGAGTCAGAGGAGCTAGAGAGGAGCTGTAATACTGCTTCTCAGAAACTGCTCTGTTGTCTTCATCTAATATTTTGCTTGGCTGTGCATGCAACTCTCTCATGAGCTTAATTACTTTACTGCACAGTCTCTATGGCAATTGGTCCCCTTTCAGAAGCGGTTTCAGGGCAGCTGTGATAAACCAAATGCTCAGCAGAGGAGATAAAGCTAGGTCCTGAGTTCTAACTTCCCATTAAAAGCAATCATAATCTGGAAACAAACTAGTATGCAGACATGAATCGTACTGAGATGAAAATAAGCCCACACCCAGTTCTAGCCTCTTTATTTAAAGACTAGACCATTTTCTCAACCCAATTCTAGACTATTTGAAGTTTGGACTCTTCTCCCTTTTGAATAAGGGTCCAGGTCTAATATAAAAGTAACGGTGCATATTCTGCATGTATTCAAAATCATTTCTGATCCTGAGCTCTAACAATCAGATCCAGCTCTGCTGTTGACTTAACCGAGCATGTCTCACTTCTCTATTTATGGTATGCCCTGGCTTCCTTTAAGTAGCAAGCGAAGGCATTCATTTTTACCTATCACCTTATCTTTTCATTTCTGGCTGCTCAGCTCCATTCTGACAAGCGCAATAAATGTGTCCTCCCGGGTCCTTGCAAGCTGGGCATTAGTCACACTGTGCATTTCAAGGACATCAGTCCGATAGTTTTTCAGCTGTAACGGAAAACATGTTCTGCCAGGAGCCATTTGTTCCAGTTTTGTTGCCTACTAATGAAATAAAAATCAATGGTTTTTTGGAGTTTGAGAAGCAGGTCAGAGAGTAGGAGGGAGATAGGTGGTGAAAATGAAGGTGCTGAAGTTCTTCTCTCTGTTTCTCTGAAATAATGGCATGTGGCATTTGAGATAAAGTGAGAATCTCTGTCAACTTGTGAAATGCAGTTACCTCTGGCGAACAGTATAGCTATTGTTTGACAGCAAACAGGACTGGTGCATAGCAGGTCTCATGCTGGGCAACTTAAATTGTATTTAGTTTTGTGAAACAGAAGGTATTTGAGAGGATGTTGTATTTGCCATACTTCTAGAGTAAGTGTCCACGGAACATCAGTGGTGATGTGGATTGGAATTTCGTTTTGCTGTCTCCACCACAGGTGGAGTACCCGTACTACCTGTGTCCTCAACCACTAAACTGTTGGTTCAAACCACTTAGACAACTGATCTTAGAATACAGACTAAAGAATTACTGGCTTTACTGAATCAGTGCTTTAGTCACAACTGACTCAGAGGAGTTCTGCTTAGAGTGTGAAACGTAATCAATGTCTTCTCCTTCCTTAGAAATCTCCCCGTTTCATCATGACTGATTCAGTTGATTAATTAATCTGAGCTGGTAGTGTCATTGTGCAATAAATACGGTTTACCTGGATATAGCATTTCTTCCCTTAAATATATCTCTCTTTCCTAATTCTGCAGAATCAGAGTGAGTTAAATGAGTCCTGATGGTAACACTGAAGTCATCCTCCTACTGTGGTCGATGGTTGTGTGCTTTCCCCTGCTACAGTGCATGATATAGCCCCGGTGGGCTGCAGAGCAAATTTTTCTCTTTAAACTGCCTTTTCTGCTACACCTAAAATGGAGAACAACCTACATTCATTAAAAGTAGTAATAATCTATTCTGCAGAAAATGTTTTACGAGTATGTGTATGTATTTGCATGCCAGCTGGCCACTGACTTACAAGCCCTCTTTAGATACTTTTATATTGACATTCAAGCTCTGTACGTCGTTATATTCCTAATCAAAATCCAGTAATTGGGCAAATAGATTTCTGTTATATCATGTATTCATCAATGGGCAATCATCTTTTAACTGATGTTATATTGCCTTCCAAATCTTTACTAATGGGGTGGTTCTTATGCATTAAGTTAGTAAGACTAGTTTGAGAATCATACTGAGCTGGACAGTCCTACTCTCCATGCAAAAGTAAAATACATAATGTAGCATACTGTCATCTGAAGCTGCGTTGGCAGAATAGAAAGACTCAGCTATTTGGCAACAGATGGGCTGCAGGCTTCTTCTGACATGATCTGCCATCCAGCATATGTTAGACAGGCTGAGAAATCTAGGGGTTTTAGACTGAGGCTTTAGCTTTAAAAAAAGAAAGATGTCTTGGCTCTTGATGGAGCAGGTGGCCTACAGCACTGTCAATGAAATAAATGTGGACTAACTTGATTGCTTGGTTAAGTGATACCTCCACAGCACAGGATAGCAATTGGGGTATTATTGTTCATTGTATTGGACGACAGTGTATTTCTCTTGAAATTCCTTTTCTGCTCTGCACACGCTCATATTAGCAAATATGCTTAAGATACAGCAGGGAGAGATGGCTGGTTCTGAGGGTGGAAGAAGGTGTTGGATGGGCAGAACAGCTTGCCTTTGGCTATCCCAATGCACTGGGCTTGCTGCAGACCAGGCTCTGTCAACTCACTGAGACCTTAGTGACTGATCAAGGGCAGTGAATATGTTGGATTCCCACCTTTGGTTGGCTGGTGCCCCCATCTCAAGTCTGGGGTGAACAGGTAGACAGCAGGGAAGGTAACAGTGTTGGGTTTGCCTTGGGAGGGAGGGGGATGCTTTTCCAGAACAGATCAGTCTTGGTATTTAAATTGCATAGTGTTTTAAAATAATGAAATACCACATCTCTAGGATCTTGAACATTCTGGACTTTATTTTTATTTCACTGTGGGAGTGAAATGGCTAATAGGTACAAAGCATGAGTAGTCATATCTAATTATAAAATAAGTTGGTTGCATTTTAGTTGTCAAAACTCTGATCATGGTAGGGTATTTTTTTTCTTCCATTGAAGCATTTTCTAATTGAAATTTTTGACCAGAGAACAAGTAACTACTCTGTTACAGGACAGGTTCCATGCAACTTAATTATTCCTATGAAACTTCGTGATTTAGATAGTACTTGTGAATTTTTCCAAACAGAATAGACTTCTGCCTTGATAAAAGTCAGTAAAATTACACTGAAAAAGGTTTCTCACGATGCAGAGTATTTGTCTAAACTGGGAGTGCTGCTGTTCCTCCATTTGGGCTCAGGACAGTCATTCTCTGCCACGTGTGTACCTGGGGGTGAGCCCCAAGGACCCCCCCTTTGCTCTGCACGCATTAACTCGGCGAGGCACGACGCTGCTCTAAGCGGTGTTTGTGTTTAAAGCAGACACATTTCCGCTGGATTCTAGTTTTAGAGCTAGGAAAGCATAGCAAGAACGCATGCATTTGTTTCCCGGCGCTTGTTGCAGGAAGGCGCTGGCAGCGCGGTCCTTGCTGGGGTGGGTCAGAGCCCAGCAGGCGACCAGGGTTTGTGCGTCCGGGCACCAGCGCCGTGCTGGGCTGGGCTTGCTGCCGGTGGCCTCGCTGCCTGCCGCCAGTGGAACAACACAGGCGGTTTTTTGCTGAAAAGATCTGTGAAGGTTAAGGAGAAAGCGTTTAAATAGCTTTACGGGGTTTTAACTCTCACATGGTGGGGGTTTAATCAGCATTTGCTTAAATCAGCTGATGAGGCTTCAGCGGGGCATCAGCGAAGCCCTGATTTCGAACTGACCGCAGCTGCGGCAACGCACGTTCAGCTCCTGTAAAGAAACAGCAAGAAACCCACCCACCCCCAAAGCGCCCCACGCCCCCGGCTGGGGGTCGGAGGTGGAAGGGGCGGGCGGGCCGCCGCTGCGGTAGCGGCGCGGTGCCGCAGTGCCCGGCAGCCGCCCGGCCGGCCGGCGCAGCCCCGCGGGCGCTCGGGGCGGAGCGGGGGCGGGTTGGAGACGGCCGGGCCGCGGCGAGGCATTTCTTTCCGCGGCGGTTTTGCTCCGCCTCGCCCCGCAGATGGGCTCTCCCGCATCCCCCGCGCCGTTGGTTCGCTCCCTCCCCCGCCTGGTAACCGGCGCGGGGGGGACCGGCCGCGCTCGCCGCCGCCATTTTAGGTGCCGCTGGCGGGGCGCCGCGCTGCCAGGCGGGGGAGGGAGAGCGGGGAGGAGGAGAGAAAAGGCGAGCGGAGCGGGGCAGCGCAGCGCTTCTCCTCCCTCCTCCTCCTCTTCCTCCTCCTCCTCCTCGGGGCCGAGCCGAGCCCTCCGCCCGCCGCAGAGCGGAGCCCGGACCAGCGGGGGCGCCACAGCCGCCCCGCCGCCGGGGCTGCGCGCTGCCCTGCACCGCTCCGCGCTGCCATGCCGCCGCGCCGCCCGGGCGCGCAGCGCTCGCTGCCGGCCCTCGCCTCCTGCCTGCTGCTCGCCGCGCTGCTCTGCGGAGGAGCGGGGGCCGCTCGAGGTAAACAGAGCCGCGGCGGGCGGGGGAGGCTGCCCGGCTCCGGGGGGAAGGAGGTGGGCAGGTCCGGGGCTCCCCCCCGCCCCCCACGTCCCCGGGCGCCCAGAGGGGCCGTGCCCCGGACGGACGGGCGCGGGGGAGACGGTGTCCTTGGCTCCCTTCGTCCTTCGGGAGGAGGGAGGGAGCGCGGGGGAGGACGTGTCGGCGGTGCGGCCGGGGAGGGAGGGAGGGGAGCGGGGCGCTGGCCGCCCCTCCCCGGGGTCACCCCGCCGCGGCCGTTGCACCTGCGGCGCTGCAGGGGGGGGGAGGGTGGGGGTGACCGGCGGCTCGCCCTCCGCGCTCACCTGCGCCGGGCTGCTCCGTTCCTCGCCCCAGAGACCCTCCGAGCCCGAGGGTCGGGCCTCAGCCGTGCGGCCCGGGGGGATGCGCGGTGCCGGCGTCCCGCCCGTTACATAACGGCTCCCTCCGGCGCCGGGCCGCGCTGCCCGGGGCGGGCAGAGGTCGTCACTTGTTGCAGGGGGTGGGTTACGATGGCGAAATCACGAGCGAGAGCCGCCGCCAGCCCTTGTCCGGAACGACCTGCCCGCTGGAAACGCCGCTTTTTCCTTTCCTCAGGGCTTTGGAAAGGCGTCCGCGGGCGGCGGGTCGAGCCGCGAGGGGTTCGGGCTGGCGGGAGAGCGCTGATGGCCGGCGGAGCGGGGAGGGGAAATGGCACACCTCGGAGAGCCCCCGGGGAGCCTCGCCTGCAGCCGCATGTAAAGAACGCTCTTTCGGTCGTTAGCGAGCAGGGATGGCTTTGCTAAACCTTAGGCGATACGGCGCTTTTGGCCCTGTGGCTATCGATTGATCTTGTGGAGTAAAAGTATACGCATTGCAGGTCTCCTTCTGAGCAGATTTCAGTAAGAGCCTTGCAAACGCTTCCTTACCTGAAGGTTACCCCTTCAGTTGAGGATGCCATTTCTGCAAGATTTAGCTGATCATATGACGAGCTTTGAGATCTTGTGTTTAATCTGAATGTAGATTAGAAGCGTGGCTTTAAAATGGCTTGCGGATACGTTGAAGGGGAAGTTCTTGATCTTAAACAAAAATAACTTGTTAAGGACACATCTTGCTGCAGTTTCCCTACCATAGGGTCAAGAAGCTGCTGCTGTAGTAGTCTGCTGGCTGTTTAGACAGCAGCTATAATTTACCTGTACAAGGTCTCTTAAGTACAACCTATTCACTAGTACTCTTGGAACCATGAAGTTTAGTGCTTACCACATTGATACAGAAGCACCATTTTATTGCGTTGCGAGACTTTTCCATCCTTTGAAATAAAAATGAAGACTGAAAACCCTTTTCAAAGAAAGCTAATATGGACTTGGAAACAAACAGCAAATTTAGATGGCGTTATGCAGGACAGCTCTGTTAGTCAGCTCTTCTGCAGTTTGTTAGGGGCTGTACTTGTTTTCGGTCTGATCTGCAGAGCTGTTGGACTGCAGGTCCTGATCTGTTAAACTTCATCACACATAACTGAGTTACAGTATGAGGTATGGTTTGGCTTAGCAGGTGCAGTTGCCTTAGTCCTCGTGACATTTCAGCTGCTCTAGGTAGGCCTGTTAATGCTACACAAAGATGCATTTAACGACAGGTAAGCTCTGGAGAGAGCCTGGAAAGCTGCTAGGGCAACTCACTTTCATTTCCCTGTTGTTAGGAGAAACATTTGTTTAGAAGCATTTATGGTAAACTTTTGGGTTTGTGCTGCATTTTCAGTTCCATATTTTTCAAGTGCAACCTCATATTTTTAATCTGTGACATTAAAAGTCCTTGTTACTGAGGCCGCGATTCATTGTAAGTGGGTGAAAACTGAATTGCGCTTGGTTCAGTAATGTGCAGAGATGGACTGGAAAGGCTACACCAGCGTGGTGAGTTCCATTCTCCAGTCCTCTGTGTTCTTGTGGCTGGGACAGGGGAGTGAAAAGTCTTTTTTTATTTTTGGTTTCTTTCCATTCATCACAATAAATTTTGGGGGATGTGATTTTACACAAGAGTTAGGTGTGTGCTAGCTGACCTGCCGTCTTCCCTGTAGTTCTTTAAGGGGTGCAAAGAGTGGTTTCGGGTTCTGAAGAGGCACGTTCCTGTCCAGCTGATGCAAAACTCCTAATGTAAATGAATTTAGCTTGTAATTGGTCAAGACGGCTCAAACGTTTCTAAGCTTGTTGGACTAATGTTGCGGTGGAAAAGCTGTAGTTAGCAGCACATTCAAATAGTGTTTGTCAAAGTGAAGCAGTTGGGTATGTATCAACAGAGCTGAACGGGGAGTGGAATGGAGTGATTTTTCAGACGAGGAGGTGGTGCATCTAATGGCTGCTTCTTCCATAGCTACTGACCAGGTCGAGTGATACGCTTCTGTTGCCTTGGGCCTCTTCTAACTTATTGTCATTCAGGAAGGGTATTGATTAAAATAATACTATCTTGAGGAAGCTTTGCTGATCTGTGATTATTTCAGGAAGTTATCTGGTGCTGTGAATGCCTTAAATCCAAACCACAAACCACATTCTCACTACCTTGGTCTTACTGCAGATGTTTCTTTGACATAGTAACAGCCTTTATAGTAAAGGGTTGGTGGTTAGGTTTCTATCTCCTTTTTAGAAACAAGGAAATTTAAGACTACCTACCCTAAATAAGACAATTTGATTATTTATGGGGGCTGTTGTTTTTTTTTCTCTAAGGATTTATGAAAGTAAGAGACTACCAATAAGAGGCAGAATTAACCAGTGCTAGACCTTTGTATGATGCATAATGCTTGGGAAAGCATGATCTACAGCCATCTGTTCAGATGCAAACGATTTTCATCTATCTCTATATATTTTATAAAATAATACACTGCTGTGGAAATTGAAATGAAGGAGAGATGGTCTGGGCAATCATAATTTACTTTGTCAAAATACCGTGGTGCCAGTTGCCTTCTTCCATATTATTAGACTAAAGGTTGGGCAGTCTGTGCCAAGGTTTCAGGAAAATTTATCAATAAAACTTTTCTGGACTTCTAAATGTATCTTTGATTTGAGGTCTTAATGTTTCTGCAGACTTCAAATTACCAATTTCAGGTTATTGCGAAGAGTTTTGGTTTGTTGTTGTTTTTTTTTAAGGGGGGCAGGAGCTAGGCTCACAGACTTCCATTTCTCATGGAAGTTAGAAGGCTTGAAGTTAAACCTAGATCAGGCCGCAAGATAGCATAATGTGAACACCTCATCTCAAATAGATTAAATTAGGATTCTCATGTTCTGGGTAAAGTGGCATTTTCTGCCATGAAAACGTAGGTACCTCATAGCTTACTGGCTCATGGCTATGAAGCTGTTCTGCAGTGGAGAAAAAACTTCTGTAGTCATTGGCGTTTTCTGAACAAAAGCACTTTTACCATTTTTCTAAGCCTTATCTCTCATTTCATTTAGTTGTATTCAGAGAAGTCTCTCCGAAATTTCGTTTCTGATATTAAGGGGCATATATCTTGTATCATTATTGTCAAAGACAGAAGCGGTACCTCAAGAAGTGGGAGAGTTTAGTAGGTCGGAAGCCTTGGTCTTAAATAAATCTTGTTTTGCACTCTAATTTATTTGATTTGTACTGATTGACTCACTTTGGCTTCAGTAGGGACTAGACCTCCTTAGGAGCCTTAGAAAGGATTATTAGAAACCTCAGTGCCTTTGAAGAACTGTCTGTCCTTTGTTTATAGTATTAGGTCTCATCTCACTTGCTTTGTATTCAGATTGAAAACAAGTTGCTGCTACTGCTCCCAGTTGGTTTCCCTGTTTTTAAATGGAGTCAACAAGCAGAGCCAGAAGTGCTGGCTGTACTGAGATGATGTTTGCTCTATTTGTAAATAAGATTCCCTTTCAAGGAGTGAATTTTATAAATAAGATAACAATTAGAAAGTGAGTGATTTGCACTATAGTAAGTAACATTTAAGAGAACATTTATTAAATTAATGTTTACAGTTAGAGGCTTATGTTTTCTATTTCAGTGTTCTGTTTAGTTTAAAACTTTATAAATTTCACTTCAAAAATTAAGGCTTTGTTGCCTTGATCCTATTTATACTGTTTTGTGATGACATATTTTTGTTTGCTGTTTTTCCTGCCAGGCTTTTATCTAAATTGAAATTTGGTCTGTATATCCTCTGTTTAAGGTCTTTGGTGCTCTGAACATTTCTTCCACTGCAGTTGTGGGTAATAAAAATGGCAACTAGTTTCTAATCAGTCATTTCCATGTACCTTAGTTTCAGGCTTATAGCAAAACTTCCATGTATTTTTGTACAAATAAAATCAGATTTAGGCAATTGGTTCAGTGGAGAACAGGAAACTCTCTGAGTGGTGATAAACCAGAGATTTTTTCCCCCTAGGTGAAATGTAATTTAAGCAAACCTGTTGAATTCCTACAGCCATTACTTTGAATATGGTGTTTGGAGAAGTAGTGTTAATTGTGCAGAATCGAACTGTAGGCACCTGAAAACTTGTTATTTCACATATACTTTCACATTACCTTGTGCTTCCAATATACGACAGTCGAGCTTCTAGAGCACAAATTACAAGTGCTCCTGAACTGGCAAAGGACCTAAGATAGAGATCTGAAATTGTGGGATGAACTTCAACCAACTGATTTTCCTTCAACTAGGAACCATAGAGGTTAATGTTAGCGGATGCCAGTGCCCTTACCCTGTCCCTCTCCTAGTCAAGATTCATCTCCCTATATTTTGTTACTGCCTACAGTTTTCATGTCCTAGTAATGGAAATTGTAGGTTGTCTTGGAAACCTGTGCTATAGATAAGAGAAGCTCCATGCTATCAAGAAACTCAGCATTTGAGCAAAAGTTGTGTGCTGTTTCATCCCATTGTTTGTGCCTGGCTGTAAGACGAGATTTTTGGTAAAAATCTAGATATGAGAAGACCCAGTTAAATAAACAAATAAAATCAGTCTTTTCATTACCACTGATATATTTCAAGTTGTTTATAAACAAAGTTAATCCTCACCCTTTCCTAGTAGAAAATAGAGACATGGCTCTGAACTGCGGGCTGGTGAGTCTAGGGCAGGAGCTGAACACACATTACAATCAGGCTGTGCTACACCCTTTCTTATTAAACTTTGCTTTCAGGGTGGAGAAGGTATAATTTATTGTGTAGGTCTTTACTGCTTGGCTGAGCTGTATTTTTCTGTGGTTATGTACTACACAAACTTGTTCTTTCAGTGATATTGCTTGAAATTTCATCAGAACAGTACTAAATTATGAATATTCAAGGTTAAGACATGCTTTAGAGCTTTTATTGTCTCACTGAAAGGCATGCTTGTATTCTCTCACATCAAGAGGAAGACAAAAGATAAACGGTAATCAAAATATTTGTCAGGCCTTCAGGACAGGAGTAAACGTCTGTTTACTCAGTCCATTGAGCGCAGTTCATTCAAACTGACAGAGACTAGAATTCTCTTTTTATGCAGTCTCGGGATTTTTCATGAAGCCTCAAAGGTGGATTTTATAAATGAATATTTTATGTTTATCCACTGTCACTAGACCGAGCGTCTAGCTTTCAAACTCTAGTACTTGTTATTGAGTTCATTCAGCGTGTTTTGCCAGTTAATTCTTAAGATATTTGTTTTGACGTAAATCATCTTGCTCTGGTTCCAAAGATAGGTAGTGTGGCTAAGCAATGCTATATATTAGAAGTAGTTATCCAGAAGAAAAAATATTTTCAGCTACAGTCCTTTCTGACTGAGGTGTGTCTGAAATCTTCAGTTTTGTAGGTGCCAGATCCCATTTAAGTCAACTTCTGACCACTTGTAAGAAGATAATGGAAGTCCTCAGAAAGGACCTCGATAAGTACATTTAATTTTAATATGGTTGCATTAAAATACAAAACTGAATTAATCTGATTCTCTTAAGATTATAGCTTTTGATTAAAGTTTCCATACTAGCCCTAAACCCCAGTGCCCTGCCTACATACTCATTTACATTCATTAACTCTTTTAAGCAGCAGGAAAAAGTTGCTGCTAGTTGATCTGATGCATTCTGCAGCATCAGCCATTGCTCTTGGTGAAGCGTCCTTTCTTGAAGGTACATTCCTTTTGTGCAGAACAGTCGGCAGTAGTTCCAGTCGGCATTAGTAAAAGCTGGTCTGTTCGGTTTCATGAGAAACTGAGCACGTTTACCTAGAGCGAATGGTCTTTTACAAACCAGTGTTCAAGGCGCACATCGCATCAGGCACCAATTCCCTTTCCTGTAGCTTAGCGGCAATTATCTTTAGATAAACCAGGTTAGACAGGTGGCTTGTGCTCACCTTGCAGAGGCATGTTCAGTCATTGCTTGGCAGCTGAAGAGGCTCTAGCATGAGCTTTGCAATTCAGTTTGCTGCCTGGAGAAAGAGAGATGCTGAGCTGTCTTAAATTTTTTTTTGGCCACTAAAACCTAAGTAGAAGTCAGCTTGCTGTGTTGTGTCAGGGTAGCTTCCCCTGCTTGACTAGATTAAATGCTAGTTGGGATTTACAACAGATGCCAGTTGAGGCGCTTACAAATAGTGTGAATATTGTATGTCAAGGAAACCAGTGTAGTTTATCCCAGTTAAATGGCAAGAGATTAACAGCTCAGGACACTTTGTTCGTGTCAAGCTTGGAATAGGCCGACTGCTTTGGTTTGAAGTTAACAGTCTGGCTTTGAAAAACCTCCGCTGTAGATTTCAGAAGTTTTGTAACAATTAAAGAGGAAACAAATGTGAAAGGATAGTTTTCAGTCCAATATGTAATAATATCTAAGCCAACCGAGATCAGGATAATACTTGGTGCAATTTCGCAGTTGGTTCCAGGGAAGCAGCAATGTATTGTTTGTGAGCTGTGCCTCATATTTCAAATGCTAGCTTGAGAATTTCTTGCAGTATGTGGTTATGCTAGAGTCAGTAGATCACAAATATGGATAACGGGCCTTTCCTGGATATTCAGCAGTAAGTTTGGTGTTCTAAAAGCCAGTGATGTTTTAGCCTTCATAAACACAAAGGGATTTAAGCTTTATGTTTTAAAACCTGGTGATGTTTTAGCCTTCCTAAACACAAAGGAGTTTAAGCTTTATGATTTTATTGTCTACAGCACAATAAAAGGACACGACTTTGCTTTTAACTGGGCCTGTTGTTTGAAGGTTTGCTAGACTCTGCAGATGCTTAACATGCTCATAATTCTGTTCATATGTGGTTATAGTAGTTCAAGCTTTTATAGAACTCTCTACCCTACAGTAGTGGGATTTACTGTATGTTGCTAAATTGGGAGAAGGTTTCTCAATGCTTAAAAAAAAATTGTAATCTACATTCAGAAGCATCAGAAAGGAGATGGAGTTTTTTTCTAGCAGAGATCTGTTCTGGTATTTTATACTAGTCCTTGAAAAGTGTGAGATGAACTGATGAAAGGACTCTCATATGTTCAGCTGAGGAGTAACTGTGTTAGTGAAACACTTTTCTTTAGACCAAGTTTGGACTGAGAGATATGTTTCGATTGGAGGCTCACGCTTTAGCAGTTATCGGCGCCTTCCCTCTGAGGGAGGCACGGTGTGATAGTCCCTTCGAGCATGACAAAGTTTGCTTTAAAACACCAAGTTCCTTGGAGGGTGCTGCAGCAGCGTGCTTGTCTGGGTAAATAGAACAATGCGGCTGACATTTAGCTGGCTATTTGGTATGCTGAATATTGAAAGCATGCCCATGTGAGAGTACTGAGGCAATAAAGATAGCGTTGCAGTATTGAGTAAAACCACACAGCGGTGATTAAACACTGTTTGCATTAAGATAGTTTGTTGTGAGGTCTCTCTTGCTGCATTATTATGTATGAAGATATTATATCCTGTTTAGCACTTTGTTGCTACTAACTAGTAAAAGATTGCAGAAGAAAGCATATTGGGAGGGTGTTATGGCTTCCTGTATGAGTTCTCTACCTCTAGGTTTAATCGTTTAAGCGTCCTTTTATCACTGTGGGTTTTTTTTTTACCAATTCCCCTGGGTAAGCATGTGACAGACATCGTGGATCCACTGTAGTTTGTTGGAGAGGCAGGATTCACAAGTCTGGGTTAGCCTTACATCTCTGCCTCTTTTGACAACCTGCTTATATAATACTTGAGAGAGGTGAAATAGCAGGACTCAACTGTGTAATAGTGTGCTACTGTAGTATATACTGTGCTGTGATTGCACGGGCATTTAGTTTAGAAGTTTTAAGTACTTGATCTCATGAAGACCAAGATCTGAGTGATGTCACCTATTGACTGCTGTTTGTTAGGTTTGTTATAACCTCTAGCAAAGCATTTCTTACGTTTGACTATACATGACTTTGTTTTGTGCAGTAACGAGCAGTTTTCAGGCCCTCTAGATGAATGTTTTCCATAGGTTCTAAGCAGCTACATATAACCTTCCAGAATTAGATCTGGGAAAACAGTGTTAATTTAAGAAGCAAGACTATGTGATAGCCTGAGAGATTTTTTGAAGTAGCAGATACATGTTACCCAAAACAATTTGGGTGAAACTGATGCATGTAGAACCCCAGCATGAAGAAAGCTAGACCAAGAGGGACAATATATCCAACCCTCAAGAGGAATTAGCTGTTACATGACATACACTGGTTCTGTGGACCATGAGCTATTTATCTTTGGAAAGCATAACATAAAGATAAGTATTTAATAATCAAGGCTCTCTTACATTGGTTTGTCATGTAGTAGGTGAGAACCTGGTGGATAACGTGATTTTGTCTCACATCTTTCGTGATGTACTAGAAAGAAATGTTTTTGCAAGCTGGCAGGGAAAGATACTGCATTTCTTTGCAGCAGAGGAAGAAGATCAGCCATCTTAAATGTGCTCAAGTGATTAGTTTACAGATCCTTCTATGCAGAGTTGAAGAATGCTTTTATGGGCGATCTTTTAGTGGAGTTTCCCAGTCTCTTAAAGGAACTGCTAAATAAGTGCTATCAAAAGTAGTCAGTATTTTACTCAGATTTCAAGGCATTCTATTAGATGACAGAAAAGGCTTGAGATTTTGGTCCATTCTTCCAGTAGTGTTTGAAATCTGTATTAGGGCATATGTTGGATCAATGAGCGCGAAGTACAAGTCCTCCAAACCCAGAAGGGCCTGGGACGCTTGCATTGTGTCTCTGCAGCCGAGGTGTGGGACTGCGAAGCTGGTGTCTTGCCCTTTTCGGTTGCCTCTCCCCTCTCTCCCTTCCATGTATTTTGCCCATTTCCCTGGCTTCAGCAGGCTTCCTGGAGCCTCCTTTACCTGGGATGCCATATAAATGACTGGCAAAACTGATACTAAAGGTTCTAGGTGTAGATCCTATACTAGGACAGAAATAGCTGTCACACTCGGGTTTTTTTCCTTAGCAAGTGTCCTTAGGCCTTCTGTAGAAATTAGTTAAGTTTGATCTCTTTTCCACCTGTTCTCTAATGAAAAACACCATACTAGACAATGCTGAAACTGGAAAAAGCCTTCATGTTCTGAAGAATAGTCCATTATCTGGGTCCCACTTTTCCGAGTTGGAGAGAAACAGAGTGTCAGCAAACGCTGTGTTTCATGTTGGCCAGTGTCTCTTCATCTGGTGCCGAATACAGGTTTTTCCGCTGTCGTGCTTGGTGCTGATGACAGCGGCTCCCCATCACTGTTACACAGTTTTTGAATTGCACTTCAGGGGCATCTTAAATCCCAGCATAGTTAAGAGACTAATTTAGATTTGCTGAGTTACTTTTGGAAAGCCTACAGGGATGCTGAACTCTTCTGAACATATTTAGCCAGGATTTAGTCTCAAATTTTTTAATTTAGTAAAATGCTGATTCAGATTTAGAAAAATGAAAGAGGACAATATTGAAATCGCTATTATAAAGCATTTTTTAAGTTGTCGGTTTCAAATGTTTTGACTTTGTACTTTCTTTTCCTTTCAGTTAACAAGCATAAGCCATGGATTGAAACAACCTATCATGGTATAGTTACAGAAAATGACAACACGGTGCTCTTGGACCCCCCTTTAATAGCCCTGGACAAAGATGCGCCTCTGCGTTTTGCAGGTAAAGAATTCATCTGCATTTCTTTTTTAAGAAGTGGAAATGCTCTCTTGATGACATATGCTGCGTGCTATTTAGTGTGTTTTCCTTAACAGTAGCATAATGTTTCAAACCTTTTAGACCCTGGGAAATGTTCGTGCGTGGACCAGAGTTTTATTTCATATTTGCAGCCTTAAATAAACAGCTGTATCCAAATACCCAAACCAGAGTACTCTGTATTGCAGATATTCCATGGTTCCTTTGCTTTCATGTGTATAAGCTAATTTTTCTGGTGTGGGGGGTTTTGGTCTTCTGTTTTGGCCTTCCCCCCACCCCCAGTGTCTAACCTTTTCCTCAGTCCTTCGGATTACAAATTTCACAGCATGCAGTCTGGGAGTTCTGAAACAGTTATTTTTCTTATAATTTCAAATAGAGTTTTTTGTTTTCGTAGTGTTTTTGACTTGTGTCTTTATAGATTGAAAACAGGAATTAGTAGAATTAAGATTGCATTTCTTCTGTGCAGTGTTTGGACTAAGAATTCCTGTAGAAATCTAGACTTTCTGTGATAAAGTTGCTTAACAGTTTGAGGTATTTTGAAAAATGGACGGCCTCTTGTACCTGAAGGAAATGCATTTCTCCTTTAACAAAGAATATAGAGAATGATACACAAGTCATTTGCAAAATGTGTGCTAATTCTTTACTTTCAGCATAGGACTGACAGATGAAAGTTATCTTACAAACTTACACAGTTGTTTTTTCTGGAAAGTACTGTTTAAGAATACTCAATTAATTGGATGCAGTATTATGGAAAGCACATTTTTGGTTTGACAAAATATTAGAAAACTGTTTGAAGAGTACCATTGGGCACCTGCAGGTATTTAAATTAGTTGTAGTGCATAACAAAAGCTTAAATTAGATACATGCAGAAGCTTACTTTGTTAAGTAAAATTTGAGAGTTAAGAATCCTAGTAAAATACCTGGAGGACTGACATCACCCATTTTTGGGAACACTGCTTAGCCTGGCTTCAAAAAGAGGAATTGATAGAGTGGTAAAATTAACAGCCATTTGAAACATTCAGCATGCTGACTGCATTGCGTGCTACAGTATTATGGCAACTGGGTCACTAATTCTTAAAGTGGTACGTCAAGTAACAGGTTTGTTGCGCTATCATAAGGCTGTAATTATCGCCAAGGCTGCCTTATAAATTCAGGAAGTTCAAAGATAATGGTAAACCTCTGAAATTCCAACTTTTTCATGTATTGGATACACATGGCAGAGGCTCCTAAGTATTCTTAACTGGAAATAAAACTGCTGTCTTTGAACAAAAAACCCTTTTCATTTCCAAATGAAGATGCTTGTGTTGGGATACATAAAATCTCTTACGTAAAAAGAGGTATGGGAAGGCTGACTTGCATACTTGGTGATTAGGAGAATATGAATCATCTCTCGCAGTTCATAAGTGCTTTAAATGTAGGCGCTGGTGGTTTGACAGCATTGAACAGATTTTGAAAATGGCAATTTTCTACCTCTTGGTAGATAGTGAAGTTTTCTGGAGTGCTGGATATCATGAAGCTTTAAGAAAGTACTGGCAGAATATCTTCAAATATATTGTCAGATTTGCAGAGGAAGATCCATAGTCAAAGCACCGCTTCAAATAAGACTGCTTTTCCATTGTGTTGATCTAAATTGAAAGCAGGTTTATACATTTAATGAACATTTTTACCAACAGGAAGTTGGGTTTATTAAATGTTTGTATAAACAGTATATATTTTGGCTTTCAAAACCTAACAATTCTTAAGCAGCAGCAGCAGAGCAATGGATTTAAAATAGTTATCTTCAATTCTGAGTATAGTATGCTAACGTTGTAAAGAAGGTTTCCTCGATATGACTGTTGGAATTGAATGGCATAAATTTTGAATGACTGTGCTATGGGAACCTATAAAGTATTTGTCTACCATTAAATAGAACAAGGCTTGAATCTGTCTTTGAGGAGACCAAATGTGGGAGCGGTGTTGGATCAGCCTTACCAGTTCTAGTTGGTGGTGCTGTAGTCATGTCCTGGAACGGAGAATAGCATCGTTATTGTCCAGCAGCATCTTGTGGGTGTTAAGTGTGAGAAGCCCGTTAGATCAGTGACATGTTTTCGCAGCAAAACAAAGCATTTTCAGGATTAAAAATAGCTGTTTCAGCCCTAACTGGTATATTACTACTCAGAAATAAAATTTATTTACGCTTCAGAAGGTTGAATATTTTAAAGAACTGTGTCCCTGGCTGAGCTGTGAAACCTCTGAACTGTCTGCAGGTTTAAAATATTTTAAATTGAGCTTTTTGCTTTATTTCAATTTTGAGCATGTCAAAACATCTTGAAAACAGTTCATTTAAATGCTTTGTAGTATGTGAACTGAGGGGCAAGTAAAAGTAATATTTTCTTGCTTTGCTCACTCTGTTCTGTGGGCAGGATCCTAAAATTCATGTGTGAAAAAACCAGTAGGGTTTATATAGGCATTTATTTCTAGGGTGATTTCTATGGTTTTACATCTGAAACAACACACTTTGGAAAACAGAGTTTGAATATAGTTGTGCCAAGTTGCCTCGTCTGACATGTAGACCCTATGGAATCAGTCTGTAGTACTGTGATAGTTACAGGTCCGCTTGACCTGCAACAACAACCATTCTTCTTCCTCAGTGAAGTTTTCCTTCGTTACAAATCGAGTCATGTTGGAATTTGATCCTAAGTGGTTTTGCTGGAAAAATAAAATAAAGGACAGCTACATTGTCTATTGTACATTAGAATAATCCGTGTCTAAAATCAGCTGAATGTCTGAAGCTCTCAGTATGGGATTTCCCCTTCACTATGCAAAAAGGAGCTGAATTTTCTTTGCATTTGAAACAAAAAACATTATATCTGGATGCCTTCACGTAGCTGAGTGTGTTTTGTTGTGAGAGTATAACGCAGGGTCTTGCTGGCAAGATGTTTGAAATGCTTCCCTTGTGGAAGGAAATGTTTCCTTGTTTTCTGATGTGTCTGTCGTAGGGTTTTAATCCCTCTGCCCCCACCCCACCCCTAGAGGAAACCTCAGTCACAACACTTTATTTTCCCTTTACTAATCTGGGATGCAAGAAGTATTTTTGTGGGGGTGAGGAATTCTTTGACTTAGAGCATGAAAATGCATAGAGCTTTGAAAATGATCTTGCAGAATCTTTATTAATTCTTCAAAAAAAAACCCAAAATCCACGAAGCCTTTCTGCCAGCCTCTCCCCGGAGGTGCGTGGGGTTCCCACATTGCAGCGGGCGAGTGCTGACGGCACGTTTGCGGGCTGCACCGCCGGCCCGTGTTTGTTCAGGGCAGGGAGCTGTGCTGAGGCCCTGTCTGCGGTAGGCCTGCGTGTCACGCAGCGCTCGGCGGCGAGGTGGTTATGGAGAAACAATATGTAGCAACGATGAATGACACCGTGTAATCAAACAGATAAAGATTTTGATCTTGTCACATCCAGTGAGCGCGCAACAAATATGTTGTGCAGCCGGCTGGCAAACCTAAGAGGGATTTTTGTTGTGATAGGGTTTCAGCCATGTTTGCATCAAATGTAAGGCATGCCTGGAGTGACATTTTGTTTTGTACCTGTCATGCATACAAATACAAACTGAAATGGAGTTACCACTAACTGTGAAATTTAAAATTGGTTGGTTTTTTTTAACGGTTTTATATGGTACTAGCAAGTACTTGTTTAGGAGACATTCTAAAGGCATTGAAATGGGAGGCTGTCCTGAAGGCCTTCCGTGATCCTCATGTAGGCTGCTGCTTGGTTAGAGCTGGGAGAATATGCTGCTTCTCCTTCTGTGGGATGGAAATGTGGAGGGATGGCTGGCTCCAAAGTTTGAAGTGTCTAGTCAAATACTGTATGACCAGTTTAAATATTTATGAACCTTTTTTATAACTATATAATTAAATACTTTACATCATTATATCGTAACAGTACACGGAGAGATAAAATAGTAAAAATCATCAAAACCTTAAAATTCTACCAAATCCTCACTGTCAGATGATTGTGCTGCACTGGAAAGGAGAAATACAGAATGCCTTTCGGATACAGGATTAATGTATGTTTTCTGGCTAACATAAGTTCTACAAATGAGTTATCTGTAAAATGAAATGGTTTTTTTCAACTAATTACAGCTGAGTGAAACACTGTAAAGTTCTGTCCTAGTTACTGTTCATTTAGCTGAACAGTTTCCAATATATCAACTATAAACTAATTTACGGATTGACCATCATTCTGTTCTAAGATTAGGAGAGGTAGAAATTTATTTCAGTAATGTATCTCAATTTCAGAATGAAATGAGAAAAAGCATTAAGCACATATGACATAGCATGAAACCTTAGGGAGCATGGTATGGGACTAAGCTTACTGAATGGCAATAAAAAAAATACACTGCCAAGAATCCTGTAATCACAGAAGAGCCTTACCTATACTCTATAAATACATGCATTTCATAACTGAGATGAAAATGAATATCATCCATGAATGGGAAGATTAATCTGTAATTTGTCTTATGTGTCTTGAAACAGCTCTGTAACAGTCTGTAATATATTTCTGAGAAAAGGGGAGCTTTAATTTTTTAAAATATTTTGTACTTCAGAGAATTATCCCTTTTTGCTTCTTTTCATAGCAGAGACATTTTGAAGAAGGGAGGTTAAAAAGCCTCTTAGGTTGGGAGCTCTGCATTTGCTTATTTAGAGCACTTATAAGAACACCGTAGTTTTTGTGCATTATAACTTTTTCAATCACTGCATCTATATAGTAAGAAAAGGGCTTTTTGTTAATCTTAGTGGTGTGTGAAGAGGAAAGTACGAATATATTGGGTCAGTTATTGTTCTGAGAAACATGTGGCAGGAATTGAGCTATAGTAAACCTCAAACTGAAGCTTTATACCTTAAAAAGCATCTGGAGACACACAGGTGTTTTCTGGAGAGCTTATTTACATCTTATGCTCAGGAGCCAAAAAATATAATGCCTGAACTTCCTGGCATCCAAATGGGTGTCGGTGCTAGAGGTAAAGGTCACGTCAGGTGATAAAGAACTGGCCAGTTTTTAAACAGCCTCCCCTTCTCCCAAATAGATAATTGCTGCATTAATATACTTCCCCCTCTCCTCTCCATTAGCAGGCTTTCTGCGTTAATGTTCTTTTCCATCTATTTTTTTCCAGTAACCTTAATGTTTCTCACACAATGCTTGATGCTGAAGATCAGAGTTACTGGTTACTGGAAGGGGACAAGGAGGAGGATGTATGAGAGTCAGAGATACGGCATATTTAAAAGCTTGCAGTTGGAATGTCACTTCTGGCTAATCAGTTGTGGTAGCCACGAATTTAAGCAGTGAAAAATTTCCTTGAATGATCCTATTGCCAAAACACATTAAAATCTGGGATTATATTTATATCCTGTGTTAAGAATAAACTGAAATAAACTATGTGGGTGCCACAAGAGGCAGTGTACTTGGTGCATTAAAATAAAGAGCTGATTATAAATCTGGGGATTACCTCAAGTGAGTTTCAGGGAGAACCTAATGAGAGCTATTTCAGAAACTGTCTCTTTTTAAAATGAAGGACTATAAATCATGTCCATTATAAGGTATTTTTCCTTAATTATGTTTCTGCTTCAATATTAAACTGTAAATTTGCCTTTTTAAGAAAACTATTTCTCTGTAATTATAGTGCCTCATCTCTTTTTAAGGCCACTCTAGAATGGAGACTTGAATAACTGTGTTACTGCAAGTTGTTTGAAATACATGAGAATTAACAGGAGATCTGCTGGAAATTATTTTAAGGGTACAGGTCTGCTTTGTTGTACTGGAATTCAGATCAAAGATGATGGTAATCAGGAAAAATTAATTGATACGTTGGATGATATGTAAAAGGTGGTAGTTTGGGGTTTTAACAAATCGTGATTTCCAGGGGAGGAAGAACAGGGTTAACTGTCTCTCCATTAAAACTGTGAAACCATTCTGGTGCCTATTACAGTCACCTAGTACCACTGTAAAACTCGGTTATAGCTGAGATCTCCTTATAAGCGTGTAAGATCAGGATGCTGTGGAAGCCTGTACTTTTCTGGAGTGGCTGGAGGGGGCAAGGCAGGCTGCTCCAGGGCATCCTCAGTACTAGCAGATTAATATATTTGAGTACCTGAATCTCCTCTCTCCAGCATTACAGTATTTCAGCAGTAGAATAAAATGACAGAAGCTGTTGGGTGCTTGTTTAACTTGGAAAAACAATATGCCGCTAGGAAAATACATAGCTCCCCCCTCCCTCCCTCTGTTTCTTACATTAAAGCTTTTATGTTTATCAGGATCACAATTTAATATGTGTATTTTAAAAATAATGAATTATGGCAATACTGTCAAGTTGAGTTTGATGTAGAATTTAAATTCTGCAAAAACTAGATGTTATGCTACCTAGACTGATAAAAATCTGTGTGGAAACACAAAAAAAATCCCATGGCTATCTATAATTTTTTTTTGTTTTCTGGAATCAAAAGGAGAATATAAAAGCTTGTTTAAATTATTTATCATGCCTTCTTTAAATAGAATAGTACAAATAAAGTCTGAAAATTCTACTTTTGGATAGTATGAATTCATCAACATGGAATTTTGAAAATATCTTTTATTTAGCAGTTGGTATTAAAAAAAGGAAAGAAAAGGAAAAAAAGCCTTTTGATAAACTTATTAAATACTTCAAAATTCTACAAATGACAACTGGGAGTTAAAAGATTAAATCATATTTAACATAACTAAAACTCTAAAATTGTAACAGTTACAGCAAATCACCACTGGAATTTTAAAATACAAATTTTCCAAAGCTTTTCTGTGTAATGTGTGCATCTTTGCCTTTTCCTTATTTGCTCCCTTTCAACCTTTTCTGTTACTGACTTGGGTTTATCTTTTCTCCCTTTAGAGAGTTTTGAGGTGACAGTCACCAAAGAAGGTGATAAAGGGTTCTTTCTATCCCTTTTATGAATATTAACCTACTAACTTTGGTTATGAAATGGGGAATCAGCACTTAAACAGAAGATCCTGTCATGCTACTTTGTCCCATTTATTCTCCCAGTTTTTTTCTATTTCAAAATATATTGATTAAAAACTGTTATGTAACCAAACCCTTGGTTAGAAATATCTGTAAATCAGACATCCATTTGAACCATTTGGGATTACTGTATATTGGATGGACACTGAAGTTGTTCTGGGGGAAATTAGCACTATCTGGTATTTTCACTGGTAGCTTACTTCTTTGGGACATCTTATGTTTTTTCATATGCTTTGTAAAGTAATATTTAACTGCCAAAGCATTGTATCGCCTCCCCTGCAGTAAGCTTCATTCAGTACATACTTCAGTAGTTTAAAATCTGAATCAAATACCTTGTTTTGAATACCTCTAGACATGTTTACAGTAGGAGTGCATTCTTGGTACTACGATACCGCTGCAACTGTAATAGCAAAATACCATTTTGTGTTGGTGTAAGAAAATCACCTTCAAAATGTAACAAGTGATACAGGTGAAAATGCAGTGTAAGTGATTTGTTAGCACAGCCAGGTGTGCTAGGCGCTCTCTGCAGAGCGTGCTGACAGACTGACCTAGCTGTGCCAGCAGGGGGTCTTGGAGTGTAATCTTAGGCTTAGGTGTGCTTTAAAATGATGTACTAGGGACTTCTCTTGCAAGTGTGTTAGGATGAAGAGGTTGACTAGAAAGGAAAGCCTACAAAATCATTCCATGTGAGAGCTTCCTTGACTATCATATTTGGTCTCTGTTAGTAGGTAGCTGTTGAAATGGATGCCTGAGAAGTTGGTATTTCTACCTTTCTCATTCAGTAGTTTATTTTTGATTCCCTAATTTTAGCCAGGTACATTGCACAGGAAGACTTTGTTCTTTGATCTGTTGACAGAATTTCTGTAATTATGGTGCTGAACCTGTACTTGAAGCTTTTTCATCCCTTGACTTGTAACTGTGCATTTTAACCTTTTGCTCTGGTCAAAATAAACAAGCTGCCCAGCTATTCCCAGCAGCTTGGCATAGAAGATAATACCAGTGGCCTTGGCTGTATGCTCTCATAAGAACTACTCTTACCCTAGAGCTATCTCAAGTACTCCTGTGAAATGCCTGTCTACATTTCTCTTTTTCTCTTTTGTATTCCTGCATGAATGGATGCAAAGTAAACAAGTTGCTTGGAAGGCAGACGTATGCTTCTTGTTACTAAAGTTCCCAGAAATCACCCATTTTAAAGCACAGTGCTCTTGCTTTGTCCACAGACCCTCACAAACCCTTGGCTGCAAAATATTTCATTTATTTTAAAAATGTGTAATAATTTTGACCAGTTCTAACCTCTCTTACTTTGAATCTGTAGGTGAGATTTGTGGATTTAAAATTCATGGGCAAAATGTTCCCTTTGAAGCAGTGGTAGTGGATAAATCCACTGGTGAGGGAATAATACGCTCTAAAGAAAAGCTTGACTGTGAACTACAGAAAGACTACACGTTCACCATACAGGCCTATGACTGTGGAAAGGGACCGGATGGAGCAAATGCAAAAAAATCCCACAAGTAAGTAAATCTGTGGTAGGCTGAGGGGAAGTTTGGTTTCAAGCACTCTCCTGCTCATGGTGATTTATGGTCTGTGTATTTAGAGTAAATGTAAACCAAGTGTTAATACTGGAAGACTTTCGTATAATGGTAATATAAATAGCAGCGAAATGGAAATGAACTGTGTTGAAATCTCTTCAGCTGTATCCTAGATGCTGCTGCATTATCCCTCGATGTCTCTGAATTTACATTAGAAAATAGTGTGGGGATAGAAACAGGAAAACTGTTGATATAGTTAAAATTTGGCTTGAGCTGATACAAAGAGTTTGCAGGGGATACCAAGGCTGGATATTGTCTCAGAATTCAGTTTCTTAAACTGAAAAACTGGTTCAAGAAGTCAATCGATATTCAACTTGACAAAATGGAAAAGAATACATGTTGCTGTCATTTCCAGAGAGCCTCACCAAACAAAGTAAGATCAATAACATATGGTTCATCTCTGCCTAGATTAAAGAATGGGAACAAAGCAATCTTTAGCTAATCTTTATCTAAAGAAAAAAACCACAATGTAAAATGCTGTCTAGAAAATCCACTTGAGAGTAACTGTTTAACACCCTGGTGTGAACATCTGCAGAGCATGTGGAAGATTATTGTTTGTGTGAAGGAAAGAAGGGCATAAATAAGACAAGGAATAGAGTAGCAGCAGTCATCTAGGTGACAAATACAGTCTTGTTACTCTCTAGCTGTGTGCTTCAAATAAGTAACAGAAAGTTGTCTTCTTAAGGATTGCGCTTATGGGAAATAGGTATGCCCTTGAACTCTATTTGATATTCAATTTGTCTTTTGGAGAAAGATTTCAAAGAGAAAGATGGCAACAAATGTTTTGTTGGCTTGACTGGAATTACAGTCTATGTTCGGTTTGATAGCGTACAGTTCCTTCTCTGCACTGTAGAACTCATCTGTATTTTTCTACCTGTATTGGTTAATTGATTTTGGTTATCCAAATTCATGGCTATGTAAAACAGGACAGATCTAGCAGCGTGCTCTGCAACTCTTCTTTCCCACGGCAGAATGATGGGTTTCCAGGATCTGCGCCTACAAACCACTGTTGAAATTTCCTGGCCCTGTGGCTGTGTTACATTTTTTGTGGCTTTTTAACCATCTTGGAGTTTAGCTCTTAAAGTCAGGAATATAAAGTGTGTGTGGTTCAAAAGGCCGTTTTTTGTGGCATTTATTTAGCATATCGGTTAAGGTAAAACCTTAAAGATTTTTTAGCATAAGTATTAGAAAACTTTTGCTTTTATGGAAGGACTGTAGTGATTGAATTCTTTATTAGTTCACGTACCACATACTTCTCGCTCTTCGCCTTTTCTCCTTGGTCATTCACAGAAACTGCATTACTTTGCTATTCTGCATATACCAGCAATCAGTGACAAGCATGAAGGGATGGAATTCAAGATCCAATCTGTTTAGGATTGGCTAGCTAGCTATATGATGTGTTAAAGTTTATCTTCCACTTCTGAGATTCTTCCATTTAAATTGCCTGATCTCCCATTCCTACATCCAAGAAATAAACCAGTTTTCACTGACACAGCTCAGTACTTTCTTACCAAAAGAAAACTAATCAAATGCACTTGACTGACCTCTTAGTCCAAGTCCAGTCTTAGCTGTCATTTTTGTTGACATGAAATAAAAGTTGGGTGTTTATCAAATACTGTGACAGCAAGAACGAACTTGAAGGATTGCGCTGTTTTAGCAAAAGTAAAAGCCTATTTTGTCGCAGCTATATTTCGTTGTATTTCTATAAAATGGGGGCAATTTAGCAGTTGCAATATAAGGATTTGAATTTTAATTGCAAATAAACAGCAATAGTAAGCAATAACCTAAAAGTACACTGAATTATATAGTAACACACTGGGAAAAAAATCTGCTGCTTTCCTAGTTAGGATAGTTGAGATTGTTTTATTAGTCACTGATCACTTCTTTCAGGGAGCTTAAATTCTGAAGGATAGCTTCATCTATAGAAGAGGGAGCTGTTTTATCAGATTCCTTGCGTGAGTAGGAGTTTTGCAGTATTTAGGAAACTGACCTTTCTGTTTTATTTCCAGAGCAACAGTACATATTCAGGTGAACGATGTTAATGAGTATGCTCCTGTATTCAAAGAGAAGTCGTACAAGGCAACAGTTATTGAAGGGAAGAGGTATGACAACATCCTGAAAGTGGAAGCCGTGGATGCAGATTGTTCACCTCAGTTCAGCCAGATTTGCAACTACGAAATTGTAACTCCAGACGTACCTTTTGCTATTGACAAAGATGGTAAGAACACGATGCGAGATGGAGCGGGATTTACTATAATTTGCTGCCCTAAGTATAGGACTTCAAACTGGTCGGCATAAAACTGCAGCAGCCCTGTTTTAACCCTTTCCTAGAACATGGTTAAAGAGAGGCGTTCACTTCAGCAGTTAGAATTGATAATGTGAGATGTTTTTCAGTGCCAATACCATGTTCTACCTACTGATGTAAGGAGCAGATTGTGTGTTGCATGTGTGTTGTTTCTTGTAAAACGCCTTTCAAAATAAAGGAAATATGGTAGCTCTATTATATTTTAAACCAGCTCTTAGTGGGCTTTTTTCCCCCCTGTAGTTTTCTATTCTGTATTAGGATAGCTTTTGCTAGTTAGCTTTCAAAAAGGGTGTTCCGTGTGTGCTTTTCACATTTGGAATGCTCATATGTGGCTCTGGAGATTAGTGTCACGGTTATTGGTTTTGAAGTGTAGTGGTTTGTTTAGGTCATTTCCTTTCTGCTGATGAACTGTGGACTCTTCAAAATCTATAGACTTCTAGGGGTTCAAGCAAGCTGATGAAGCAAAGCAAAACAGTTTTTACTGGGCTTTAGTTTGAGTTTTTTCGGGATCCACATTGCCAATGGATAATTTTCATTGGTGTGAAAATTTTAAAAAGTTAGAGAATCCTGGCACTTGCCAAACAATTTATGAACCACCTACGAACAGTTTCATTTTGAGTAATGTAATACACTAGTAAGAGCCTGATAAGTATATACCTGCATCTCTGTAATTACGTAGTTTTTAAGGATCTGATGTCTGGCATTGAAAGCTCCAACAGTGAAGGACTAATTCACCTGCAGGTATGTCTCTTAAAGTCTTGGTACCCGTGTGAAGTACATAGATGGTACCTGGATGCCTTTGATGCAGCAGTGACCCTGAGAAATGAGTAGGTATTGACATCTGATTACTGCTTTTTTATTATTTTTTGTGTGTGTCAGGTTATATAAAAAACACAGAAAAGTTAAACTATGGTAAAGAACATCAGTATAAACTGACAGTAACAGCGTATGACTGTGGGAAGAAGAGAGCTGCTGAGGATGTGTTGGTTAAAATTAGCATTAAGCCTACATGCAAGCCTGGCTGGCAAGGTTAGTTTGATCTCCTTCCTGTCTGCTTTTAGCATTTGCCAGTACCTTCACTTAAACATGAGAGATTTTTAATATTGTTTCTTTGGATAAATATACAGGTTGGAGCAAAAGAATAGAATATGAGCCTGGTACTGGTTCGTTAGCTCTCTTCCCCGGTATGCGTTTGGAGACATGTGATGAGCCAATAACCTCAATTCAAACAACGGTTGAACTAGAAACCAACCATATTGGTAAAGGCTGTGACAGAGACACCTACTCCGAGAAATCCATTCACAGGCTCTGTGGTAAGAATGTTTTGGTTAAAATAAAGTGGTCTCTCTTGTTTGTTAGTCTTTATTTGAATATTATGTTAGACCACAAATCAGTGAGTGGATGTGGCCATTTGCATGTAGTTTCCTCCAACTTTTTGCATAGCAGGCAACAAAAAGCATGAAATTGGCTGAAGGGAACTTTAAAAATAACTCTCAAATGCAGTAAAGAATCCCTTTCTTCTGCCTCTCCACTAGCTTATGTAGACTAATAATTTGCCTCACATGCGATTCATGTTCAAGAGCTGAAAGGTTGTTATATATGTGGAAGGGTATAGCCACTAAAACCTCTCTGTTTTTCTGAGGCATGATGGATGTCAAGGACGCATGGTGAAAAAGTAGATGTGAAAATCAAGAAACTCTGGTTTGGAAAGAACAGTTTACTTGCATCAGTTAAATTTGTACTGTGCTTGCCCTGTGAATGGCACATGGGCATCCACGTATGCTGCAGTTAAAGGTCTTACGGAAAGTTTATGAATCCTTTGTAGCCAGTATGGAAGAGTTGAGATTACAGGACAAATAATAATTGATGATTTATGTCTTCAACTTCAGTTGAAGTTAGTTGAAAATGTGAATACAGGGTAACCCTAGAGACCCAGGCAATTTCCTGGTCATTGCTACATTAATGATTTAGGCTTGAAGTGAGGAAAAAACAGCAAGCCAAATACCTGCTGGGTATCATTGCTCCTGACTATGTTATTAGAGAGTGATCTGGGAGGGGGTGCTTATGCAGCCCTCTTCAACTGGGTAGATGTTAGTCTTACAACTAGTACCGTGTCAAGAGAATGGCATCATGTTCATGGGCCTGAGGGACAAGCGGTATTAATGTAATGGTTCCCGAGATAGAGGTAAAATAAGGTTCTACAGCTGGAGAGATAGTAAGCTAAACAATTTCATTGAGTTTAGTTGTCTACCCAGAAGACTAATTTACGGAAGTCGTTGTGATATTAGATGTCTGTTATTAGTGCCACATTATTTAAAGGAGAATTGCTTAATGTGCGATGGTAGTGCATAATCTGACGGTGCTGAAAAATTAGTGCTCAGAAAAACAGTTTGCTTTGAAAGTAGCGGTGTTCTCTTTAGTTTCTGCATATTTTCATTTGAGTGTTTTTATTGTAGGTGCTTCTTCTGGCACAGCTGAGCTACTTCCCCCTCCAAGCAGTGCTGCTAACTGGACGATAGGACTTCCCACCGATAACGGTCATGACAGTGACCAAGTCTTTGAATTTAATGGCACACAAGCTGTGAAGATTCCAGATGGTGTTGTCACAATCAATCTAAAAGAGCCCTTCATGATATCAGTATGGATGAGGCATGGGCCTGGAACCAAAGAGAAAGAGACAATTTTGTGCAATTCGGACAAGACAGGTTTGGCAATGCTTCAAATACAGTCAGTCAAATTGTTGGGTGGGTTGGTTGTTTTTATATGCTGTGGCAGCATGTGTGAGAACCTTAAGTTTCTTCTCTAGGTAGGTTTTGTTGGAAGTGAAGTGGACTGCAAAAGTCACTTTTTATTGTGCTTACCTTTAGAAGCATGGCCTTAGACTATCTAGCTTCAGTTTCAGATTAGGCAGCCTTGTCTTTCTAATTCTATTTCAATTTATACTATGCATTTCTTTTTGCTGTGGTAGATGAGTTATTCTGGTAATGCAGTCTCAATTTTGCATCTCCGAAGGATAGCCTTATTCTTGATGCTGCCTAAAATCATTGAGGTACATACGTCAGGTTTAGTGACACCATTTGCTACTGTATCTTTTTTTTAAGAGGAGATAATTTCTCTTTCTTCAGTGTTTAAGTATTTTTTCCACCCTGTGCATATTTTCACTCTGTGAATGCTACAGACACAATAATTTTGAAGATGCTATTAATAAGAAGGAAATCCGATAACCCTGTTTCCGTAATTGCTCTCTAATGGGATAAAAGAATTCCGCCTTTGTTAGCCAGAGCAGTGGATTTTTTCAGTGTGTTAGAAAGGTACTTTATTTAAAATGCTACTAGGTATTTTAGAGGAAACTATGCTGAATATATTTTGATTTTTATTTGAAAATAAGAAAGATGTAACAGTATTTGTAATACCCTAAAAGCATTTCGTCAAACAAGAGAAAAGTGACTGTCATTCAGAACCAGATACAAATATTCTCCTCTTTTCTCTACCTTCACCCATTCCTGTTAATCAAAACCCAAAACTTTGGATTCATGGAAGTAAGTGAACTGGAGAAGAAAGACAAATTTAAATACAGGTTTTTCTGTACATGGGAAGCAGACTTTCAAAAGAAGTTTTCCTTTTTTATTCCTTGGTTTGACCTAACCATATAATTTTCACGACAGATAGTTTCTGGCAGTATAAATATAATTTGCCTTAATTTCAACCGTATATTATGCAGTATTGAAAGACTGGAACCATGTTTGTTGGAGGGGGGGTGATTTTGAATATATCACACTGGAACCATAGAGTCAGATTTAATGCTGCCAGGCTGAAAGACTGACCTGATTTTGGTATTTTTTCATTCCCTCCCTTCCTTCATCCATGCCATGGAACGGCTGACGTAGCTAAAATGTTTCTTTTCCTTATTCTTACCTGTTTCTCTAGCATCTCACCTTTGTATTTACTTTACATGAGAAATCCTTTAGAGCTATGACTCCATATTATTCTCCTAGGAAATCATGTCCACCCGCCGTCATGTGTACATGTTTGAAGACAGTAATTAAATGTAGTAGAAGCAACTTATTTGTAACAAAAAAGCTCTTCTATTTGCAAATAGAGCTCTCTTTCTTGTTCTCCTGCAGACCGGTTTATCTCTGTGACTCTTCAGTCTTACGCCTTGGTTTAGATGGGATTTGGAGATAGACGCGTCTCTTTGTTGTACAGTGTAGTACTCATGGGTTGTTCAAGAATATTTGCCCCAACTACTGTTACAAACTGTTCTCATTCCTCTTAACACGCCTGATTTACTTCTACATTTCTTTCTTCCTGTCAGTTAGTTGGGGACTTATGTATGAAATTACAGGATGGGTGAATTTTGTGGAGTTCTTAAGGTTTACAGAAAACAGTAATGTTAATTAAAACTCTTGTGCAGATATGAACCGCCACCACTACACACTCTATGTACACAACTGCCGACTTGTTTTCCTCTTCCGCCAAGATCCTTCAGAGGGAAAAACATACAAACCTGCTGAGTTTCACTGGAAACTAAATCAAGTAAGTTTGGAAGGACAGTCGGTAGGTTGATGAAATGCAGTGAAAACCATCAGAGACTAACCCCCCCCCCCCCCAGTATAATTATTAATAAATACTTCTTGCAATTCCAGACTCTGGATGACATGTTTTATAGAACCCAACAATATTTATTTTATTTGTGATCAAGTGTCAGAGAGAGATTCAGCTATACCTTTTCATCTTGGATATAAAGTAACTGCTTTAGTGGTTTTATTAAACCCAGCAGGATACTCATGAGATGAAGTACAAGTCATTGTCCTGAAAGGTAGTAAAATGTGGATTTATACGTGAAAATACAATGTCAGTCTTTTAGCTGTGATGTCAGTTATCTTCACTAAAGACACTATAAGATGGTGTGCGTGAGAAAACAGGAAGTGTTCCACTTCGTTTATAGCATTAAAGTACTTCTAAGCATGAGTTTTTGCAGATCAAAGTGTTAGTAGGATAACAGAAGAACTTATCTTCTAAATCTTTTTTTACACTGAAATAAAGTTTGTGACTTTTTACACATTGCAAGCAGTAGCTACAAATCGGTTTTCTAAATTAGATTTTACTCCACAAAAAAGGAGTTAATAGGCCTCTGAGGGATGCAGGTAGTTTCTGTTTCCTATTTAGAGAGAGGAGTTGGCTGTTTGTATTCTTTTGATAATGTATTCTTAATTATTTTAGATTTGAAAGTGAAGGCTGTAATAACTAATCTTTACTTTGATGTGCAGAACTTATTTCTATGAATTCGTTCTGTTTATGATCATGAAGAATGAGGCAGAAGGGACTAAGTATTTTGTGTGCTTTTCCAGCGCTCTGGATCTGAGCGATAAAATAATCCTGTATATCTGTAAATATATAAAGGTTCTCTTAGTTGCTTTAGGTTGCTATTACAGGCCTGTTCTGCCAGTTACCTAAACAATGAGTTACCTTCTAAGATAGCTAACTATATCCTGTTTTCTGTGTGTACTGTTTCAATGCTAAAATATCTGTATATGTCCCTATGGGAAGAGTGCTAATTTCCAAAAATTAATCAGTTTTCACTGTAAATAACTCTGTTGTGGAAGACTCTTTTTGTCTTCAAAATGGTCAGGTTTTTCTCTAAAGAGTTCCTTTCAGCAAATACAGGTCCTTTGTCAAGTCGTGTTGTATTATAACAATATTTCAGAACGCGCTTGCATGTAGGTATGTATTCTTTAAATTTAAATATACTGTTATTAGATATTAAAAAAAATAAAGGAATGGAAATAGGTGGCAATATATTGGCAATAGAAGAAAAGAAACTATAAACGTTTGACAGCTGTTTTGCTTTTTTCAAGTGTGCCCTGTGTGTGGAACATAAAGTATGTTCCTGCAGGTTGTCTGTATGTCTGCATGTATGTATATGCAAACTGCACATCAGATCAGTTGTTATACTGTAATTCAAACTGTCATTGAAAAAAGAATAAAGCAGAATTTTTAAAACTTCCTTTACTCAGGTGTGTGACAAAGAGTGGCATCATTATGTCCTCAATGTTGAATTCCCTGCGGTAACTCTTTATGTGGACGGTGTCTCATACGATCCTTTCCCAGTGACTGAAGATTACCCGCTTCATCCTTCAAAGATAGAAACGCAGCTCGTAGTTGGAGCGTGCTGGCAAGGTAACTATTCACAATTGTTAATGCTTTTAATTAATTCTGGTTTTTTTAATGAAATCTTCGTGCTTAGCCTAGAAGAACATAGCGGATCTTTTGTCTTTTGCAGATTATTTTTGCCTCTAGCTAGTATCACATATTTCCTCTTTTAGTCATTTTTTTCTGAGGGTGTTTTTTGCTCATTGGCCACAGGTGCATATGAAATATGAAGCTACTCCCCAGGCGGCATTCCATCTAAGTGATTTTTGTGGTAACCATGGGAATAGAGATAGCTTATTTTTAATAACAGTTTTAAGAGTACATCATATACTTCAGATTACGAAGCAGAACACTTAAGTTCAAGTAGGTTGGAAAGTATATTGTAGAAAAAGCCTTCTCATAAATGGAAACGTGACCAGCAGGTAATTCAGCTAAGCAACACAGTGATGCTCTCTCTTGGACATTTTACCATTTCAGCATATAAAAATAAACATAGAAAGCATCTGCTTTATTGTATGCAGACTATGGCTTAAAACATGATATTCTGCAAGCTGTAAAATGCTGATTCATGTGCTTTAATGCTTGCAAAACGTACTCTTCAAAGCTTGAGGAAAAGGAGGAGAATGCATGTGAACACGGAGGCTGATTACCAGAGATCTTTGTAACAAAGCTCTTGCTTCACAGTCCTGACTGAAATGTTTGCTTGCTGATTAAATGACACCCTGGCTGGTATAAAGCTGATCTTTTCGGTCAGAGAAAAAAGGCTGTTAAATCATTCATGTTTTATTGTAGTACAGAATATGGACTGTATTTGCAGTCTGCAGTAATGCATAGAAGTAGCTTGTGAATGAATGACAAATGGAAAGCTTTGAGACACTAATCAAATTCACAGTCTTCTGTCTTATAACGTCTCTTTTCTCTTTGAGTTTTAAGGCTTTGAAGTGTGAATGAAGGTTAAATTACCAAAATATGCTCCATCAAATTTACTATTTTGTGACAAGTTCACTATCTTTCAGTATTAATGTTATTTCAGTGCAAAATTCATTCTGTTGTCCCTTCCTTTGAGTCAATTATTTATTTTCTCCAGAATTCATCTCATTCTCTTTGTGACTTTCCAACTACCTCTTCTAGCTCAAAGGGAAGCTATAGTGGCTGGTTTTCAAGAAACTGGAGCTTGGAAACTCTGTTCCAGCTAAGTGTATGGATTGTATTACTGGCTTCCATATACGTTCTGCATCCTAACAAAAGCATATACATTTAGTTTAAAAACTCCTGTGCTTTCATATTGGCACGATTATATGATTCTTCAATTTCTTCTGACCTGAATTTTCCTTTTAGTGACAGCAGACTGGAATAGGAGCATTAAAAGTCTGGAATACAAGAACTTGAGGTGCTGCCTTTTAAAAATTCGACCAAAAGCCTGATTTTTTTAGGGGATTAGAATATGGGGAAAAAAGTGTGCCAAAGGAGTGAAGTTAGTACTTAAGGCCGCCCTCTTTGTCTTACCAAGATTTTAAAATAAATCAGGCTGATCTACGTTATCTCTGCAGCTCACCTCTAAGGAGGGAGAGATTTTTATGCTTTTTAAAAAGTTCTTTTAACATTTATTTCAAAAGAATAAAAGCTGGTTTTCATTTTTGGTGCTCCCCTCCCACCTCTCCCAAATGCTTCCATCTGATAAATTGACTGCTTAATACATATGATGCTATTTTGATTTAAAAAATCTGTGTCGGTAATGACTCCTTTTCATCAGGATATAATATCTTTTGGTGATTCGCTGATATAGGCTGGATCTCACCTTAATTTCTGTTTTAGAAGTTGGTAGAGGAGAAAATAGATGGAGCCAGTTGATAGGCCTGTATCTCGTCGCTAATAGTGGTTTGTGTGAGATTGGGTATCTGTGGTTAAAGTGTTCTCCAGTGTGACTCTCTTTTTTGCTGCAGCTTGTGTATGGGGCTCTTCAGGTTGTCTTGTCATCAATGTTATGTTCCTGTAATAACATAGTCCTGCTTCTTCCCTGCATTGCAGCTATTAGTGTTTCAAAGAACTCATGATCCTTGAGAAGCTGGTTGAGTATAAGCAGACTTTTGGGGGAAGTGCTGCTGTGTATTTTCTGTGATAAGAGTTTGCCAAATTGTAACTACTTGGTCCTTTCCCTGTTGTCCTATTCTTTGTCTTGCTTTTCTACAGAATATACAGGAAATGAAAATGACAATGAAACTGTGCCTGAGACCTCTGCAGGTTGCTGGAGTTTTTTCCCTACTGTTTTATTTCATTTTTAAGCCAAGACATTGCTTCATTTCGCACACAGCATGAAATGCAGGCATTGCATTCGGGCCATTGACCTTCATGTAATCCTCTCCTAGGCTTGTTTCTTCATCATGCTTCTATTTCCAGAGCTTCATCAGCTGATTTTTTTGCTTTCTTTTTGGGTTGGTTTTTTTTTTTGGGTTGCACCCAAATGCACATCCATGTACAAATCTGCAACCATTGTGATTGCAGTGAAGTGGTGTAAAATAAGTTGCTGATGTAAAATATCATTATAATTTCTTTCATCCAATTCTGTTAAAATGTAAAAGCATCTCATCCTATATAAATATGTGTGTATATATATGTAGGTTGGGAAGGACCTCTGGAAGTCACGTAGCTCTGCTCCCCACGCAAATCAAGACTGATTTCATATTTAGGTTACCCATACATAACTAGACAGACCTGTAATTTACAGTGGAAACTCACTTGGTCAGAAATTGATATAAAGTTCTAATTATAGTGAATGAGCATAAAAGCTTTGGCTGCCAGGTATTTCACATTGGCTGCAGGGTTTTATTTTCTTAGAGTTTTTTAGTGATAGTTTGGTGGACGTTGTGTCTCGAGTTGAGACACTTAAAATTAGTGTATATTTCTGAAAGTGTATTCAAGATACATACTCCTTCTGTAAAGTTAAGAATTCCTGGAATGGTCTAGATACAACTGACAAGGTTCCTACCTGGGCGTCACATTTTAATTTGGCAAGGATGTAATAGAATTCAGGGTCTAGAAGCTGCAGCTGTACAAATCTAAACTGGAAATTATATCATTTGTAACAGGACAATTTACTACTGAAAATTTTATCCAGTTATGCCAGGGAACTTTTATCACTTGGCATCTTTAAAACAAGCTTCAACATCTTTCTAAAAATCTGGTGGCATAGTAAGTGATGACCTTGAAATACAAATTTCGGGGTGGTGTTCTGTGGCTCCCGTTATTTAGCAGGATATGGACTAGGTGATCATCGTGGTGTCATCTTCAAACAGTATAAGCAATAAGGGGCTTATTGGGTTGCAATTCATCGGACTCAACTGAGATATCTCAAAATGAGTTACCTGAGTTTTAACTGCTCGCTTGAGTCCGTACAGAGAAGAAGGCATGTTTGGAGGGGAGCAGTGAACTCTCAGACACCTTTTTCAGGATGAGCTGAATCACTTTGTGAAGTTTCTTTCTATCCTTTGAATGTAAAGAGAGCCTGGAATGATCAGTTTAGGTGTAGATAACTAACATCTGGAGGAAGGACGCTGTCATCTTCTATCCTGATGAGCATTGCGTGACTGTAGAGAACCAGCTAGGAGGAGGTGTTACCTCAAGATGAAGATTCAGGCTTCATAGTTCATCTCATTGGTTCTGTCTTTCATTTCTGAAGAACACCACCTCGCTGTATGGGCGATTTCTGTTGAAATGTTTGTTACGGAAATATTAGCCTTAATTTCACAGTTCAAGATGGCCACACCTGTTCTGGAGGCCATATGCATGGTGAACTGTTTAATTCTTTCTTTATGCTTGAATGTAATCACAAGGTTAACACCCAGAATGGATAAAAACTAACCCGCATGTATGTAACACTTCGTGGTACCAGAAGGCATATTTGTTGTTTTACAAAAGAAAAAAAAGGTTAAAAGAATCAAAACATATAAAGATTTCTCCTTCCTCCCTTTATGAAGGTGGTGAACTCCACATGGCTCAGTTTTTCCGAGGCAATCTGGCAGGTTTGATGATTCGTTCTGGTAAACTGGAAAACAAGAAGGTGATAGATTGCCTGTATACTTGCAAAGAGGGACTGGATTTGCAAATGGCTGACGGTGTCGGCAAAGGCGTGAAGGTAAAGTAGCACATGAATAAAGGGGAGCATGTATACAGCTTTGCTGATAATGCAAGTTTTGCTGGCAGAGGTAGTAGGGGTGTCCCAAATAAAACCTTGTGACATTTTGCATTAAAATTGCATGAAAACTAGGAAATCTTTCTTCTTATAGATGTGGTCTTAGTGGAGGTTAAGAATGAAAGTTACTGTGTCCTCTGTAAGTCTTGAAGAGAAATTCCATACTTGTAACCCTCTCTGTTTTACCAGTTATACCAGGTTGTCTAATAAAAGGTAGAGATCCTTAACGAGCACCTCAGTTGAATGAGACTCACTTGCATGCCTTTTTTTTAGCAGCAGTGTTGTGTGAACAGAGCTGAATTCCTCCTTCATATTAGCTGTCTCTTCTATATTACTAGCATCTTCACATCAGAACTATGATAAGTGCCTACATTTTTTCTTGAAGAACAAAAGACTAAATATATTCCACTGGGATAGGGAAGTTAGACTGAGTATGACAAGGCCAGTAAATAATGGCCTTGTTGCTTATAGCAGGCTAACCAGTGCTGAACTTCCAGTTTTAATTAGCAGATCATGTTACTGTTTGGGTATTCTCTTATATCCCCCCCCCCCCCCCCCCCCTTGTTGTTTCAGATCCACATGAACCCAAGCCAGTCAACACTGACCTTGGAAGGGGATGATATTGACAGAGTTGATAAAGCCATGCAACACATTTCCTACCTGAATTCCCGCCAGTTCCCAACACCTGGGATCCGGAGGCTTAAAATCACCAGTGTGGTCAAGTATGTCCTCGTGCTGAAATAACGCGTCTTTGTACGGTGATACTGAAGCCTGGGACGATGTTCACGTATTTCAGTTGTGATGTCTTAGTGTACATAACCATCACGCATTTGAATAGGGGAAATGATTTCTACACCAGCACTCTGTTTTCTTCCTGAGACTGTAGTAAGGAGTGTGTAAGATAGGGAAGAACTTACTGCAAGGATAAGCTGTGAGTATGCCTCCAGTACCACAGCCTTCATTAAAGGTGTTACTTGTGGCTGTTAGTCATAGCATAGAAAATGGGGCCAAATGTTAACTGTAAGTAAAAATTAATTGTAAGATTGCTCCCTTGGTGGAGAATTCTTTCTTTCCAAACGCAGTTGATGAATTTATCTAAGACTCTTGGGTCAGAGACAGAGCTTTTTAAAAATTTATAAAGCAATTACTGTGCATAATTGTGCCACCCTCTCAAATAGCCTCTTTGACTGTGCAGAACTCCTTCTCTATCTCATAGATGTTTCAATGAAGAGGCCTGCGTCTCCATTCCTTCTGTGGAGGGATACGTAATGGTTTTGCAACCAGAGGAACCAAAAATCAGCCTTAGTGGCATCAACCATTTTGCCCGCTCTGCTTCAGAGTTTGAGAGTTCTGAGGGTGTTTCCCTCTTTCCTGAGCTTCGCATAATAAGCACCATTACACGGGAGGTGGAGCCAGAGGGAGACAGAGATGAAGATCCTACAGGTAACATCGTTCTCTGCTTAGGACTGTTGCCTACCCTCACCCCATTCAATACTCGTGTTGGAGGATCTTCCTCTTGCAAAGAGTTGTGGATTTCTCTTTAGATACAGAATCTCCTAGGGGAAAAGAAGGTGTATATCTGTTGTGAGGAAGTGTAGATACCCTGTGCTCTGGGCTAACAAAAATTTACCTGGAAATGGCAGTAAGCCCAGGCCTTTATCTTTGTGTAAATATCCCATGTTTGTTTTTTTGGGGGGGGGGTTGGTGTTTTGTTTTTTTTGTTGGTTTTTTTAAAATCATTATTTCATGAATACTTACTCTCTTTACTTCAGGCCCAGATATTAATATTTGTTGTGGAAGAAGAGTTGAGTTTGTGTGTGATGTTTTATAACTCCTGGGCTCTTGTCTATTTCACCTCTGTTTCTGCTTATCTCTTGGGCTTTTTCTCTCCTTTTTAGTACAAGAGTCTTTGGTGTCTGAAGAGATCATGCATAACCTGGATACGTGCGAGGTGACAGTGCTAGGAGAGGAACTAAATCAGGAACAAGAAAGCCTGGAGATTGACATGACACGATTACAGCAGAAAGGCATTGAGATGAGTAGTTCCAACCTGGGCATGGTAATCACAGGTAGGGATTCCTACTTCTGGTCTTTTTGGAGGAAGGGTGTGAAGACAGTGATAATGGGGAAGAGTGTGCTGGAGAGATGGTCGGTAACACCTCACACCAAATACTTTGTTTTTGACTATCAAGCTCAGAGATGTTAGAACCGTTTTGTAGAAAGCTGTGATTCTAGAAAATATGTCATTCTAGAACGTCCTTTCTGTTCTTCTCTCGTGTCCCAAATGGCACGTTACCTCTGTGGAAATGAATTACACTTTGCCCCAGCAAAGGCTTATACCTTGCACAGATAAATTCAGTGCCTAGGAGCATGCATCGTTCCTTTCTATTTTATATTCAGAATACGTTATGTATTCAAAAGCAAGGCTTCCAAAACCCCTTTAGAGACTAACTGGGTCTAGGATTTTATCACAAAATCAATCCACAGAATTTCAGTGGAGCCACGTATGTGTCTGTCTATCTTTATGGTGTTACCTTTCTTCCCTACTAAGTGAAAATATGTCAGCCAAGAAAACCTGCTTGAAGAAAGGCGGTAACATTTGTCAAGTGTATGATATCGCACTAGTCTTTTGCAACTAATCATTTTACTTGGTTATTTCTCTTCACAGGGGTTGATACTATGGCTAGTTATGAAGAAGTTTTGCATTTGATACGCTACAGAAACTGGCACACCGTTTCTCTCTTTGACAGAAAGTTCAAATTAGTCTGTTCTGAGCTTAATGGACGCTATGTCAGCAATGAGTTTAAAGTGGAGGTATGTAAGCTAGTCTGATCACTGAGAAGTTTTAGAGCATGTGTGCCTAAGAGGATAGAATTTGTTGCCTCAGCTGATAGATAATCGATCAATTATTGATTTAGATTTTTGTCCTGTAAATAAATATTAGTAAACGTGTGCATTTCAGGCTGTGTTTTATATATAAATGTGTTCTTAATCTTGCATTTTAGCTTTAAATAAGGGTGCCTAAACAGAAGTGAAACTGTTATGTTGTAGAAGAAATGGTATGGCTTGTGGAAGTGTGAAGGTAAAAAGGTTGAACTGGAAAGACAGCATATTAATTTAGCAAAAAAACTAGCAAATAGGGTAAGAGTAATGCTCCCAAAGACTCGAATGGCCTTCATGTATAACTTCTAGGATCCAACAAATGAACTTGGCTGGGCCCTTTACTGTTTTGTTTGTGTGATGCTTATAATGCTGATACTAAGGGCTTGTGTAAGAGCACAGACAGACTAAAATTGCGTTTCCTCTGCAGCAGAATACAGGTTAATTATTACTTAGTACACTTACATCACATATGTGGAAGTACAGCAGAAGGTAACACACAGGGCACTAAAATTCCAGGTGCCGGAATGTGAAGTTATTTATATTGAGAGGAACTGTCACATATCTCTGCATCTTTCAGCTATGCGCTTGAATTTCTACATTTGAAAGCTGAGTGAAGGGATGATAGTGAAGTTAATTGTATTTGCCGCTGGTTGTGGTAGGCTGGGGAGCCTCTTCTGGTGCAGAATAGATTTATTTTTTTTTAAAGTAACGTGGTTTTGTTTCCTGAGGAAATTCTGTGAGATTGAATTGGGATCTTACCAACCTGTTGAACTGCAAATGCTTTCCTTGTTCTGTAGTAAACGTGCCCTCTTCCCGTTGTGCAGCTGGTCAGGTACCCTGTATTACAGTGTTCCACCACAGGAGAGGTATATTTAGCTCTGCTTGTTTGGCAAAAAAAGCCATGAAATATGCTGTGCGAATGATGAGCTTGCAGTTGTACCTAAAAGCCAGTGATGCTAAGTGTGGGTTAAACTGTGAAGAATAGGGTTTTTTCTTAACCCTTCGACTGTTACATGGATTCTTTTTTTTTTCCTTTGGTGTTAGTTGAAGATATACAGCAGAACAAAAAAAATATGGGAATGAAGAAAATGTAATTACTGTGTTATGTATCTCTTGTATATGCTCTTATTTCAGGATTTAAATGGCTGACTACCAAATCTGATAATAATCTGGCTTTATATGTTTTATTCTGAAATACTGGTGTCTGTTCACAAACATGTCAAACTAACTAAAACAGATTTGAGAACTGTGAAACTGAAGGGTTTTGTGACAAGGAATTGTAACATATGAGGAGCTACTGATTGGGATGGTTGTCCCCTGAAACAAGTCATTGCTGTGTTGAAGGAGGATTGGATGCCTGCTCTGGGAAACAGATTTTTTTTTCTTAGCTTTTTCTTTCTTCTTTTCTTTCTATCTCTTCAGAAGTAAACTGTTGCATTTCCAGAGTTTAACATTTTCTTTTTGTTCCTAGGTGAATGTTATCCACACAGCTAACCCAGTTGAACATGCTAACCACATAGCTGCGCAACCACAGTTTGTTCATCCAGTGCATCACACATTTGTTGATCTCTCTGGGCACAGCTTAGCTAACCCTCATCCGTTTTCAGGTAAGAATTCTCAGTCTCTCAAGTTCAGCTGTTTTTTTTTCTGGTGTTAAACTGTCACAGAGGCCTCTTGCTGCAGAGAGGGTTTTTCCCAGAGTTTAAACCAATGCGCTGGACTGATAGTCTAAGCAGCTACATGGTCCTCGTCTGCTCTTGCCGAAGCAGGGAGGAGTGGACTACAAAAGACGTAAGAAATATCTTTTCCTGCCAGCAGGGGAGCTTTCTGTTGGTGTGTGTACATTGGAAAATGGGAGGTGAACTAGTCTTGGAGGGTGCTGTAAGATCTAGATAAAGGACTGTGAGGAACTGGGGCGGTATTTCTGCTGAGTGGCATGAGGAAAGAACTGCAGCGTTATTCCCTTGATGAGTTGTGGTATCTGTCCCTTCTGGTTTAATTATATTAATTTGGCATGGGTGTAGGATGTGAGAGGAAGAAAAATAGGCACTTTAGAGAGGAGCCTGCGTGTGTGGTGGAATCTGCTTTCCATGTGTTGTCAGTCCTTCACACTGACGTAATTATACTTAAGAAACTAAGTTTTAGTTCTTATTCTCCAGCTGACTTTTTAAGTGGCCTTAGACAACCTGCCTCTGTGTAGCTACATATAATATCTGTATAACGCCATCTCCCTGTTGCAGGTGATGGGAACAGAGGACACAATTAGCACTGCGTAAGAGTCACTTATCAGCATCATCCAAGAAACTCCTTTTGTTTTCTCGTTGCAGTTGTTCCCAGTACAGCCACTGTTGTGATTGTAGTTTGTGTCAGTTTCCTGGTTTTTATGATCATTCTGGGAGTGTTCCGAATCCGAGCCGCACATCAGAGAACGATGCGCGACCAGGACACTGGAAAGGAAAACGAGATGGACTGGGATGACTCTGCTTTGACCATCACTGTGAACCCCATGGAGGTAAAGCTGTCGTCTTCACACGTAACAAAGAAATGCCCTTTTCCACCTGTGATGGGTGTGATTGTATGTGAACAGAGCAGTGGAGAAAAACCAACCGCTGAACACAGAGTAGAGACATTAACTGTGAATTTTTAACGAATGCGCCAAAGTGACAAACGCCAAGAGCGGTTACATTTGGGATCTTGCATGGGTCTTAGCTTCGTGATACAGAATTGGATTTTATGGGTCAGTGTCCGACACTAGTGTTCTATCGTGCAACCTACCTTAACCGTGGTCCCTTTTTTCCCAAAGTTGCAAGAATTTATTGTCAAATATGTTTCCTTCTCCTGTGGTTGACATCTGAATTTTTGGAAAATCAGGAACAAGGAAGATGTGCAACCTTAATGCTCTCTGTGTGACCCTGCTGAAAGGTCCTTTTCCAGTAGAATTTGAAGTACTGGGTCGCGCTTCAGAATTAGTTTGTTTAGAGTGACAGGACTGATAGCAATGTTACAAAGCTATTGTGGAGAGTTCTACTTCCTTTTTCTTTTCTGGTTGCCTAATTACTGCTGAAATTCTAAAACCAGTAAGGAATCTGTAACAGCTCTTACTCAGTGTAGTGCCTTGTGCCTGGATTCAAACGAATAAAAAGAATTTTGGCCAGTATGACATCAACAGCTAATTTCTGTCTTTACAGACGTATGAGGATCAACACAGCAGTGAAGAGGAAGAGGAGGAGGAGGAAGAAGAAAGCGAAGATGGGGAAGAAGACGACATCACTAGTGCGGAGTCTGAAAGCAGCGAGGAGGAAGAGGGAGAGCAGGAGGAGGACCAACAGAATGTTAATAGACAGCAACAGCTGGAATGGGATGACTCTACCCTCAGTTATTGATTCTAGCTGTTCCCTTTGTCTTTATGTTTCTGCTCTAGAAGACTCCACTGTAATACACTCCATTGTTACCAAGGATTCATGGTGGTTAAAAAAAAAAAAAAAATTCATTCTGGCCAGTAGATCCAACCCACACACATCCCAGTGTTTGTGTTATGTCGGCTAGTTCCTGATGCTGTTTCTAGGATTGTAGTTAGCACCTCTTTTCCTTCAGCCATGCCTCGGTGACTGGATTTTTTTTACGCTATGTGAGGAACCACCTTGCACTTTTTTCTTCATGTCATCTCAGCTAAGTGACTCTACAGATCTGTAGCCGTTGCACATGAATTTCTGAACTGTCTTTTTTTGCTCAGTGAAACAAACTTGGCTTTGTTCCTTCTTCTCTTTCTAAAAGAAGCAAAGATTGCTTGTTGACAAAGGGTAAAGCTGCTCATTTCAGCCTGTTGATTTCTTTTTATTTTTTCCCCCAAATTAGTGCATGTGTAAAGTGGCAGAATGAGGTTAATATGTAGATGATTAACAGACTTTTTAATATTTTGTAAATATATTGGAATTATGTAATTATGTCATTTGTGGTAGTGAAAACAGGGTTTGGGGTTTAAAACATGCTAAAGTAAAAAAATCATGAAGCATGAAGTATTACAAGTCTCATACTACGGCAGCAGGAGCACAGGCACGGTTATCTAGTGTAGATGTTTCAGTAACACAGTGTCCTTGGCCTTGACTGCCATGTTCGCTCATGCCCCGCTCTGTTTTTAGATTTTTCTTTCCTTTTCTTTAATTTCCTTTATTTTTGCAGAGGGAACAGACAAGCTTGTGAGAAATTGTAAAGGCTTTAGGAACCTCTGCAGAGGTTCGACTGCCCTGTGCAATACAGTTGTTTGTTTTTCTTTCTCCCCACCCCCCCACCCCAAAGTTAAGTCTTTGCATAAGAGCTTTTAAGTTATTGGGAGAAAAACACTACTCGGATGGTGGGCAAATTAGTGTGCTGGTGCTGTGGTGCGGTGCCACAGCTCCTATTAATTACAGCGAGGCTGCCTGCAGTACAATGATGGGCTGTTCATACTGTTGACGGGGTGCATTATTCGTTGAGCTGATGGCTTGTTACATTGGTAACTGAAGCTGGAAAGCCTGAGACCTGTGTACCTGTGCACCTTGGCTACTAGTCTACATAGATAGGTGTTTTGGGGTTTTGGGTTTGTTGGTTTTTTTTTTTGGCTGTTCAGTTTTTCTGATTTGGTAGCGGGAAGGTTTGGGGCATAGCTGATACCATTTCTATTAAACACTCCTGCTCATTCCCTGTAGCCCCTTGTACAGTAACTTGGACTGTTGGTGTATTAAGCCTTTGTTTACACTTAGTAATTGTGTTTTCCTGCTGGTGAAAACTATAGCAAAAATTATCCAACCAGAAAACCTTGGGCATCACGTTAATATTCTTCCAAGTCCAGATGTTTTTGGTTATTTCTGATCAAAGTTCTAACTTGGAATTGCAAAGGACTTTTCTAAAGAAATAGCTGAAAGGTACGAAAAGTAAGTTATGACCCGTGGTGGAGCGTGCTAGTTTTTTGTAAGGCAGGTCTTGTTTATTTAACTTTATTTGGTCTTACACAGAGCCTTGAATAACGAATATCTGCTTACTTGAGTCTTATGTTTGGAAGTGGATTAAAGAGAGTAACTTGTTTTGCTTGTAACCGGAGACTAGGACTCCATTCACTGCTCCGCACGGTAAGCAAAGTTCTGGTTTTTGAGCGTGTATGTAGTCTGCCAACGTTCTAGGTGCACAGAGCATGCAGCTCCTAGCAGGCTAGTTAGTGGCTGGCAGCACACAGCAGGGACACGTGGCACGGGGTAAGCGTGCGAGAGGAGCAACAAGCAAGCCAAAGGGTGGGGGCGCAAAGGGTCATAATTCAAAGAGATAAAAGATAAAGCCTGATCCAAATGTTTCTATGGTTTTGATTTTCAGAGCAGACCTATTCTCACCTAGTGGTGTGTGTAATGGGATCTAATGGTGGGTTTTATCTGGGGTAACGCTTGGCTGTGGAGTGCCTTCTAAATAGTAGCTGGACCTGGAAGCAGGGAAGAGAACCCACACAACTAGCTTACCGTTTTTTGGGGTTGTTTTTTTAACATGTAAAATTTTAGATTTCTAAAATGGGGAAATGGTTTTGACTACTTACGTGGTAATATAACTGCTAGTTTTAAGTAAACTGGGGAACTTTTAACTTATGTCTTACAGTTGTCCTGTGTTAATGTGTAGAAGACTTATCCTTCCATATGCTGTTGCTGTAGCTGCTGTATTTTAGACCAAAACTGATCATGGCTTAATGGTAATACTGAAAGGTTGTAAACGTCCTGATGCAGTTTGTAGCCACTGTGGGTATAACTTTTCAGATGTGTATATTGGTAACAGGTCAGTTTGGAAAGTCTATAAGCTACAATAAATTTCTGGTTCTAAAAGTTGTTTGCATTTCTTTCTTACCGAATGGAACTAAGCTCCATCAAGTTACATTAACGGTGTGTTAATTTGCCTCTGCCGCTGGCAGTAGGAGAGTTTTGTTTCGAGCATAGACAGACTGTGGCTGCGTGTGTGTACAATTTCTCAATCATTTTTCTTTTTTTTATTTTTGACTTAGAAAACATGTACCTAAAGCAACTGAAAAGTTCAACATGTAAACATTTATCTTCTTACAGAACCAGAGTTTGGCTTAAAAAAATATTTCTTTTTCAAAGGCAACAGAATAAGCACAATCAGTTTGTACAGAGTTAAAAAAAATAATCACAGAAACATCTCTAAATAAATAGAAAGGGGTACCACTTTGAGCATATTTATAAAATCAGAAGGTACTTATTTATAGTGAAATGTAATATTTTTGAAAGTGATTTAGGTTTCAATCTTCAGTACAACTTGCTGAAAACTATTGGGTGAGCCGTTGCTTTGTAATTCTTTGTAAATTGGGAGTCAAAGGCTCTTTGCTGACCTGATACAGCCATCAGACTTCGACTCAAGATGCTATTCCAGCAGTGTGCAAGGAGGAAGGTGCACTTGCTGACTCATTGATAGTTTTACTTCTGTAGGTAAGTTGGTTATCTAGACTAGGTAACCGCTCTGGAAAACTGGATTGAGAAACACCTTTGGAATTGCTCAGCTCTTGCAGTTTACACTGACACAGTTTTGTTTTATTGCACTTCTAAAATTGAAGGACAGATGACGTGAGCCACTGCTGCTTTGTACTTCTGTAAAACTATATTAAGGGCCGAGTTTTCTGGAGCCACTACCAAAGCGACGGCTGAAGGTATGAACTGCTGCAAGCCTGGGAACCATGTGCGTAAGAGTGACTAAGGAACCTACTAGGTAAGCCTGCCTTGCTGCAGTATGACGGGCACGATCCTGGATTATCAGTTTGTGGCAATGTAAGAGACTTGCTTTTACCTGTACAGAACTGTAGTATGTTTCTTCCCTTCCACAAGAGCTTACAAACTGCTGGTAAGGTGGTTGTGGTTTCAGTGCCTAGTACCTTGCCTGTGTGGCCTGATATTTTTGCATACTTTTTGCTCTGTACATTAGTTTAGTAAGAAAGGCAATAGTAATTTTATCTGTTCCCTAAAATGGAGCAAAGCCGTGTGGCCACAGGGAACTCTGCAAGCAGAGAGAGTCTGGGCGACCACCCCACAGGAGGGGACACAAAGAGATCACAAATGTCTGCCTCCCCCGACTGAGGGAGCGGTGATTTAGATGGGTGCAGTACCGTCTTCTCACTGATTATCATGCAAAGAGCTCTAGCTCCTGCAGTATTTTCTTCTACTATCAAAACAGCTGTTAAAGATGAAGTATTGGGCTTCTGTTTTCCTTTTTGCACTTCCTGTTTAGTATTTCAGCAGGATCCCCGCCAACCTTTATTCCATCATTGTGGCAAATTTTCTATGTATCCCCTTACGCTTGGGTGCAGAATGCTTGGTCTCCACTAATCTGGCTCTGAAAAAAACCCTCGAAGAATTACAAAAGATGGCATCAAATTGTTAGAGGATGATGATAGAACCTGGTAAAAGCATCATCCCAGAGCGTACGTGACACCAAGGTTTGATGCACAAACAAGGTGCTCACCAGAAATTCATTGTGCATGTTAGTCCTGCACGTTAATGGGGAAGTACCCAGTACCATCGTGTGACCTGTTTCTCGCGGGGGGGGATAAGGCAAGCGATACAGCCGTCAGCTGGTGTACAGCAGCATCTGGCTGTGCACCACAGAGTGTTGGTTGTGGTGGAGCAGCTGACACATGGTAACCTGCCACCCCATGGAAACTTCTGCATTTGTCCAAGGCCTGATGATAATGGATTTTTTCTTAATAGCTGTAAGAGATACAAGCATCTTCCTACTCCTAATTTAAATTGTGACACCCAGAACCCTCTGAGCCTGTGAAGCATGAGGCTATATAATCTGGCACAGTAAAGGAAAATTATAGTACTTAAAACAGCTAAAAAAACACACCTGGTGGCTTACATAAATTGTTGGCCAGTTCAATTTTGTAACACTTCCGATTGCAAATATGGATGCACTGTTCTGAGATTCAATTTGAAACCTGTCCAGTTAAAGAAAACCATGAGTAATATTCTAGACTCAGGAGAACCATATCAGTGGAAGTAATTTACAACACATTGCAGAGAGCTCTTTGTTGACAGAGGACAATACTCAAAGGCTACAGGAAGTTCCTTTTAGTCTAATCTCTAGAAGCAGCAGCAGCTCTAGAGCGCTGGCTCCGCTCGGGACGGTGTTTGGTTTTCTCTGTGTCTGTTTATATGCATTTGTCAACTGTTGTTTTCCTAGTGTTATGGTCAAATGCAGCGTTAGGGAAAGACACGAAGCTAACAAGGGTCTGTAACACAGAGAAGGTACATCAAAAACAATTGCTGCAAAGGTACTTTCAGTACTACTCACTATTAACAGGCTCAAGAACTGTTAGAGGAGTGGGTTAGGAAGTAATTTGGATCACTGGGAAGGGTACATGCCACACTGGCTTGAAATATTCTGGCTGCTTCTCGGTCACATATAGTATCATTTGAAAGGTGTAGAAAAAGGGGCTCTCCAAGGGTTATATGCAGTTAAAATTAGTTGTCTTCTATATCACTGCTTCGTCTAGTAACTGGTGCTCTGTGAGAGGCAACCTGGTTTGTATTAATGGATACAAAACAGCATAGAATAGAATTCATAGAAAACCATCTTTTACGAAGAGAAACAGTACTTGAAATCAGAAATTACCAACAATGTAACACTAAATCCTAATCTGCTAGCATCTGTTTGTATGTAAAGGTAACGAGGGAAGGGTTTATTAAAGGTGTTTTGTATTCCTTCACTGACCAAACCCAGGATTACCTACTACTGTTTGTTTCTACTTAGGCTAGAAGTTACTTTTTTAAGGCAGTGTTAACTTAGCTATGCAGCTGATGAAGAACAAATACATTTGAACTTGTCCTCTTAAGGGAAAAAAAAAAAAAAAAAAAAAAGAGTGGCTTTAGCCAGGATAGGGCAGCATTCTTCTAATTTTGAATTACAGGGGTACCTGATTTTAAAGTATTAAAAAGAGCCAAAAGTCAGGAATGAGTTGCACCTATGTGCTGGATGCAAACCCACTAGCAAATCAAACCATCCCATGACAGGGAAGATTTATTAAGAAAGAATAAACAGGCTGGTCCTGTCTCAGTCCTAAACCTGTTGGTTTTGTGGGAATTTTAAACCAGGTAGGAAAGCTAAATTTACACGAGAGAGTAGTCTGTCGTTTGACAATACGTGTGTCACTTGAGAAATAGGATCTGAAATGCCTGTGGTTTTTTTAACCTACATAAGTAAGAGTAAGAAAAAGAGGTTAAAAAACAGCTGTATGAATAAAAGAAAATTGCTCAACCTAGTTAAGGGCATACAAATCAAATACAGCATTTGGCTTCAGGGGTGTCCTGCAAATTAGACTATGCTAGTCTTTAAAAGGCAGGAATGATAGCACCTCCAGGAACCTGATGTGGAGACCGTGGGGGAACGGAAGGAAGGAAGCACCCCGGGAAGCTGCTAATGGAAGCAGTTTTCCTTTACCACCTTTACAGCTATGCTACTCCCCCCATCTCCCAGCTGTCGCGTAGTGCGTGGTGCACCTCGCTGTGCTCAAGCAGGGCACTGAGGGGCAGCAGTGGCTCCCGTTCATCTGTCCCTGTGCAACACCAGCGCTCAGAACTGCTCGCCAGGTGAGGACGCGAGCTGGAGACAAAAATATGACACATGAGTAGAAGTACGTGATTGATTACAGCACCTTGTGGGAGACAGGACAGATTCTGCTTGGGAAGGAGACAGAGGCAGCAGTGACAACAGGAGGAGGCCGGAGGAGACACTTTGTCCTGATGTAGGTATCAGCACAGATGACCGTGGCTTGTTCTTTGGCTGAACCCCCACACACCGACACACAGTCTTTCCACACCAGCTCTAACAACAGACAAGGAGTCAAGTACCATGGCTGAGAGGAGGAAGAGTGTGGAAAGGAATGGAATAAATTTGTAAGAAGATGAGAGTTGAGATGCAACTTACGCTAAAGTCACTGTTTCAGTGTTAAAAGCGCTCATCTGGCACTCCTCCGTCCTTGCACAGGAAGGCAGACTGGCCAAATAACTCAGGTACAGACTGGTACCATCTGTCCCAGCTGACACTGGCACTGCAGTGCTGTAGCTCAGCGATTGCAGAGGTGGAGGCCAGTGCCCTGCGTGCATGTATTACAGGGAAACCAGGTGGCAAACTAGCTCTGATGTACCCCAGCAGGCGGTACGTGTAGCAACCAACGCTACGTGCCCATTTTGAACATGCAGTCTTACTGTTTTCAGGCTTAAAAACAGAATAAACTCCAAAACCCAGGAATTGCTTGAGGCTGAACTGAAGTCTGGCTTTGGAAAGGAAACAAAAACACCTAACCTGTTGGCCAACCTGTTCTTGTGGCATCAGGTTTTTGTCAGCGACAGCTGGGTTCCAGTTCAGTTTCAGAACGCTTTGGCCTCAGTAGCGGAGAGAAGGTAATAGGACAGCACAGATATTTTTACCCTGTAAACAATACAGAGTAAAACACTTGTCTACATCAGCTTCTGTGGTGATTTAAGCTCCCTACCATCGTGTACACTGAAACAGGGTAGGAGGAGTGATCGCGTGGTGACGTTAATGCCTCTGAGCTGTAATGGTGGGCACCTGGAAGATGGGCTATGGATTAAGCGCTACAGGGACAGAAGGTTCTCAGTGTTCAGCTAAACTTCAAAGAAAATAGAAATAGACACATTAACACACTGGAAGGATGTTACAACTGCCTGAACTCTTCCATTAGAAGATGTATTTGAAGCATAACAAGTTCTTAAGGATACAGTACATCGACCTACCTTTCACTGTATGCAGTAATTTTATTGCCTCACGTCTCTCCCTTGTCCCCCAAAGACCTACAGGAGACATGATTATGTGGCTGACGACAGTCCAACAATTTTTCAGTCATGCAGAACTGTCTGATCTCTGGGAACGCAGGTGCAGGGTCTTCAACATGGCAATATCCATCAGCCTTTAAAAACCTGTCTACACTTGCTGGACTCAGTGCAGGTATTACATTCTCTTGGCGCAAGCGTGCAGGCCGAAATTGCGCTACTGTCTGTTATCTTTGGATACGTTGTGCGCCAGCCAGTTCACTTTGGTTTTCCAGCTCTCTCGCAGGGCTTCATTAAACTTCAGTCTGAAGTGCTTCAGTGCCTCCTCGTCTGTTTTCCCAAGAGCTAGGGAATCCTGAAGGTAAGAGGCAGAAATCAGCGTAGCCTCACTGAAAGCACAACTGAACAATTAACTGCTCAACTACCAAGATGTTTGTTTACTCACTAAGAAATTACTCCATTGAAAGGGGCATCAGGTAGGAAATGAGTAGCCGTTAACTGTTTTCAATAGTTACCGTAGTTGCATGAGGTTTTTTTCATTCTGATAAATACACGCAGCCTGCTCCTATGTTGAGCGTAGAGAAACAGTAGAGTTTTTTAGGGCTTTTGTACAAAGCTACTCTCTTTCAGTTGGCCAGGGCTAGGTTGGTATAATTTAAGAGGCAAGCTAGGAACAAGAAATGGTACGCAACCGAAGAGCTCTGTCTCCTTCCCTGCAAGCTGCTTCTACATGTACCTACTGCTTTTGTGCTGAAGAATCGGAAGTTATTTCCTGAGCACCAGTATCTGGTATTTCTCATGAACGTTGGACAACGATTTCAGATTTGCTTTGAAGAATATCCCCTTCCACACAGAACTCCTCCTCACTGAGCTACAAGATCAGGTATTCAGTTTTAACCGTATCTGGGCTCTGCTTCTCTTACCTTTAGATACTGAATGTCTTTAGAGCAGCTGAGTTCTGGCAGGCCAGCAGCTTTCATCAGTGCAAACAAGTGCAGGAAGAGAAGACCGTGGCGCCTCAGAATCATATAGGCTTTTTCACAATAACCCCTGAATCTGTTCGGAAAGGAAGGTGAGGCAAAGGAATGAAGACTGCAAGCTGTGCCATTTTATAAACAAGACTACGTGTTAGTCTGAACCCTGCTGTCTGCATTGATGACTGCCACGCTCTTCTCCCTTCTCTAACAGGTAGATAATTGTTTAGTTACATTAGTGTGTACAGACAGCTATAGGCTGTGTATCACTGGTGGAAATAAATTCTGAAAATTCAGAGCTCAAAAAGCTTAAGCCAAGTTTAACAGCTCACACTTACCTTTCAAACTTCTCGTTGTTGTTAGTTTTCCCTTGTTGGATGACATGCACAAAGTCGTAAGTTAAGATGAAAGGAACTCGTTCTCTATTAATACCAAATTTAGTCTTGAAGTTCCCCAAAAAGTGACCAAAATCAATATGGAAAAGCTGAAAATAAGGAAGAAAATTTTGTTTTCAGCACAGTATCTATTTTAGGTGATCAGTGTTGAGTTCTCTTCACAGTTCCTGTATTTGAAAGATACTGACCCCATAGGATTTTGGGAGGGAGAAAAATGACCTCTCCCATGGCACTCCTTTGGGAAAAGAGGTAATATTAACTTGCCAAGTTATTCTCTAGTGTAATTAGATGTTGGATAGGACTTTGTATATCTGAAGAAATTTCTGGGTTTTATGAAGCCTCAGTGTGTCACTAGTAGAAGGGGAAAGAGAACTAAACTGGGCACCCTACCAGGACAGTTCGCAGTCCCAGGCAGCGTATGGAAAGATGCCCTCTTTTGAAGTTGCTACAAAATATTACTTGCCTCAGGTAAGGCTTCTTTCCCCCCCTTCCTTCTGTTTTTTTTTTTAATACTACCAAGCACAGCACAGTGGTTGCAGCACTAGTGCAATGGTGGGAAGGAGGATCCTGTGCAGAACCTTGCACACCAGCGATGTTGCAGAGCTGCTGTAAACCCTAGATGATGAGCAAAACCCGAGGCTGTATACCGCAGGGCATCAGCTCCCTCAAGTGGACAAATCACTGAGTGGCCACTGCTCTGGTGCGAGCTCCCTGCCCAGCACTTTTCTTAACAGGAAGGAGAGGCAGCCCTAGGTAAGGGCTGCTGCTAGTCACAGCCCAGGGAGGGAGGTTAGTCTCTCATTCACTAACGACACAGTGTCTCTGTCCCTGCTGTGACCCCAAAACAAAGGCACTCCTAGGTTTCTTTGACCATGACTGCTTGACTCGGGGAAGTAAGAAGTGGAGGAGTGGGGATGCTACACAGCAGCAGTGCCGGCAGGCAGGTGCGCACACATGAGCGATACGAGTCTCAAAACATCAGCAGCCAATTTCTTACTTTCAAATATTAACCAGCTGAGTTCACTGGACCTGCAGGAGACTTACCTTGCACTGTCTGGCACAGAGTTGTTTTTAGGCTTTGTAGAATTCACAATTAATTAGATAAGGAAGATAGCTTAGACTCCCCCTTTACCAAAATATTACTGATGTAGTTTAGTACATGTCCTGTTAGCAAAGGGATTTTCTTCTTCCTAGTTTTGCCCTTTGTCTTCTAAACAGTGTATGAGAAGGAATGACCTCTGCTGGCTATTCTTGTGGATTAGAGAAGTAAAGGAGTCAGTACAGGTATCAATGTGAAATTAAAACTATGCTGCTCACTTGCATTCAGTTGGGGGGGGGGGGAACGAATGCCAAACCAAACAAAAAACCAAACATTTTCTTTTCCAGGAGGAAGACTATCACTATATCAGCTTGGGTGAGTAACTGAGGCTCTTACCTAGCAACTACAAGTGATTTGTGACTCTGCTGAAGCCAAGTTAAGTCTTCAGACTGTACTTAAGTTTGCATCTGCAGACAATTTTAGGTCTGAGAGGTATAAATTGCTCCACAGTAATTTCAAAGTGGGTATTAACAGCTGCAGCTGATGGCAGTGGTGCTTACAGAATTGTAATTCAAATTATAAAACTGTATTTACCCTCTTAATGGTAGAAGCTATTGAGAATATTTGTCCAGTCTGCCTCTCAGCTGGAAGGTGAGGTACATGCCTTAGCAGTAAGATTGCACTGGGATATGTCTGCCCATTGCTAAGTAGCACTCATGCCCCTCTTCCAGTACTTCAACAGCAGCAGTGAATCCCCATACCTGTCCAGTTTCCCGGATCATGATGTTATCACTGTGCCGGTCGCCTATCCCCAGCACGTACGTTGCCACGCAGTACCCAGCACAGGAAAGAGTGAACTCCTCTATAGCTTGTTCTAATGCGTCACTGAAGAGGGTAAGAAAAAGGTTGAAAGAGAATTTTACTTCAAACACCAGTACTTCACCACTGGGAGAGTTGTTTTTATAGCTTCCCCCATGCGAACCTGCAGGAGAACATAAGGGAATCACGTTTGAATTTCTGTAGTGGTCTCCGGAGGCAGTACCGCCATCCATGCTTTACAAAAACTAGCTGCAATAACAACTGTCTGTAACGGGAGAGGTCCGGGTAAGGTTGTGTCTGCAATCTCAGCTAAATTAACTCATTTCTAGATCTCTACCGATTCAAAAGATAAAGCGGGCTCCTAGAATGACTCCTGCTGGTGCCCTGCTACATCAGAGTATTGGTGCTGACTGTTTCTGTATCTAGTAAAACCCCAAGCTCTACACAGCTTTTGTGCTTGCTCTTTCCAGCTGCCAGTTCTGGCATCACTCCTGCCCCTCTTCCAGCTGCCACCACGCTGACTATCTTTGGAAAAGGTAACGGGACCGACCGGAAGATTGAGGTTTGGCTCCAGCTACCTTAAGCTACCAAGGATCAAAAAAGCTTGCAAGCAGTAAGTCAGATGCCTCCACTTCTGGTCGAGACCCATACAGAGCCACATGATGCCTTCTGCTGCGCCAGGCAGTGAAGCGGCCATAGATACTGTGGGACAGCTTGGAAATACATGTAACTGAAGTTAAAAGTTGAGTAAAGCAGAAGCATCTTCAGATGGAAGAAAGCAATACAGCAGCACTGAGTAAAAGGTAAGTAAAAGCCCGCTTACCCTGGGTTCTTGGATTTCAGCCAGTTCAGCAGTGCATCCTTGTTGAAGGCTGCAGTGGCCACCATGTTGCTCTTGTTCAGCTGGATGTTGGCAATGGTGTCTGAATGCATGACTACTTCTATCAGTCCCGTCTTGTCTCCTGTGGAGAGGCAGCCATAAGGGGTCATCCTGCAGAGATGAAAGAAACCCTTCCACTGAAATCTTGCCCAGAATGGGGGTGTGTTGACTTTTAAGCTTTCCCTTGTGTGCCGTATCTACTCCATACCTACTCTGTATTTCTGCCGCTCAGTACCACAAAACCTGACTAGCTGCTGACAGACCTGCTGGGGACAAAATAAGCCTGCAGAACAAACAGCCTCACCACACATTATCTATCATTGCAGTAGGACAAACTGCGTGCACACTACTCACCTCAGGTCCAGGCCCTCCTGCTTCCACAGGATGTCCATCAGCTGGATCATCTGCAGCGTCAGCATGTCCTGACGAAGATCTGTGCAGCGTTACAAAGGAAAAAAGGATCATAAGTACCTCCCACTGTCCCCTCCTCTGGTGCTCTTGCAAGGGGCACTTGTTCTGCCTCTGAAACACTTGCTAGGTCTGGCCAGTAAAGAACATCAGCTACAGCAACGTTTGCTGGTGTACTAATAGCGTAAAGCCACCCTACTAGGTACCTTAACTCAGACACGATTATACTAACGGAGGTATAGGCTACTTCACTTTGCCAAAGCTCTTCCCATAGCGGTCCGTGTAGTGCTTTAGAAAACATCTGTCTGGACACAACAGTGAGCAGCTGCCGCTCCAGCCCTACAAAGCTGGGCCTGCTGTTGCCCTTTCAGATGTCACATCAGTCTCCTTTTTACTGTGCAAGGTATCCAGCTACTACTGTGCTAAAATCTTAATGAAGAGGGCAGCAAGTGAAATATAGAGGAGAGTTTATTAAAGCTCCAGATTACTGCCAAAAAACTCAAACACGTTGATGGTCCTCATTTATACAACATCTAAACGGTCCACATTTAGGCCCGCTCACCACAACAAATATTTGAGAGTATTACACCTATGAAAACATATTCTTTAAAGACTTACCGTCTCCATTTTTAAAAATAATACCCACTCCACTTCCGCCTCTCTCTTCATTATTAAACACAATCCATAAAGGTTTCATTTTGGAGTCCATAAAGGTGCACTGATCCACGCTAGAGAAAACAAAAATATTACGATCAGATTGCCATCTTTCAGAAGAAGCGGCCATCTAAGCTGCAAATTCAACAGCCTCGACAAACGCGAAAGGACTTGGGACCGCCACGAGAAGAGGCCCTTGTGGGTAACCAGAAGCCTAGCTCTGCTGCTGAACAAAGCCTGCAGCACAAATTAAGAGATACAGCGCTCTTCCTTACCAAACTTCAGCGAGGATAATGTTGGGGTTCAGGGGGGACTGGAGGTGGGAAAGTGCTTCGAGATATGTTTCCTGCTTCATGCACATATGCATCATCTCCTTGGTTTGAGGCTTGGTGGCCTTCTGAGAACTCACTTTAACAAAGTCATTCAGAGCTTTCATCTTGTTGAGTGCTTCTCCCTGAAAAAAGGGAGGGATGGCGCAGGGTTAACAAATAGAAATTCCTGGAGAACGTTTAAAAATTGTTAAAATCTACTGTGAAGTGAAAACCTTGGTTGTATCTCTCGCCTTCTCTTCAAACTTGTGGCAATTTCACACATTGCAACAAAACAAATTTCGCAGTATCTGCTTGAGGGAGATCCATACTCCATTATGGATGTTCTGCTGGGCACAAGTGCATTGCAAGGTAAAGGCTGCAGTCCTAAATACCAGGAATAACGGACATTATCGAGCACCAAAGGAAGAAGTGAGGCGCACTGGCTAGAAAAGTGAGGATGAGGAAGCGCCCCTGCCCCGCTCTGCTTTTGGGGAGTCTGGTTATGCCAAAGGGCCACTTGATCGTGAAAATAGAAGCAGCACCGGTTTGTGGGCACATCTTGCCTAGGACTTCAAGTCTACATGAGTCCCTTGCTTCTGAATTAGGCACAGTGCTCCTTGGTAGGTAACAGACGTCTTAGAGAGCGGGTAAATACGTCCACACAGCAACAGCCAGTTGTCATCAGCTCCTACTAAATGGTAGCTCATTCAACTCATCTAATAACAGCAGTGGTCTTTGAACACTTCAAAGCATTCTAGACACATAGTGGAGTCTGGGACGTGTGTGGGTGAGTAAGAGATGAGCAAAGTCACATGTGATGGGGAACTCCAGGCTCTTAATAGGATATGCCAAAACCAACATAGCAGTTAAAAGGCTTTTTTTTTTTTGCGTTACTGATATCATGAAGTTGGAAAAGCTAACAGCTGAGAGCCAGCTCCAAGCAAGAGGGACGTCAACCTTATGGCTAAAAGCCATTTTTACCTGTTTCATCAAAACTTTCATGTGGTGGGTGCTGCCTCTGCAGTACGCTTCCAGGATGAGCCCAAACCTCAAGGCAACTGCAGGAACATGCATTTCTGACCTAGGGGAAGAAGGGAGGTTGAAGCAATTCTGACTCACTGCAGCGAGTGACTAATGCTCCCGTTCATGCCAGCACAAGGAGGGGGAAGAGAGGAGGGTGCAGAATATTAGCACTGTTTAGATTCTATGTACTGGGGGCGGGGCGGGGAGAACCCAGCCCAGAAGGTGATGTCTCATCACTTCAAGCAATGTTTTTTCCTACATTTTTCAGGATGACTAAATTGCTAACTACTCCTTTGAGAACATTACTTAAGGAGCAAGGACAGTTCCGAGCCTGTGGCTCAGGTCTGGCAGGCGCCCATGGATGGCCAAAGTCAATTTCAGCTCACAGGCATGTGTGCATGTGTGTGTACATTAATTCGGAAAACAGAACCTAAGCCAAACAACTGCCACCACAACAAAAGAAAAACAAATAACAAAGTTTTTAAGTCCTTGGGATAATCCTTATTCAGTCTCCCAAGTAAAAAGCAGCAGTCCCTGGGTTTTGGTAATCACAGCAAGGAAATCCCACCAGTGCTTTGAGGAAAGATACCAGACTGAAGGACAGCCAAGAGCCTTTAGATAAATACCCTGGCATCTATACATACGACATGCTTACCGTCTCACTTCACAGAGCAATGAGGAAACCAGTAAATGCTGGTGTCACTTGATTACTGAGAAAAAGCCTAAAACATTTGCTCTTTACCTCAGATGCCAGAAGAGGAAGTGGCCGATCTTGCGGTTGGATAACGCCCTGTCCAGCAGGAACTTGGTTAATTCACAGTCTAAGTAGGATTCGTACTTAAGCACCTGGACAAGCTGTAGCAGGTATTGGAACAATTCATGATCTCTGTGGACAGAAAGGAAAAATAAAAGGCAACCTTATCTTTACTGCAAACAAGCATACTTGCAAAAACTGGAAATGCAAGACCGTCGGCCTTGTTCGCAGTCCCCCGCAGCAGCCCTAAACCTAAACGGGCTCCACATATCCCTTGTGGTGAACACTTACGTCAGCTTCTTTAATGAGTTGATAGCAAAGGAACCAACGTAACGGTCAGGAAAGCTAAAATCCAGCAGCTCCAAGGCATTCAGGACAGGCAGCTCTGGCCAGGTCTGAAGCAGGGAAATCATCTGTAAGGGCAGAAAAAAAATAGCAAAAAAAAAAGGAACAAGGTTTTTATGACAAGGGATAAAAAAACTAAAATTCTACAATGGAAGCGCAGCTCCATTGCAGGGGGTTAACCCTCTCTCTTAGTCACTATTTACAGATGACTCAGAGCAAGTTTGCAAACACCAGGTCAAAACCCATCAGCCTAAACTTTCTAGGAAGGCTGACAGGAGGAGCCATCCAAGTCCACAGCGGGGTTACATTTGCTGTACCACAATTAGTGGGATAAGCTCTTTGGGAAAAGCACTTCTCTGCAACATGATAATGTAGACTAGAAAGGGACCTTTAGAAGGTCCTGTCGAAGCTCTTGAAGTAAGGAGGGATGAGCAGCACAGAGACCATCCCTAACTGATGTCTGGTGTTCTCAGTGGAAGAGATTCGCTGACCTCCTGAGGTAGCTTGTGCTGGCCTCTCACTATCAGTTAAGAATATCCAATCCAGATCCTATTTCTGATGTGAATTAAACAGATTTTTTTTCTGGCCTCCAGTTTCTAGAGGGAATAAGCAAGACCTTGCTGGTCAGTAAAGAGTCTGGGACAGCGCACAGGGGCAAACATAGCCCAGAAGAGCCAAACCTCAACTCATCTGGGTACTGCTCAGCATACATTCGCAGTCACTGGTTGAGAACAGAAAATCATCGTCAGCCTCAGTGATGCCAAACCTACCGGCACAGGGGCCCTGCAAAACATCCCCTGCTAAGCCGGCCTCCCAAACACAACGCAGGAATGTAGACAAAGAGGGATCAAAAAGGGAGCCTTGGCTGCCAACCCCAGCATGCTCACCTGGGCAACGTCTTCATGCTTGTTCCATTTGGTGATGATAAGCAGCTTTGCCAAAGCTTGTGGGTACTGGTCACGGATATCGTATCTCATCTTCCACACCAGGTCCTTCTCATGTTCATAGAGTTCAGTGTGGCTCCTCCGCTCCAGTATCTCCTTCAGTTGCAGCTTCTGCTTATGGGAATCACAGGAAAAAACATACACAGGGCTCAGTCTCAACCCAGAGGACTTGCTCAGCCCAGAGAGGCCCTGCAGGACCAGGGCATGACCCAGTTTGGTGAAAAAAGCTGACTGGGGGTAAGATGGAAACATGTAACTTGATCTATGAAACCAGGCTTGCACATAGCTGAAAAACTGATGTCAGAAGACTCACCTCCTCAGGATCTTCTGGTACAGCACGGGGTTGCTCTCCATTCCTCCCCAGCTCCAGCAGCTGGAACACAAATAAAGAGTCTGAGAAGGGTTCCTTATCTCCTCTGTACTTCTAGCTCACCATCACTTCAGGCAGTTACGCTGCATTAGAGATCAGTCATTGGCCACCTCTGGAGAAGGGAATCAGACAGCCCAAGGGCAGGTAATGTACCCAGCAGGGCCCCTCTGCTCAGCGGTGTAACCCATGGGTGTAAGCCCCAGAACCCCTTCCCTGGTAGTAACAAGAATGAAGTCCTTCCCCCACAGAGGGCCCATCTGCACACCCACAGGGTTCGTGAACGGGGGCTCTGGGTCACAGAGCTCCAGGCTAACACGAGCCATTCCAGATTAGAACCGGGGTGCGTTTGGCCAGACAGCACTGCCCAAGCCACCTCGCGCACTGGCACAATCCATTAAAGCTGCTGAGCCAGAACACGCATCGTGGGGAGCAGGTGGGTATGTTCCTGGCAGAGCAGGTCTCCTGTCTTTCCTGTAATGGGCACATTTCTTCTTCTTTAAGTATTTGGCCAGTTACAGTGGCAGATGGAAAATCCCCATACCACACGGCACGTTATCACTCTGTGCTGAAAGGCAGGGAGCTGTCTACTTTCACTCATTTCCCCTTTTATTGCTCTTCCTTCCTATAAAGCCTCATGCTGCCTGCAGTTTAAAGGGGGCTCAGTTAAACCCAGGTTTTAAACAAACGCTTCTCTATGACAGCAGTAATTCACAGGAATTCACAGCTTGGAAAAGTATTCACTCAAATAGTTAAGGGAAAAAGTACAATTTTTAATTAACATTATCTATTCTTCATGTTTGCTCGCACCCGATCCCTGTCAACAGCCGCCCAAGAGACAGTGACACTGACGCTGTAGGCTCCTGCACCAAAGCTAGGGAATTTCTGTGCCTCCCAAAAAAGTGCCCATGTCCCCACCTGCTCAAACGACGGGTAATACACAGGATGCGATGCAACGCTGGGGAAGCAGATGACCAAGGCTGCTGCACTCTCTGTGTTGGGGTTGCATTGTACCGTGCCCATCGGGTTCAGAAGTTCCCCTTTCTCATCTGAAAAGCAAAGTACATAAAACCATGAATGCTATTTTCTGAAGCTTTGGTCCAGAAAGCAAAGCACAGGCTGCTCCCAGCTCTGTCACTGGACATTGTGGGGCCCTAGCAGCTCACTTCATTTCCTGACCTCTCACAAGCGAGGTGTACATGACGTCTTTAGGACAGCAGCAACCTCTTACGTCAAATGTGCAATGCCAAGCAAAAGGAGGCCTTCATCTTCGCAGGGCTCTAGATGCCATCACAATATAGAGCGGTGATTGTTCTAGGTCTGCTAGTCTGAACTATTTGGGCCACTCCTGCAACCTAGTGGGCAGCAATGCGGGGTGCAGGGCATCTCCTGCCATTGTAGCGGAGGCTAAAGACACAAAGCAATACAGCAGAGCTCTATCTCCTGACATACCTGGAAAGGAGGACCACATGTGCAAGCAGCACTCCCCTGTTTTCAGCTGGTCCTTATAGTCAAAGAGCATGACGTTCACCCAGGCAATCGGGCAGTCCTGCAAAGCAAAGAAAGAAGCTCATTTGGGGGCTGTAACTGCAAAAGCTGAATGAAGGCATGAGAAAAACTAACAAGAAAGTGAGATATCCCCATGCAAAGCAAACGCCTCACAAGAGCCAGGAATAAGAAGTTATACACTCTTGATCTTTTCCAAGCCTGCAAATTGCTACACAGCATGCTGCGGGCAGGTAACTTCCCATTCAAGGGTATGTAGGCGCCCCTCACCACGGAGCTGCTGTAAAGAGTGTGCGCCCCAGGCAGCCATGCCTGTCTGCTTCCTTTTAAGTGCTCCTAAAATCTGAGTACAAGATGGCATCAAATTCAGACATTTGCCAAAACCCGGGGTCTTCTGTGTAGTGCTGAATGGCACCAAACGCTCCCCATAAACACATCTAAAACTTCATCACCCAATATTTTGCATAGCTGCAGAATTTCTCAGTTTCTGGTAAGGCCTTGCAACTCTACACTTAATATTTGAAGGACTATGACGTACATACTTCATATATTTCACAGTTTGAGGGGAGGGAGAACCACCTTAAGTTTGAAATGGGGAGCACAGCATGACTTCAGAAAACTGCAAAGAATGCTAGACATACCTGATAACGGGAATAGCAGGCTTGGTTCCTTTGTACAATAATAAACACTATCTATAGAAATCAAACTACGCTGCCAATCCCCCCTCACACCCCCCCAAAATAAAACCCACAGGCCCAACCCGGTCACACAAGCCAGTCTCATTCTGGAGATGGGAGACTCCAGCAAGAGACTGGGACGTGGCCGAGAACGCGTCTCCCTGCTCTATCCCAGTTCCCCGCCACCAGAGCAGACAGGCATATTCCACAAGCGACCTAAGAGTTCCTGCAGTCAGGTTCCCCAAATGGAACAGTTTACTTCATATAACAGTGTCAGCAACGCCAGCATTTTACTCAGCTGCTCAGAAAACACCAAGGCTTAAGCATACGCTTAAGGAACTGACTCGCAGGGAGGTTGAGAAGAAAAATTCTAGTGAGATGCACCCACAAGCAGTGCAATAGTTGAAGGGAACCACAGTGAGACATGTCCTTGTTCCACTGAGACATTCTAGGGGCTTATCCCAAAGGTACACCAAAGGACTTGCTGGATGTAGCAAAGTCAGCTTTTTCCCCTATTTTGACAAAATTAATCACTTGCAAGCAGCCTCTCACAAGCCTTTGAGTTGATTCGATTAGACTAAATATCTTCAGTAAAATCCCATTTGAGACATCAGCTTCTAGATCACAGAGAAAAGCCAAACAAAACACCACCAGCAGCAATAACCTTTTCTAACAGAGTAAATGACATCAAACCACAGCGCGGAGCCTGCCAAAATGCAGGGCAAGATTTTTGGTGGATAAGGTCCAGCAAAGCAACGATTCAGCATTGTAAAGACAGAAATATCCCCTGCATGACTTACAGAAACACTGAAAGCCAGCCCTCTGGGTGACATTAACCCTCTGACTCATCCCAGTCAGTCTGCAAGCAAGCCTGTTTTTGTGGTGGTAAATGATTTAGTCCCACCTATCTGCTCTGGGCAGCCTGCACAGACAAACAACGTGCGCGTAATTAACCTCTGGGTACTGTAAGCAAAGCAAGCAAAAATATTATCAATCGAAGACAAAGATCAGGGTGCTCTCTGACTGTAACCTCCTCTTAACCAACCATTTTAAATGAGATCTGGGCACTGTACTCAGCGCTGCAGTTGACCACGTGGAAAAAAGCACTTCTGCAGAGCTCAGCTCCAGCAAATATTGTGATTTTATATTAAGAGCTCACCAGAATGCATCCACCTTTCCCCATACCAGAACACATGTGAACAAGATCCTCTTAACAACTCAGTTAACCGGGCTGGTTTTGTTTTGTCATTCAGAATAGCAAGATTTCCTTCTGACTGCTTCAAAACTGAAAATTGTTCCAGAGTGACCACAAAAATGCAGCCTGTGATGAATCAGATATTCTGTTCGACAAAAGCCTCCAGCAGGAGTTGGAGTTCTGCTATTAAGTTTAAAAAAAAAAAAAAAAGGTCAACCAACAATAAAAAGGTTGATCTTGGTCCTGGCCTCAAAATGTTTCCAGTCTGGAGTCTCCAACCCAAAAACTGTTCCACACAAGCAGGACTCGCGGGTTGCCTGTTGCTCCCCAGACGTTAATGCACTTGTAACCCTGAGAACGCAATTGCTGTCAACACAACCAAGCTCAGCGAACCCCCCAGCAGTGAAAAGGAGCTAGCGGAGCTGAGACTAAATCTTCTGTAATCACATTTATCAGCCCCTCATTTCTCCGCACTCTAGTAAAGATGGCATGACTGATCCTCTGTTTAAAGCATGGTAACTGTTTTTATGGCCACAGAAACAATAACTTGCAGAGGAATAAATGCATTTTTGCTCAAAGAACACTCTTCACATGCAAAGAGCTAGAGGCGTCATGCTTAAGTTACAACACTGGGGAACCAGCAATTCAGTTACAGTCTGCACTTAGTACTTGTAGTTACCGAATTATTAAAGGGCTAGAAGCTTTGGAACAGAGGTGAGGAAAGTGAGAAACATCACTACATCTCCGATTCAGAAGCTCAGAATAAGAGCTTTCAAAGTGATTTAACACTTTCTATCCTCAGTTTGCAGCATCCCAACAGCAACCTTGAAGATGCTGCACTTTCATGTTACTTTACCTAAACCTTTGCAGTAACCAGTGTTTACATTCCTCATTTTACCTTCTTAGCTGTTAATTTGCTGCACTGGGGATTTGCATGAAAGATCTTACTAGAAAGAAGATGCAGCACAGAAGATGGTTTAACCTCAACTACAAAACAAGGAGGTTGCGGAACAGCCAAACAGAGACACCAACACAAATGATTCCTCTTTATGTGCATTCAGACACTGGGTATGTTTCTTAATGGTCTTTCTGGACAAGAAACTACATTTAAACAATCTTTCCTGCAGACAGCCACTCCTTAGCTTCCTGTTCCTGTTGAAGAAGTTACTGGCCATCATTCTGTAAGCGCTTTTACTAATAAAGACTTCTGAAAGCAAAGAGCATTTGGCTCAGAGCAGTGTCCGGTGCCCTCCAGCACTGGCAAGCCTAGCTCTGACCCGCACTGGCTTTACTTACAGCTTTCTTGGACTTCTTCTTGGTGGAACGTGCCTTCTTTGCCTTCTCGATGACAGCATAGAGGGCAAAGCAGAGCCGCGCCATACGGGGAAGATCGCAGATGTTAATATCAAAATCCAGCCTCTGCTTCCACACTGGCTCTGAGCATACATTCACTTCAGAGCTTGACACTGTCTTGCACAGCATCTCGTTGCCATGGAAGAGACCTGCTTGCACCACCAGCTGAGGGAAGGAGAAATAAGAGAATACCATGAGTCCACAGGGTCTTGACCTGTTTGCTGAAGACACATGACTAGAATCACAGAATCATTAAGGTTGGAAAAGACCTCTAAGATCATCAAGTCCAACCCCCAACCCAACACCCCCAGGACTCCTAAACCATGTCCCCAAGTGCCATGTCTGCACAGTTTCTGAGCACCCCCAGGGACGGTGACTCCCCCACCTCTCTGGGCAGCCTGTGCCAGGGCCTGACCGCTCTGGCAGGGATGACATTTTTCCTAATATCCAGTGGGACAGGGCATCCACTCCCCTGAACAGGATGTCCTACTCCTGTCTCCCAGTTCACTGAGACCTTAAGTTCCTTAATCTTCCTCTTTACTCAACTTCAGTAAGGGCATCGTTATCTTTTTACTTCACGCGGGCTTGCAAGAGCTCCTTAATCATTGCAAAATGCTTGGGTAATCCATTGGTAAGAGTATTACAGGTTTCATCCTGGAAAGCCAGGCAATATAAATATCCACCAAACCTTGCCCACCGAGATGCTGCAGAAGCCCAGGAACCTGTCACGCTGAAAAAAGCAGGGCAGACAGCAAGAGCTGGGCAAGGGCTTATGCCGAAGAGGAGGGAAATCAGCACCGCAGGAGAAGGGCACGTGCAACCAGCTGAGCCCCAAAACAGGCCTGCAACGCAATGCCAGCGGTGAGCTGCCTGCGGGTGCACGTTTGCCTGCATATCTGCACTGCTCTCGCAGCCTGCCAGATCGCTGTGCAGCCGGCAGGCCAAGCTCACCCCCAGCTTTACCTCTTGCTACAGTATTGCTGGCTAGTCTGAATCACAGGAGTCCTCCCCAGGAGGAGCTCCCTGCAAATGATGGGGCACTAGGCAGAAGAAATAACTGTTTTATTGCCTGTTCCTTTATAAAGTCTTGCCCTGCAGGACACTAGTGTACGTGATATGTTCTTGCTTTGTTTCGTTCCTCTCCCATGGGGCAGCCATTCCCCTTCTCCTCATTTGCCTACTCCTCGCTTCTTGGCAAACACCTTGCAAATCCCAGGGCTTTGCTGCATCACGCTTTCTCTCTTAACTGTACCGGTCACCACCTCTCCCATCATTCTTCTCTTCTCAGAGCCGAATTTCCCCTCCTCTGTTGTTCTGCAGACTTCCCTGCCTCTCCACACCACTGTCAAGCGATATAATTACGGTGCAGCAGCTCTGCTTGCTACTCAAAACTTTTGCAGAGGAGTATTTCTAAGAACGCGCTGCTCCGTTGCTGGGCTGCTGGCGAGCAAGTTCCCTTCCCCTTCCTGTTGTGCTGCAGTTTAGAAACTGCCCAAAGGCTGAACGAAGCATAATGGAGGATCACGTGAGATCGAGCTGTCAGCCCCTGCTTTCCTCACCACACAACAGAGACGCAACTGGGAAAGCCAAAACACAAAACCAAAACCCCAAACTGAGTCAGTACCTACCTTCATTCTCTCATCTGCGTTGACCTTGCTGCCTTGCACCAGCTCAATGTAGAAAGGCTGCTCTAAGGACCAGAGAGAGCTGTAGTTTGGCTAGAAAGAGAAAAGGGTTCCAATCAGAAATAGATGCAACAAAGACTTCTCAAGCCAGCACCAGACCTCATGTCTCATCACATGCTTTTTGCTCCAACAGAAGAGCACTGCATTGCAGGTGGGCAGCACGAAGTCTGTGACAACCAGGAAAGCTGTGGAAGGAGCCAGAAGCCTGGCTGGAAATTCCCAGCTCTTAGACCCTAGCTAGGAACCTGACCTGAGAGAGGCAGGGAGAACCAGCTGCTGTTCCCAGACCAGACCAGCATCTCCATCGATGGATAAGACAAGGATGACCCTGCTGGGTCACCATCCCCTTTTACCTTTTTCTTAGGGAGCGGGGGAGGCTTGGCAGCCATCTTTGGGGGGCTGGTAATACAGTTGGTTTGCTCATCTCTCATAGCAATGATGGTGGAGGAGTGTACCATGGTCAGGTGGGGCGTTAGGCCTTGGTGCAGGCAGCTCCGAATATACTGCAAAGAGAGGGCAGCGTCAGCGTGGACGGAACAGCCAGGCTGCAAGAGCAGTCAAGCAAATCAGAACTGGCTGAAGCAGAAACAGGTGGAAGGAATAAGAAAACAACAAACCAATAATCAAAATTCAGCTTTAATTTATCTCCTCTTGCTTTACAGACACGCAACTCCCTGGACTTATGTTGCCAGTACTGAGAATATGAAGTGCCTTTTATAGCTGGCATTTCATCAGCTGACTCAAATGGCTGCATTAAGGGAAAACACTGAGAAGGATTCAGCACTCCCAACAGCACTTTGCCCTGCCAGGGGAACACAGGATACAGGATCACTTGCCCAGCTTTCAGCAGGAGAACCTCCAGCCCACCATGCAAACAAACGGACATTTCTAGAACCATAATCTATAAATGCATTTACACAGCACTTGGTAGCCAGGGTCAGGCTTAGATCACTAGCCCCCGAAACCCTAAGCATCTGTTGGGTTGCTAGAAGCATCCCTTGCCCTAAGTAGCATCCAGTTCCTGCCACTGATGTGCTGCATTCCGGTAAACAGCGTTGCCCCCTCGGTGAAGGATACGTGTCTCAGTCCACCCTCCCAGCAAGAGGTGGCCATATGGGAACAGACTCATTGATAAAGCAAGACACAAGGCTCACCTGGAACTGGTACAGAGGGTAGTTCCCATAGAGGTATTCATACTTCCCGTTCACCTGCAGGGTGTAGTCCTCTGGGTTCTCCACTGTCTCGTGGCGGAAGACAGTAGCCTGCTTCTTGATAGCATAGCTCATTAATGTGATGGGGAACTCCTTTGGGGAGATCTGGAAAGTGAAGCTCTCCTGCAATCCCAACAACACAGCATACACTGTCAAACACCAGCAAAGGGCCGAGATCAGCACAAGGAGCAGCAGTAGCTCAGCGGACAGGTAACAACATTCCTGTTGCTGTCAATAAAGAGGAGGATAGGAAGGCAGAATTACCCCCCCACGCACATTAGCAAATAGGTAGGGATGTTTGCCAAACTGGGCAGGAGCATGTTTCAGCAGCGTAAGCACAAGGCTGGAAATCAGGAACTTCAAGTCCAGTTTAAGCAGATTCATCAGTTCATGTGGTTGCTAATTATTAAAAATCTTCCCACTGTCATTCCACCAGCAAGGCAGAGGGTGGCTAGGGTCTCTATCCTCACACTGCTCTAGAAGACCCTTCTCCTATGGGGGTGGCTCCTGCTTCATGCCCAGGCACAACATGCAAAAAATCCTATTAACCAAGGGTAGCAGGCAAGAACAGGGGCCCATGGGCAACACAGGCTGATGCCTGCAGGCAGTGTACGCTGAGCATAAGCTGAGCAGACCCTAGGGCTTCAAAAGGAAAGGCATGTATTGGATTCTGTGCTCCTCTCCTACCCAAAACCAAAGCTTTCCACCACCACACGTACATGCAGCAACCTCAGCTACCAGCTAACCAGTACACCCAGCGCCTGTTCAGGAAGGGGAACAGCTCCCTTAGTTGGAGGCTCAGTCTCCCTCCCAAACATCTCCACAGGCAAAGGAATCTGGAGAATAAAGATGAACACATGGAAACACTGTCCACGCACACATTATTCTGTCTCCAAATGCCCAGAGGTTCCCAAAGGGAAAGCACAAACTAGTGAAATATTGTCACAGAAAAGTTTGTGCTTTACCCCGCCAGACTGAAACTTCACGTTGACAAAAATGTTCTTGGTGGGGATATGTAGAGGGCCAGTCCCAAGGCCTTTGGCCATGGGCTCCAGCTGCAAGGGAAAGTTGTACTCCATCCAAGCTGCCCAGCTGAGCTGCTGCCGCTTTGCTGCTCTCTCCTCACAGAACTGGCACATTTTGGTGCGGAAATCGTTCACCTCTGGATCCTGGACAGAGTCGAACTCGTGCAAACCTAAATGGAGAGTAAGAGAGAAAGGCAAAATAAGCACCTGCACCCCCCAATAGGGGAAATCAGCCCTTGATAATCAAGTGTCTGTGAAACAGTCTTCCTAAACACATGCTTAATATTTGGCCAAAAGGAGAAGAGTCAGCTAAGCTACTAATGATGGCTTATTTACTACGTACAATTGCACCGACTGTGTTACTATAGCCCTCTGCCAGCAGGAAGGGTCACCCTTCTTGGGTCTGCACAGGCACTGTTCCCTTACCAGATCCATCAGGGTCCGCACCTGCTCAAGCATGGGTCCACCCCCATTCCATACCCAGCCCGGCTCTCTGGGACAGAAGCGTGTTTCACCTACAGCCCACACCCCTGCTGAGACTGACGGGGGAACTGACCTTTTCCAATGAGCAGGCTGATCTGGGAGTTAATAACCTTCTTGACCCTGTCGCCTTCTCGAGCCACGAGCCGCAGTACCGGTAGGAAGGGCTGGATGTCACAAAGCCGCCGTTGCTCGTCCTCCAGCTCTTGCTGTTCTGCTGTCTGGTTGATGCACGTGAAGACATAGGCCTCGGGATCACTGAGCATATGGTAGAGCGGCTCATACTGAGCGTGCCTCCACACCACCTGGGCCAGACCAAGAGCAGGGTGAAACTACCGCTGCGCTGCCAGAACCTCGTCTTCCTCTTACTGTCGCCCCACAACCTCCCAAGACACACCATTTAGCGAAGGCAATGTACAGCCAAACCTTCTCACAGCACTCCTGGACCTGCAATCACAGGCTGCTTTTCAGCCAAGTCTGGTGGTTCCAACTCGTGCTGAACTGCTGGGTAGATTTATTTGCAAATCCCTTTAACTGACTTCCTTTTTTCATGCTTGCCATTTGTTTCAGGCAAAATAAATCCCTCAACCTCAGTATTTAAATAATCCCTACCTGAATACCTCACATGAAGTACCTGCTGACTGCTAGCCTTGTGAAATAGAGGCATGAATCCCACTGGAAGCAAAACTGGGATAATTAACTTGCCCCCAGTAACATGAAATTTGTGACAAGAGCCAAGAACTCTTCTAAAGTCTTCTCAACACTATCCAGTTCCCAGAGATTCTTCGCTCCCAGTGGACAGCACTTCCACATGACCGCTCGTATTCCATTTCTTCACTCTCATCCGAAGTGCCTGCTATAGCAGACAAATCTCAGGAGCAGATGGGCCTTTGGTCTGACCCAGCATGCCTACTGGCTGTCAAACACAGGCTTGTAACTGAACAGCTGGAACCAATCAGCTCTACTTATGGGTTTTTTTTTGGTTGGGTTTGGGTTTTTTTACCTGGAAATTGCAGCATGAGAAAACTTGGAATAATCTGGCACTGGGCTTCTGTCCCTTGTGATCTGTGACTCATCTAGGCCAGGTTGCTGCTGCAGAGAAAACCTTTTCCACTGTTTTCCCTCACTCTCCCCCTATCCCTGCTTCCTGCCCGGGGAAACAAGGAAGCAGCTACATCTCATTTACACGTGGTTTCACTACAGCATTTTATTCCCCAAACGAAGCACTAAGAAAAATCATCTCTATCACTCCCATTCCCAATTTTAAGCATTCAGTTTCTGTGAGGCAAGAGAAGGCTGGCCTGGTATCCTGAATACCTCGAGTCAGTCCAGCATTTGTATTTGCCTGTTTGGGGGTGCTTGCTCTTACCTGCACAGGCATACACAAGAGCTTTCATAATGAAAAATCCAGCATGGGGACGGGCTGCGCCAGGTGAGCAGTAATTGAACGCACAGCCCACGAGCCCTGTGTGGCCAGCTGTAACCTGCCCTCACTCCATAGTTGCTCTAATTCTCATCCCAAGGTCAGACAAGTACCCAACACTGCTGGCGCCACCACCCGCACCCTGTTGTGGCCGTCCCAGCGGCTGGACGTGGGCTCAGTGCACTGCAGAGGCTGTCACAAAGGAGGGGCTCTCATAGTCACTCACAGGGAGCTGCCTCAGGGCAGCGCAGAAGAAACCCAGCTCGCGCTGAGTTAAGACCCAACACATTTCCCCAGGTGCTCCCCAGAAACAGACTCCTTGTTCCAGGAATTGTAGATAAGACTGTGGACCAAGGCTGTTACCTGCTTGATGGTGCCCAAGCTGGCATTGCAGGACACAGAGAGGTTTAAGTATATGCCTGTGGGCAGCAGAAAGTCCACCTGGATGTTTTGGTTTTCCCCCTTGGACCAGAATTCCATAGGGCAGTAAATGCCTGGGGGCATCCTGCTCACTTCTTAGCTACCACCTGCAAGAAAAGGGAAAAAGAAGATATCTGTTGCTGTTGACTACATAACATCTCCTCAGATCTGCACTGGGCTCTGTAGAAAGTTAGCATGCAAAAGCACCCAAAGAAAAGGAGGTTAGCATATCCTCATAGCTCAGGAAAATATGCACGTTAGTCAAACTTCCAGTCCAGTGCCTTTAAGCCACAGAGGCATTCTTGCTATAGAATTTGCTTTTATTTCAATGCAACCCTTTCTTAATCTCTTCTAGACTGGGATTAACATCTGCATCTGTATTTGACAAAGAAATTAAAGAATTATCTTCACTTGAGAACAAAGGCACTTGTCCTGATAGCTCATCTATGACCAAGCAGCCAACAGAAACAATAAGTCCCTACCCCTGGCTTTGTAAGGCAATCCTCAGGCCACATGCTCCAAGCTCCACTTTGTTTTTCCAGAGCTCAATTCCAGCCTGCAAGAGGGAGAAAGAGGTGTTGCTCGTTCTGGGTACACATGCATTTTTATACACACAAACAAATAATACTCCTCTGTATATCCCCCCCCTACAAGTACAGGAAAAATGAAATCTAAGGCTGAGGCAATCACAATGGATTTGTTAATTCCATGTGCATCCTTTCACTTGGCGGGGCTGTACAATTTACTCTCAGTACATCCAAAGAACCCAAGTAAGAGAAAAAGAACCTGAATGCTATCAGGTACAAACTGTTGATTTCAAACACATGAAAAGTGCACACATGAACAGCTAAAACAAAAGGAATTCAGCAGAAGCCTGTCGTACCATTTCTTTCTTAAAGACATGTAATACCGAAGCCAGAGAAACCCTCACGTTCCATCCATTCGCCCACAAGCGAAATAACGCAGCAGTATCAAACTCCAGTTTCCTTCACAAATACCAGGTGGCAGAGCACGGTGTCCCCTTGTGCAGGAAGAGCTGGGAGCTGTTAGCGTTGGCTCCTAGCAAGAGACATGTAAGCAGCTCCAACTCCCTTCAACCACCGCAGCAGAGAAACGAGCTCACCTAAATTCCCTCTCACTTACCAGAGAGTTTTTTCCACCAGGTCAGCAGAGAAACATGCCAGTAGTACAGCCTGGAGGGTGCTCACAGCGCCATGGCTCGTAGCTGCTGCGCAAACCCAAGCTTCAGCCTCCTGCCAGCCTGACTCTTTGCTGGTTCTAAATTCAGCCCTGCACGTGCCCGGAGCAATTCTAACTGTATCGTTTATCTTCAGCCCATGAAACCAGTCGAAAATTTGCTTGTTTGCAACTTAAAGTATGGCTTTGCAGCTGTCAGACAGCATACAAACTTAGAAAGAAACTGAGCAACATACTGCTGAAGATTTGGGTCTCCCAAATCATGAAGTCCTGCTGGCAGCTCCTCGTGAGCCAGCCCTATGGCTCAGCATGACAAGGAGCCCAGCATCTTATCTGCCAGTGCCTGGGAGCACAACACTTCCCCATCAGCAGTGAGGTAAGGATTCCCAGAAATATGAGCTATGTTTTATCTGTCCTGCTTCCTCAGCGCACATGCTGTATCACACAGAGACCGGATACAGAGACCACAAAACCACCCATGTGCCTTAAGAGGGAGGGAAGTAAAAGGGGAGGAGGCAAGGTTTACAAGTTTGAATAAAGCAAAACAAGCTTGCCTCATCTTCTGCTCATTAGCAATAAAACCAGCAAGTTTCTAGAATATCTGCTACCTCAGCCTCTCCCAAAGGCAGCAAAAGCAGCAAACTACCACGACTCTCCAGACCAGCAGAGACAGGAGACAACAATAGCTGAACTGCTTCCTTCTGCTGAGGATTTCTACCTGATGCCACATCCCATCAGATATGAAGCACCTATCTAAGCTATTAGAACTACAATTTCACATTCTAGTTGCTCAATGCCTTGTCTTTCCAAACTCACCGATTATCTCCCCATGTAAAGTGATTCTTCCAACAGAACCTGGAGTGGATATGCCAAAGGAAGAATAACTCTACACTTGCGCTGCCTCTAATATGTCATTTATCAAGCCTCTCCCCATTGCTAAATTCAGAGCTAGCTGGACCTTAGATCTGATCCAGCATGACAGTTTTTACATGAAGCAAGCTCTGCATAGATCAACACTCCTGCACCACCCACTTTCATCTTCCCTTTTGCCTTGGGAAATTGGAAGAGAATTTTCTCCAGGCTGTAACTTTGTTTGCACTCTCTTTATCTCACAAGTAAAAGTAATTACAATTCCCTTTTCTCTAGGTCATTTTGCCATTTGTGACTAGCCGGGTCCAGCAGCACCCCTTTTTGTCAGGGTTTACGCTGCTGGGGTTGTTTGAGATATACTCTTTGGTTTTCACTGCAGCAGTCTTTAGAAAAAGGATTCCCCATTGCAGCTGCCTGTTTTTAAAAGCCCCAGTGTCACCCCAGACTTTCATCCTGGTGGATAGACAGATTATTGCTAAAAGTCCTGTATTGTGGCAGGGTCCTGACCTGAAGGCCTGGTAGCCTGACATTCAAGTTAATCAACCCACGCTAGGCAGGAATTAGTTTACTGCACAACCTGCATATCTCTCAAAGCTAGTGCAAGCAAGGGTGAGACAGAAGCTTCTGTTTTAGTGGGATGCAAACCCACAGAACCAACCTCAAGCAGGTACCCTGGCTATCAAAGACCTGTGCTTATCAACAACGGGCTGTAGCCACCCACTTTCTACCATAAGATGCCCCCAGACCTCACTCTTCCAACTGCAATATACCCCCAAAACATAGAATGGTTTAGCTTGGAAGGGACCTTAAAGATCATCTAGTTCCAGCCCCCCTGCCATGGGCAGGGACACCTTCCACTAGACCAGGTCGCTCAAAGCCCTGTCCAACCTGGCCTTAAACACTGCTGGGGATGGGGCATCCACAGCTTCTCTGGTCAACCTGTTGCAGTGCCTTACCACCCTCATAGCGAAGAATTTCTTCCTTATATCTATTCTAAATCTACCCTCTTTCAGTTTAAAGCCGTTGCTCCTTGCCCTATCATTACATGCCCTTGTAAAAAGGCCCTCTCCAGCTTTCTCATAGGCCCCCTTCAGGTGGTGGAAGGCCGCTATAAGGTCTCTTCTTGCTTGAATGCTTCCACATTCCCCCACCTACACCTTCCTATAATACTTCTTCCTCCCCCACCAGCCACATCTCCCACAACCCTCAAATACGTGTTTCAAGTGCAAGGCAGATACACTGCTGCCTTCTGACTCCGAGAACAGCAGACAGTTCGGTGGGACAGGATGCATGCGGTGCTTGGCACCCCAGAGGCTAAGAAGCAGAACAGACAACCGGAGCGCACGAAGCTCTTGGTTTACAGCTGGCCCATACCTACACTCTGTCCAAGAGGTAGAGCTCAAGACTGGGTGGCCAAACAGGTCATAACAATGTGTACACCCAAGCTAAAGACATTGGCCCTCCTGCGGGCCAGGTATTTTGCTCTGGGAGCTTCATGTAGCTCCTGAACTGAAGATATGCACAGAGCATTTGAGGAAACAGCAGGGCCTCAAATACCTCCTCATTCATCTCAGGCAGCAATTTTCCTCTGGGTCTGCTTGTACACAAGCCTGACCTAAAAATTGCCCTGTGGTACGTACTTGCTTGGGCAGGACACCTAAGCTCACGTGATGTAAAGGCTACGAGCGACAGGCCGTCCGCAAGCCACGCAATCGTAATGACTCCAGGAAAGGGTATGGCACAGGCAGGAGTTGCAGGGGCTGTTGGCAGTGCTGCCGGGATAGCGGAGCACATGAAAACAAGATGCAGGTTGCTCAAAACATTATTCTGTTGTTTCCCAAGATAGGCAGGGCCCCTGCCCCCCTAAAGACAGAACTGCTTTTCCTACCCCACAGCGAAGCAGTAATGGGAGCTCTTTTCCCAAAAGCAGCAAGCACACTTGATGGGAACCTCCAATCTTGCTAAGCAAATATGAGGAGTGACCAGCCACAACCCAACGGGAGAGCCGAGCAGCAGGACAAGCAGCGTATGGACTGGGTGATGTACAGCATGGGCTGTGACGACCATCTGTGTGGGGCCATCACAGCTGCTTCTTTCAGTCTGCAGATAAACAAGCTCTCAAACTGCAGAGCACAGGATCGCTTTGGACTTCTCGGAACACGTAAGAGGAAGAGAAACGCATGCTGTCACACAACACAGGTCCCAAAGCATCAAGTGCACGCCCGACAATAGATTTCCAGGGCTCCAAACACGAAGCTATTCCCCACAGTTCCCAGAGAATCCAAGCGTACTCCCCTTTTCACATATATTTCTGCTCTGTGGAATATTTTTGTAAGGGGAAAGTAAAACTCTGTGCAAGACAGACTTTCTCAGGAAACTAGGAATGAAATACGCACTGGACCTATTCCAGTTGGACTTACTCCACCCTGACCACTGCCTCTGGTTCAGACCAGCCCAACAAGCAGCAAAACCTCCTAGTTGTGGACAACTGCTGCAAAATCCCTCGGTAATTTTGAGATGTGGAGTCATTTCCTAGGGGAGCAATCAGGAAAGATGCATCCCTTGGTACTAACCACTTCCTTGCTGAGAGTTGTATCTTACAATGCCCAGACCTCTTCATCGCTGGGCAGAAAAAGAGGTGGAGGAAAATAATCGTGAGACAAAATACCAGGTTTCAGACGAAGGCAAGTCCTCAACTTGCTCTCCTTGCTTTGCCTCAATTCATTATTCTGCAGGAAGGCTACAGACTGCTTTTCCTTCCTTATGGGTTTCCCCTCGCATTAATTAGCATGATACTAATAAATATATCTTTCCCAAAGAGGAGAGACAACCGAGGCAGAGCTGATGTGCACATGGGACTAGTCCATGCACTAGCCCGCCAAGACAGAACATAAACCCCCAGCGCTGCTGGATGCCATATAACTAACACAGGCACAACATCAGTAATAGGAGGCAGCACGTGTTTGGAATTCACGCACCCTGAGGAACACATAGTTGCACATAAAGGTAAATTTATGCAACAGGCACATTTGAAATTAGCCAGTCAGTATTCAACAAGCCAGGAGCCAACATAACACGCTAACACAAATCTCCTCTTACAAAGTTTACCAACCACAGCTCTGGTGTTTACAACGTACAACTGCTATTGAGAGGGAAAGAAAAAGGAAAAAAAAAAAAAAGCAGCAAGCTAGCAAGATCACACATGGAGTAGCGTTCCACAAACCCCTGTGAGGCTGCAGCGTTAGACAGACACGGAAGCTCCAACGCCCACAAACAGATTACAAAATTACTAAACCTCAGGACTACAAAAATACCTTTCAAGTTTATAAGAAACGAGTGGCGCAGAGCTCACAGGTGATGTGTGCAGCGTGGGAGACTGCAGGAAGTCACTTTCATTGCAGGCATCAACTTAGCTGGGGGAGGAGACCACGGGAATTTTTATGTACACACGTGCTTGATGTTTCTTTACCAGGCAATCAATACACTTAGCGGATCTGAATCAACCCGAAGCTTTCATAGGCGCAGACCCATTTCAGCGAGTATTCGGAAGGTGTTTTAAGCTTGCGCTTGCTCTTTTAATGGGGGTCAGGAGGTAACACAGATCCGCCGTACGCTGTGAGCAAGTCATTTGAGCACTGTAAAATTAACCCACAAATTCCCCTCCAAGAACAGACTGGGAAAGCTCCCGTAGCAGGTAAGCATGCCTCCAGAGACATTCAGGCAAGCAAACTGTGACTGTATGTGGAGTTTTGTAGGGGGACTCCCCCTTTGTTGGGCTACCTGGATACTCACACCCAGGTGCCAGCCACTTAATCGCACAGGAAAAACATGCTGTATCTGTTTCCCTTGTGGCGTAATGTAAAAAGTCCTGATTCAGGCTCCAGTCCCACGACATGGATGGAACCAATGGAAGCCCATAGTAAGACTGGCTTTTGCAGCTCTGCCTGCTGACAAGTATTGACAACCTGGCTACTTATTCATCTAAAAATGAACACACGCTGGTGAGAGGTGCTAGAAATACAGCCTCGGGGACTGTCGGCCTGCAGAGGTGCAAATGTCTGCTGCGCTGCCCCATTGACCTCGACTGAGCAGGGACCTCCAAACACAGCAGATCAGGCTTGATGCTCTAGCCAGCGTACAGGACCCGCAGCAAGCTGGACTGAGAACTCATAGCCATCCCCTGCAGACTGCCACCAGGAGTGGCTCTGAGCCTGGACATTCAGCTAGCAGCAGCCTTTTATGCCAGAAGAATGGCTTTGCTCCCTTCTTGCATTCCTGCTAACATAATTCATTTTAGAGGTGGCATTAATAGGATAGATTTTGCTCTCGTGTCAGCAAAAGTGTTTCCTTTACAACTTCCCTTAAGCTTTCTGTAAAACAGGGATCGGTGTCCCAACCATGCTGTTAGGCCATCATTGCTCTTTCAGTTCCTGTGACAGTGTTGCACCTTCAGCACAGACCTGAGTTGCACCAGAGCTCTGTTGCCTCTGGTTCCTCCTTCAACACATACACACAAGTGTAAGACGAAGCCCATGAACTAGGTAGGAAAAAACTAGGACCCCTTGAAAAGGTGTGGAGAAGCATTCAAGTACTGAACAACCCCTAAAATCAATACTTTTGTATCTTCAGGGTTCATTTCCTCAAACCCCAGTTTAGAATATTCTAATCTCCTTTAGTTTACCATAATAGGATTTCTACCTCTACCAAATATAAAAATCAAATAAAGGTTTTTGCACATTATCATTATCTTTTGCACATTCTATTTTGTACATCGACCTCTTCTATCCTGCCGTGCAATTCCCTGCAGCAATTCATTCACTCTTTCTTTCAACCATAGTCCGTTGTTCATCCAACTCTACATAGCAGACACGTAGTCACACTGGTTCAATAATGTCTTTTGTAGAGATTTCCAAGCCCCTGATCAATCACCTTTACTCCCTACTTTACTTACACAACCACCAGACGGAAGTAGGCATACAATGGAATCTGCCCAGGATAACTGGGCAAGGGGTGAAAATGCACGCACTTAACTATCCAGGCCTCTACAGCCCTACAGGGCATCCCCTTCCCTACCGGGGGGCTGATACAAACCCGCATTTACGTACCAAAATCAGCATCTTCTGTGCATCGAGGTGTCAGCGGAGAACAGTGGATTTTTCCTACCTTCCAAAGAACTATGTTCTTGCTATGTGAAGACTATGAGGATCAGGCTTTGAACAGCCACTGGATCCAAAGAATCCCTTGGCTTGTGCCCTTCCCTTTATGACATAAAGGTTCCTTTACTTTGAGCATTATACCGCTCACTGCCTGCCTTACACATGCACACCCCCCTAAAACAGGCTCACAGAGAAAAGTAATGGGAAGCAGAACTACACTAATGTAATCTGAACTGGAGCTAACCTTGTTTGTGTGCTGGGCTAATGGTGAAAGGGGTTGTCAGCAAGGAAAAAGATGGGAAAGCAGAACATACACGTGGTGATAAAAACAGGCTGCAGTTCTGTGGAGCTCCCAGCTCCAGAGCAACTAGAGAAAGAGCATCAGAGCGCTATGCCATCATTCAAGCTCAGCAGGACCTTATATCCAACCACAAGTAATAGCCAGAGGGAGGGAAAGAGGAGCTTAGATAAAGCAGCTTAAGAGAAATGGAAATGTAAAGCCATACCTCATTCTAGAAGTAAAACAGTATCACTAGAGAGAGGCAGAGGAACACCAAGGAGTAAGAAAAGCATCTGATAGGAGGACTTGAGAACCTTGCTCTGGTAGAAACTTTCAAGCAGCCTTTTAGGCAAGGTCACAGTCAATCAATTATACTTTCAGTATTGTCTGAGGAAGCATCTAGTGGGAAACAGTATATTTAGTGGTTAAAACAAGAGCTTGAAAACTGACAACTTGCGAAGTTCCATTCCCAACCTGACAATTGTTTGAGGCGTGACTTCAAACGACTAACTCCCCTGGGTTTCAGTTTTCTCATACGCACAAGTTTACCTCATGTAGGATGTCACAATTCCTAAATGCTAGCAAAACGATGTGGGATCTTTGCGCTCCTGCTATTACTGCTAACACGGGCATAGTCTGGGAGCTGGAGAACGGTGTGATAAACGAAAGCTTCTAGCTGAGGAGGTTACTGAAATTAGCCTTTTTCAGCTGCTCCCCTGAGTGGGCAATACCAAAAACCCAACTGCATCTTGGTGATGAAAACAAAAAATAAGCCACGCGTTTCTAGTGACCCTCGCCACTCCATTCAACTTTCTTCACTTTCAGGTTCCACCTCCAGCACGTACAGCACACCGCGCTTAGGTGTTAAGCGACCGACCCTGGAGAGCTCTTAAAAGGCGCTCTCGCCCTGCCAAAGCACACAACCCAAAGCTGTAACCCGCCGTACAAACGCCCGCCGCCGTTAGGGGCTGACCTCGGCGGCACAACTCCAGCGTCAAAGGTGCGGGTGGCAAGACGTTGCCAAGCACGCACAAATCTCTGGGTGACTCTTAATCGCAGCGACAAGGCGCTGAGCATAAAACCTTCTGCTAAAGCCCGGGCCGAAATCCCAGCAGGACAAGACCCCTCCAGCATGTCAGCAGGTGACACGAGTGGGTTCCATCCAATTCCCGGCCGAAAAAGAAAGCCTGATGCCATCCGCCCGCCTTGGAAACCGAGAGGAGCGCCGCTGCCAGCGCATCTCTTCCTGCGGGGGGCGGGATAGGGCTGCTAGGGCCGGCCTCCGGAGCAGCTAAATTCTATTTGCAGGTTACCGGGTCTTAAAATACCCAGTTTCCATAAAGAATTGCTTTTCCTTAAGAAGGAGACAGTTTGTTAACACAGCCCGTGGAGTGACTCGGATTTGCCGCAGACAGACAGACGGCGGAGCGACGGACGGGCACCCCCCGGCCGCCGCCGCCCCCCCCTTCCCGGGCCCGGCTCCCCCCCAGCGCCCCCCGCCCCAAGCCCCCCGGTGCTCACCTGCCCGCGGCGGCCGCGCTCCCGCGCTCCCGGGGCGGCCCCGGCCCCGCCCCGAGCCCCACCCCACCCCCGGCCCCGCCCCCACCCAGGCACCGTCTCCAAAGACCCGCCCGCGCCGCGGCGTCGGGCACCGTCTGCAAAGTGCAGCACCGAGGCGAGGGCGCACAACCCACGCCACCCCCCGTCCCCCGCTGGCGGCCCACCAGTAACCCCGCACACCAGTAGCTCTGCCCCACACACCAGTCACCCCACGCTGGGCAGCGGTCACGGTGCGCCGAGTAGCCACGCACCTGAACCCCGGCACCAGCTGCGCATTGCGCGCCACTGGTCCACCACCAGCCCCAGTTAACCGTACTGCCACAGCTGTGTCACACAGCAGTAACACGGCCTTGTGCTCCAGTAACCCAGCAGCCACCCTCTGTCACGCACACATCGCTCTAGCCGTGCGTCGCACGCCGGTAATCTGCGGTGCTGGTTTGTGCAGCCCAGCACACAAGAAGATGTACAACGGGCACTGCAACACCCCCAGGAGAAGTCAATCCTGGAAGCCAAGCACCAAAAGTGTCCAAAGCATTACATGGCTGCCACGGTCCTGACACGGCCGCACGCACATGTTGGGGACACGCTGCTGGTAACACCCGACAATGGCTGCGTTACTACCAGAGCCGAAGGACTAACTGTAGGGCACATTGTTGAAGGTAGGCCCTAAATTCAGCTATAGGTGTAAAACTACTCTTATAGGAGTTTTTAAATGGTTTGGGATTCACTGCTGCCCTGGAAAGGGCTGCCTGGACAACCTCAGTCACTCAGCTGTTCTTCCTTCACCTGGAAGAGTTCTGCGCTATAAGGATGGGGACGACCCCAAACGGACATTTTCAATGTCACTTCAAGTGATGTGGGGAAAAGAAGTGGTGCCCCCAAGGCAGGCAAGGTGTCCATGGGGCCCAAGGTAGGAGCAGGGTAGCAACAGGCCGTAGCGTCCCTGGTGTCACACTAGCGCCTGGTAATCATGGGAGACACAGGAACCAAGCACAGCTTTTGATGCTGGATACCAAGGACGTACAGGATACCTATCCATTTTTTTTCTCCACCAACCTGTTGTACAGGCCCGATGGCTGCAGGGGACACCCACCCAGGCACCAAACCGCCATGCAAGGGCCCATCCCACCAGAGCCCCAAGGTGCCTCAGGGGTGGGCCACCTCTCAGACACCCCATGGGGCTGCTGTCACCCTTTTGCACAGAGCATCCCTCCGACTTGTCACAGGAAATTAGAGGTTCCAAAGCAGCAGCAGATGGGGCTAAGAAACATTTCCAGTGTTCAAAGACAATCACTGTCTCATTAAATTTTCAGCAGCAATTAGAAACCCAAAGATCACGTGCTCTTTTGAAAAAAATCTCTCTCTTTTCATACATCTCCTTTTGTACTTGAGAAGTGCCCAGTGTACTTTGGGACACGAATAATAAGAGATTGTGAACATGGATTTGTGCTTTTAATTATTTTGCTCCCACACATGGAAACAAACAATCTCGGTATAGGACATGGTTCGCGTTAGTGCATTGCCCTGACTGGTCCTACAATTTTATGACTCCCAGGATTACCATTTTTCCTAAAGCTTCCACTGCTGGAGGCATGTGATTAAGGTATAAATGCTTTTTATTTTGTTTTCTTCCATGTTATAATCCAAGAAAAGCTCATTATTCTTGCAACCTGACTCATTTTTTTCCCCCTGAACATTACTAGATGGCTACACAGATATCTTGCCATCAGTACAAAAAGTGACTGTTGAAACATTCATTCTTCAACTCCATTCGAATCTAGTATCACATCTTAATGTGACCTTTTAAAGCTCAGAAACTGTCTATTTTAAATCATTGGCCCTGACATGTGTTGAAGATATTTTTAACAGACTGTTTACAGGAATTCTGGTTTCTGTTCTGCTATTTTTTTCCTTTTCAACAGCTTTTCTATTCATCGTCTCCAAGTTTCACATATAGGACTGTGCTGAACACTTACAGGACATTTGCCCACACCGCCTGCGAGAAATCGGACAACAGAAGGCCTGGGGAAGGGAAAAGGAACCGAAAGTCAGAAAAAATAGTTGCAACCTGCTACATTAAAGATCCAAGACCTCCAGGAAGAACAGAAGGGAAAGGTCAGTTAATTGTTTTATTTCTGGGTTATCGAGAGCAAAACAGTGCCAATGGGTTTGAAGAAAACACTGGAAAGAAGGGCTAGAGGCATCCACATGACATTATTTCAAATGCATCCAGTATTAGGCACGTGCTGGGCACGCCAGTTCAAAAAGACCATCTCCACGCCATGCCAATCTGGTATAAGTTTACCCAGAGCTGTTCATAAAACATAAATTTGCCAGAAACTTGATTGCATGCTCCTGCTGAGCCAGGGGTCAGCCTTGTCCTGCTCAGCGAGCGGTGCAGACCCCAGCCTAGTTTCACAACAGTCGCACCGTGGTCCAAGTTTTATGCAGGACTCATTAGGAGAGTGCAGAGAAGAACAGGCACTTTCTGTGTAACTGCAGGGGCTGATCTCTGCCACGGCGACACGGCAGCTCTGTCCCCAGTTAAGAGCCCTGCAACATTAACAAATAGGGTATAGTGCTGCAGCTACAGCTTGACCCCACACGAAGTGTCAGGCAAAGAAGAAAAATCAGTATCTAAAACTGATGTCAACATAGTTGTTGGATAACTCAAACTGACTTTCTTTTTTAAATCAGTATTTGCCACGTGTAAATGGATACTCTCTCAGACTGCATTATAAAGGACGTGCGCTGGGACAACCCAGGGTTAACATAAAACTGTAGGTCGTAGAAAGGCAAATGGGCGGGAGGAAAGGGATGATGAGTTTTCAGACATTCTGCATCACACAACTGCTGGCTCAGCGTACAAGTCCTTGCAGGATAAGGAGTGTCCAGAGGGAAGGGAGACTCCCTACTGATGGGGATAAAAATCCTGCAGTGCTTGGCTAGGGCTAAGGGCTGCTCTCTATTATATATTTACAAAGCCAAACCTAAAGTGTATTTTTCTTTTCATCTTTTGGCTGCACCTCACTTACAATGGCTGCCTCCATGAATACCTTCTTTTTATGTCCCTTTTCTTCAACAAACACTTTTTTGAGCCCTTAGTCTTAATTGTCAGTCTTTCCCAGTTCCACCTCTTGCCATTTATCCTCACATCTTTTCTCAGGTTCTTTCCTCTCTTCATTGCTCCAGGTACACCATTCTTGCACATCCACTTACCGTCTCGGCACCCCTTTACACAACGGACACGGTTGGAAATGCTGGCTGTACAGCTCCTAAACAGCTCCCTTCCAAATCCCTTCTCTACAGCAGCTGCTGCGTCAGAAATTTAGCCGATGTTCATAGCCTAGATGAGACAGATGGTCAGCTTCTGGAAGAAAAAGGAACAGGGGGAGAAAGAGGAGGAGGATGACAACAAGCAAGTAACATAACCACAGTGCCTTGGTATTTACAAGATTGCCTGGCAAGGGTGCTTTCAACTGCCAGTGGAGCACCTGGAGAGCAAACCACCATGCCTGCCCTCCTGGGTCCTGAGCCACGTAGATGTTGGCAATTTTAGTAAGCAGTAACATTTATGAAGCTGTATTCACCACTTCTACAGACAAGGCTAGAAGTAGCCTCTCTCATCCTCCACTTACTGGAGTACGAGGTAAACAAACAAGCAAATAAAAAAACCCCACCAAACTCACCACATTTAATTGCACCACAAAGCAAACAGGAAGCCAGAGCAGTTTTAGGAGAGTTGAAACTATTTGCTCCATGTGGTTAACACTACCAAACAGGCGGGAAACCGCACTTTTGCTTCAGCTATGCAGTTGGTCTGCAAATATGGCTAGTAACTTGCTCTTATTTAAAAGTCAAAAGAGGTTTTTTTGGCAATGAGATCTGAAATAGGATCACAGCCGCATGAAGTGTGCAACACTGATCCATGCCGGCTACCACAGAGGTGAGCAGCGGAGCTCATGTCTATAAGCACAGCCACAGGATGCATCCTTTGCTGAGAAATGCCTCTGGCCAAACCAAACAGTACTTCAAGACTTGAAGATCACTCTTTCTTTTTGCATCTTACACGAAGGGTCTCTGTGCCATAGTGTAAAGCCACACTGCTACAGGCTTTTCATTCTTTGCTGGGATTTCTTTACATACATACATGTATTTAGGGCCCCTAGGCTCTCTTGCAAGCAAGCAATGCGCACACTGAAGAAAGATTACGATATTGGCATAAACTGTACCAAGTATTTTAACTGCACTTTACAGCCCCCAACTGCCTTACACATTCATTTTCATATTTTGAACTTTCCAGTTCTCCATCCTCAAATAGCCAGAGCTGTCACAGCCTTACCACTTACGATGAACTTCATAAACAGCTTAATACTGCTGTATTTCACAGATGTTTTCTCAAGTAGGAGGGGAAGACTAGACCTTCATCTCTTAGAAAATCAGTGCTAGTGCTTTAAGGAAAGTGTTGACTAATCTAAACCAACTGCAGATCCAAAACCTCCTAAATTTTGTTGGGGAAATTCAGATATGAATTCACAGTTTTAAGGTCAAGCCCCACGTGATTACCTCTTACGTCCTACTGCTCTGCTGGCTGCTGTATGAATAATGTGCACAAACTGCTCAACTAGCCAGAAGTATTATCAAAGGAACCACTCATCCCAGGGAAACCAAGCTGTGATCTAGCACTGGGATTGCAATGGCCCCAACCTAATTTGACATAAATCCCTGTTTGATAGGAATATACCACCACTACTACTAAGTAATAAATAGTAAATGTTGTTAATATATTCAGAATACATACACTTTCATTTGTACCGCTTAAAAAACTTTAATAGTATGTACTGTAAACTCCACATGCCCGTGCTTTCTCTCCTTTGCTCTTGACACGCAAGAAAACCAAGGCACAGAAATGAATTGGCCAAAAGTCGCCTAGGAGGACGGTGGAAGAATCACATTAGATCTCTGGTGTCCTCACTAAAGGACTTGTTTTATTAGAATAATGTAAAGTTACTTGGTAGAACATCTTATGTTCAGTGAGGAGGAAAGAAGAAGAAAAGCAGGGGAAATGACGACTTACAAAAAGTTAGGTCCAGAATAATTCTAGCAGGTTGGGAGGCAAAGGACAGCAAGCGCATTGGGACCCATGACTGGTGGAAATGTAAATGGACAATGTCCACTCAGGAAAGAGCTGCAAGGAGGATGATCCCACAGTTCCTATGACAACGCTGCTCCTGCCAGGGCTGAGGAAGGGAAAAAAGGAGGATGCGAGGGCACAAAGAGGATTTCCCTGGCCAGAGCAGCACGGTCAGGAAACGTGGATTTGCTGCAGCCAGCGGTGCAAGGATTGCAGGGCAGTAGCCCCTGACATGGGTCTCTGGAGAGAACAGAAACTAGAAAAAGGCCATGTTGCATAAAACTGAGAGGAGAAATTCACCACAACACCTTTCTAAAATAAAGATTAAAACTAGCCCTTCTCTCAGGAGGTCACTGTCACAAGTCTCAGGTTCCACTTTCCCCCAGCTCAAGTCCCACAAAAAAGGCATGTCCTCTGCTAAGGGCACGGCACGGGACAGACACCAGGTGAGGATATTTAGGGGAACAAAAACCAAAGGATCACAAGCACATTTTCCAGCTTCACCCAGTATGGGTTGCATTAACCTGGGGGACCACGGATACCGGGACCAGGGCCTCACCGAGCACCCAGCTCTTTGCTGCCCTGCGCTGTCCACCTCCTTTCACTGCCAACTTGTCACATCGTGAAGCACACATCTGTAACCAGCCCTGAAACAGATGCTGGATTCTTCATCTATGCTCATGCAACCTTCCCAGGAGGAGGATATTTCTCTGAAGAAAAATGCAGCAGTTTTTTCATAGCGTGGACTTTGGGACAGCTGAGCGCACAGTGGTCATAACACGAATTGTTTTTCTTTCAAGAGCAAAGCTACGGTTCACTTGTTGATATTGTCACAAGAGATATTTCAGGGAAGAAAGCCATGACAAAGCCTCAGCATGTTTTTATCTTTCTTTGCTGGACATGCATTTAAACAAAAAAAACTCACTAAGCAAAATCTCTCCATGAGCTGTATAGGAGATGGTGAATTAGTAGCGGGTGGGATTCAAGGACCTGAGCAGCCTGTTTATTCAAAGAGCCTCTGAAGCAGCACCAAGCCTGAACAACAGAGAGAAGGGAGAATGATGACAAAGATACTCGGCTCTCTTGCTGAAGGCCAGAATGGCGTACTTTGGTGTCCTTGCCCGGAAAAAAATACTGGTTTATTTGTGTGACTATGCATTTAAATGAAGCATACTGCAGACTAGAGAACAACGCATTTCTCTATGATTTCCCCATAATTGTTTGCAGAGGAAAAATAAGCTACAAGAACTGACCTGAGTTAGCTGCAGCAAGCAGATGAGATGCCTATCTTGATCATCATCAGCACCACAGGACTTCTAAAGGAGAAAAATCCCTGGAGGCACTTTTCCTTAGGAGGTTATCAAAATGAACCAGGGGGCTTTGATACCTCCTTTGTTGTTTCCTCATCAGAATTTCAAAGTTACAACCTCTGCCCATGCCAAAGTATAGCATTAAGGAAAAAGCAAGTTCTCTTAATTGTTGGTGTTGCAAGCAGCACAACATCCCAGAGAACCGAGTGGAAGGTATTAGTCAAATGTTAGATGGGAGATGCTACTGACCCAGTTCTGCAAGATACTGAAGCTACAGCTTTGTCAGGGATACAGTTTGAGTTACTGACTGCAAGAACAGTCAGACAAGTCAAGTAAGACAAAACAGTTTGGGGAAAACACACAAAAACAAACTAATGCCAACAAAAATCCCCAGCAAAATTACACACACTGCTCTGAAACCCCAGGACTTAATGCTTTCAAGGGCAGGACCTGGAGTAAGGTACTCACGTTCTACTCCTCATACTGGCACTGGTGCTGTGGCCTTTGGTAAGTTGTTTCACCTGTTTCTCTGTGCACAGAATACAGATATTATTACTTCCGTGTTTCACAGGGCATTTTGTGAAGCTTTGCTGTTTGTACAAGTCATCTGAGGTCTTTAACTGGTGGTGCTACAGAAGTTCAAAGCATCGGTGTCTCGACACAAAATATCGCTTACTTCTTTATCACTTCAAAATATAATTGTGTACATACACAGCATTTCCCCCCCAGGAATGCCTCTCAGAACCTCACTTCTGCTGAAGATTTTTTTTGATACAAACCCAAAGAATGTCAAGCACAAATGGCCAGAAGCTACATCCCTTTTCTGACGATTGGTTCCTCAGGAGGGACAAGCAACTTTCCTTTCTTTTTTTTTTCTGCAATACCATTTCTTGGGAGTACTTCTTTTTGCAGAAAGTGAGTGATCTATAAAACCACAAATTTCCATTATGAGTTGTAACTGCCTGCTTAACTAAACCACGCTGTTTAATCTTGAAATTACTGTTGGGGGATTCTGGATCCTTTTCTTTGCTACCAGAAGAAAAGCAGCACCCAGCCTCCCCACACTCAGAAGTCCAGTTTAGGTTCACAGGAATGTTGGGTTTCTCAAAAAATATAAAACTAGACCTCAGTGATGAAGTCAGAGCACTAACAAACAAGTCCTTCATCCAGTTTGGGAATTTTGGGGGTCCTTATTAATTGTTTCCAGTAAGACCGGATCTTGCAAACTTTTGTGTGGGTGGCTGTCTGCATGCTGAAGGCAGACAGATGCAGGTGCCTGCCTGCACTAAGTATTTTGCACAAACTCATGGGTTTGTTATATTTGGGTGGTTTTTGTTTGTTTAGTTTTATTTGATGTTTAAAGCGTGTATTCCAAACCAAGCAACTTTCAGAACCGAAATACACTTTCTGCATAAAAAACAAAATACATGTATCATGTTGCAAAAGGAGGCAGATGCCAGTAACAAATGTTTTAAGGATTTTTTAGCAGCCACCTGAAAAATCACTTAAGAGTCAGAAATAAGTAGCAAAGGCCATTGCATGAGTCATCAGTGACAACAAGGAGAAAAGGAATGTGAAAAGATTTCTATTTCTAAAATGAGAGATGGTTTTGGCTGAAAGAAAATTATTTTTACTGTTACCAGAGCAAAATTTCCATTTGTGAAGAGGGGAATTTCCACCTGAGACATATTGATGAAGAATCATTTACATAGCTGGAGGTAAAACTACAACTTTTACCCTGGGAACAGTGTTGAAGGAAAAACAAACTCTTTTCGGTAGCAGGAAAATGCAAAATTTTTGTCCTCAAATTTTGGTCCAGAAATAGATAATGTTTGTTTTCATTAAGTCTTTAAAAATACTTACAAAGAAGAGAAGATGTATTTCACAGAAGCAAACATTCCAGCCTGCCTAAACAGAACTAGGACTGGGAAACTGTGCTGGACACTTATTGACTACGTTAAGCACTTATGCTGTATGCTACAAGCATCACTGTTTATCATTGCTGCATCATAATTTAAAATGTGGCAGCTGCCAGGATCTGAGTGAGGTTGGGTGCCCCCTCACAGCAGGATGCACTTAAGCAACTGAATTTGCTGCTTCAAAGGATTTTTGCATGTCTCAGCCTGCTCCTTTCAATGGCACTGGCCACGCTACAAACTCGCTGCCTTAGTTCCCCTTTCAGGACAGTGGGAACAGCAATGTTTAGTATTGGATCACTTAGGAGATTGCAGGTTTTTTCACTGTCTTTATTGCTGGCTTTTCTGCTATCCTCACAAGACAGGGAAAAGCAGAGTACCACAAACTAGCAAAGTCTTTAAAATCAGTCACCTAAAACCAGAGAGATAAGGGACTCTGCTGGGGAAGAGCCTTCAGGGAAGTTCTCCACCAGCCCAAAACCAAAACCATCTGCCCTGGTGCAGAAATCAGCAGTAAGTCATGGCCCGAGGGATAATTTCAGCCAGCTTTTGGGATGGGTCCCCTGGCACAGGGTCTGGTGGGAAAAAGCAGCTCAGCACTAAGCTGGCATCCAGTAGCCTGCTATGTTTTAATACAAGGGTAGGAACGGACATCTCCAGTAAAGCCTAGGTGTTCTGCAAGTCCAGCTGGGCGTGGTTATGGCCTTCCCTAACACCCCTAGGAATAAGCCTTCTTCCCATTAGGATGCTTAGGACTGGCATCACCCCCCGCATGCACCCTCTCGCCCTGATCAACGAGATGCTCCCTATGGCAGACAACAGGCAGCCTCACGCTGCTGCACTGGGTGGAGCGGCCCTGCCTACGAGCACACACGATGCATTACATGCACAGACAAAATAAGAGATGACCTACGTGAAAAAACAGCAAAGCAAGACACAGAGGTGCATTTAAGACAGGCATCGCACCTAAGGCAGTGACAAACCCCCCAGCTCACTCCCACGTGTATCTTGTACCACAGCCTTTTGGGTCATCTGGAATTTTTGTCATCTATTGTTGCAGCATTTGCTGCTTTTCTCTGGGACATGAGAAGAAAATAGAAGGCACATGCTTCTATGAAAACTGCATGGCATTACGATTTGCAGACTGGGTTTTGCACATACAAGACATGCTACTTCTTTCTGAGAATAAGTTGTCCAGGTCCTCGTCCCAATGGCGGCCTTTCAAAGCACTGCGTTCCTGGTAGCTCATCTTCCCTCACCACCCATGAAAAAAGTGAAACAGACTGATTTATTTATTCATTTTAAATCTTCTTCACATTTCCAGGAAGACCATGCTGCTCATTTGTCAAGGCTTATTTCAAGGAAAATACTCAAATATTTGAAAATTAAAGGAGGGAGGAGTCTCACTTAACTGGTGCTTTAGCTGAGTTCAGCACATTAAAAGTCATCTACTCCTAAACAGATAACAAAATTGTCCATATTGATAAACAACACTGAATATTCAAATTGAACTACTAAATCAATTGAATGATGGCGGTTTCCATGTGCAAACAGTCTTAATTGCTAACCAAAAGAGTTTGCTGTCTATCTTTGTATTTGTACATTTTACAGCCCTGAGTAATGAGGCGTCAACCTCAGCGATTTTTCCATTTTATCAGCAGGACAGAGATATAACACAAATTACTCCAGTTTACATGCCTTTGCACATACAGCTGCTCAGTCACTTGGTTGGAGAATCATAAAGATCTTAGGCTGAATTTGGTACAACTTTTATTTCCACTAGATCCTCAACAGCCAGCGTCTGTGTTGGTATGACAAGCACACAGCAACTCACCCCCCACCGCTTTTAAACAGGAATTTCAGTCTTATCCAGACTGCCTGGGAGTTCCTTCACCAAACTGCCTCTGCTGTAAGCCTGTTGTGCACCACCACAAAGATGTTAAGTCCAGCTTTCCCCTGACACCAAGAGGAATAAATCAAACAAAAGCAGCCATAAAGCACCTGTGGTGCCGGTGGGGGCTCAGCGAGATGACAACTTTGCACCAAGTTTCCCATTTTATTTCCTTGTTACCTGCAACAGGAAAAACCTCAACCTCTCATTTCCTTCCTCCTACCCACTTTCTGTTTAGTGTTTTCAGTGAGTGGTATAAATTATCTACAGTAAGGAGCCAGATTTTCAATTTGCTCTTTTTCAAAAGGCCACGGGTAGAAAGACACAGAGCAAAGTCTCCTGGATAAAATGGGAAAACGACAGGCATAAGGAGAGGGCAGTAACAGACACATAGTTAGCAGAGCTCCCAGGCACGATGCTGGGATGCCTGCAGGAAGAAACCAGGGGCAAACCAATGTGAAAAAGGAGATGGATTGTGCCACTGAGTTCATGCACAACTTTGGGAAGGCAAGGTTTTCAGGATTAGGCTTGGAAATTTAATGGAAAAAGCTTAGTGAAATCTGTGCAGCCTCTCTCCATAAAGCACCAGCTTCATCGGTATGTGCCACTACGTACAGCACGGTACTGTTGCCAAAGCACACGCCAAGCCACACTGCTTTGCGTGACTTGGAGAACGAAGTGATCTGGAGTTCCCATCGGAGATACCAAGAAACATGGAAACCACTTGAAAACATAGACCAAATACAGCCATTTGCTAGAATACCACAAGAGGGTTTCCAATGACCTGACCATAAAAATCCTACTTCTAGAAGGAAAAGTTTTGAAAGAACTAGCAACAAGAAACAAGGCACCAGAAGAGAGAACTATTCAATTTATGTTAGTGTCAACAAAGAGTCTCTCTTTACCATCCCATTTAAAACTGCTATATTCTCAGCCAAAGAACAGCGCTCTCATGGTACGATAGGGAAACAGCAAGAAACTTTGCTTGTTTTCCTCTGAGGGGTCAGAAGTGCCAGGTCTTGAGCTAGATGTTTCAGTGGGTTCAACACTGTCCAAAGAGTTTATGGGCACCGAACTGCCTGTAGCACGACGCCTGCCATGCTTTGCGCGCTGGGCAATCCCAGCATTGTTCCTACAGCACAGATGCATGGGGCTTGCAAAACAGCAAACTGTATCAGCAGCTGATCCCGGGCTACGCAGGCTGGAGAAGAGTGAGGGCGAAAGTAAAACCTGACTGACGATGCCTCTTGTTGTGGTTATCTGCTTGCTACATGCGTGGCTCACCAGTCAGATGCCTGACAGGTTAACAAGCCTGCTGCAGACGTATGGCCCAACACCCCAGTGAACCCCTAATGGCAGCATTTCCTGCCTGCTTCTGTGCTGACCACACACCACCCACCTGCTCATCCGTCAGGTTCCTTTGGGACACTCTGGGGAGCCAAAACGCTCACTCAACTCTCTAAAGACAAGTTTGCAAAGAAAAGGGGCCTTTAAAGGCATTTCCTTCCCACCCCCAAAAGCCCCCAACAAAAATATATCTATCTACTACACATGTGATTCCTTCTGTGGCAAAAGCAAAAGAAATTCACAAGCCGTTTGACACTAAAAATATACCCTTCCTCCTCCCCAGACTTCTCTTTTTAAAGAAGCATTTCTCTTTCTGCACTGTTTCCCAGCCTGTCACACTTGTCTTTTTTACTAGCTCCCACCCTGGAGCCAGATGAATGCCCTCTCAAAACACCGAGCTCCTGATGATGCCATATGGGCTTTTAATGTCATGCCATTACAACCCGAGCCACAGCACCCACTTACAGACCATTCAGTGCTAACAGGTCATGCCCTGACTGTTGCCCCATGCTCATTATTTATTTACCATTCTTCTCTTCCTTTCAATGCTTCATTGATTGCTGCTGTTTACTCCCGTGCACTCTCCTGTGCATTCCCTGTGTTGGGAGGTCATATGCAGGAGGTTAGCACTACTTTCTGCTCCTGAAACACCAGACAGTCTTTTCCCTGTGGTCACATAAATATCCGCATAGCAAACTTTAAGACTGGAGTAGCTCCCTCGGGTTAACAAGTGACAAAAACCAAACCAACCAACCCCTCAAAACCCACACCTGATCTTTTTCTTTTTTCACTGCTGAATCGGAACCAGCAAAAGTCCACAGAGGTTGGGAATGTATTTTGCCAAGAGGAGAGATGCACAAGTACACGCGTCTGATCTCATTTACCAGAACGGCTGAGCTCTTGTCCCTCATGGCTCCTGTCCTTACTGACCCTTTGTCTCCCCTTATCTCCGATAACAGACACCCCCAGCACGTTTGGCGATAACAGATTACTTAGCACTGGGAATTGTTCAATCCAGAGCATCACAGCATTTTCCCGTACTCTTCTTCCTAAGCCTCTTTTATGGGGTCCAGCTGACTAAAGGAGGGAAGGCAGCTGAAAGTCTACTCAATTTACAAAACACAGCATGTGAAATCCTGCTGTGTTGTGAAAAAAGTAAGGATGAGGACATCTCACAGACTTGCGCAGGAAAGAGCTCAGAGAGCAGTCTTCCCCTTCAGGCACTTCAGAGATAGCAAAATGCCTAGCCCTGGGACGGTCAAACCTTGATTAATTTTTTATCACTTTCTAGATGGTCAGTGTTTGCAGCTCATCAAGGGACGGTTGTGCCTGCTACCTTGGCTGCACTTTGGAGACCTTTGTAGCTACAAGGTGGCACGGGTAAACACGTGTCCTGGCAGTTCTGCCCACATGTGAATTAGTAAAGACTGAATGAGCCCAGTAAACAGTGCTCTCATCATCTGGGTCCAGAGGAAAGCAGTCTTCCTCCATGCTGGCAGAATCAGAAGACGACAGTGACTGAATTGTCCAGCAGTACTCCCCGCTTACTCCCTTGGGATCAGCCTTATAGCAGAAAATTAAAATCAGTCACACTGCTTCTCTTATGTTGCAAAAAATAGAGGAAGCGGCCATAAAAAAAAGGCAGCATAACTGATTCTGAAAACAATGTTTTTCTCCTCTCTGAATGAGGAGTCAGCAGCTCTGATTGCATGTGTACAAATTCCCCCAAAGTTTCCCTGAAACTTTCCATTACAGAGAGGCAAATGAGCTCTAGTAAAGACAGCCATTAAGTTTATGCTCATACTTGTTTATTTACTTCAATAAAGATATCTGTTAGATCTTATCACGGGTGACTGTATCACCCACTACTACGTATGTGTAGTTGACTCTCCCTGAAGGAGAGGAGCACATCAGCAGTTCTACATATTGCAAATGCTCAGAAGGCATCTGGTTGTAGTGGGGTTTACCCCTGCAGTGCTTTCCTCCCCTCTTTAACTGGTTGCCTTAAGTGAAGAGCAATGTTCTGCTGGGAGGACTGGGAGCTGCCAAATGACAGGCTGGTTTTTTCTTTAATGTACAAGACAATGGCAGCTTTTATGCTATCTGTGCACATCGCACAGGTTTACAACAAAAAAATCTGCTTAGGTAATATAGAAAAGGATCTCTGCAAGAAATTGCAGAGAGTCAGGTGAGAGACCGTTCAGTTGCAGCTCTCCGGGAGGAGAGAGCATCTGCTACAATCTAGACAGAGGTCCCTGGAAGACATGTTGTGAGAAATCCAGGAGGACAACGACCCTAGGAATTAATCTGGAAGACATGATTTCACGGTGATGCCTGTTCACCAGTGACAAAGTTACATTCAGCACCCACTCACTTTTAAATCTTATTTACTACATCCTTCTCTCACAGTAGACAGCTCTGCGGACAAATCAGAGACCACAGCGTTACAGTGCAAGAGTCATTCATATGCTTGCTGGTGGCTCTGGAGGCAACTGTAAAGAGAAGGAGAAAACTGAAGCCTAATAGAAGCCTGTTCCTGTCATTTGGGAACCTGGACTAACCAGCATTCTGGCCAGTTCCTTTACAGCCCTGGTACCAATTCATACATGGAAAAGCCAGGCAATTTTTCTCAGCAAACATTTGCACAAGCTGTTCTTGCCGCTCCTTATATCACTGGCCACATCTGGTACCACTGGTAACATCTGTTGAAAAGCCACAAAAACAGCGTTTAATTTGCAGAAGCCTTTGATAGAAGCCAAGAGTGGGCAACTTAAATGAGGAGATGTCCTCTCCCTCCTTGCCCAGCTCTACTGTGCATGCAAAGCTCATACATTAATTTTTCATCTCTCTCCCAAGCCGCTGATTAAAGGGGCGCCATACCCACGTCCCCTTCCTTTCCATCTCCAGTGAACTCCTATCTTTCCACGCTTTGGCAGCTGTTTTTCTCCTTCCTCCTGCCCATTTGCCTGCTGTTGTCTTGCTAATTATTGTTACAAGGCTCAATAATTGGTGCAATCTTTCCCATTTTTCATCCTCCTACAGTACTGCCTGGCAAGCAAGGAACTCTGCGAGCAGCTGTGCTCCGTTGGCTGCCCACCCGCCTCCTGCCGAGGGGAACCGCTGCCAGAACAAGACTTTGCAACCTAATCCTCTGTTTACCTTTCTCTGGACTCTGCAACTGTTATCCACAGAAGCAGCTTTTGAAGTCACTTAGCAACATGTTAGCGAACCAAGGGTCTGATGTCGCCAATAAAAACAGCATCTTGGAAACACCCATTTGTGTCACGCCTTGAACCGAAGTTACCTGCAGCCATCTAGCCCAATTCCTCAAAAATTTTTCCTTCTAGAGAATTTATCTCTTGACTCACTGGCTGACAAGCAAGAACACTGTGATTTCAGATTAAAAATAATCTCCCGTTCTGCAACAATCATTGCCCTGAAGCGCGTGGCATTGAACAAGAGCACAGATCAGATACTACAGTGAACACGATACTGGTCCTCTGTGGTAGAGCAGCTCCCTCAACCCTACAAGTTACTCATCTACTGAAAGCAAATTATGGATTTAACTAGAGTGAGTAGATATTCACTTATATTAAGTCTGTGGGAGGCTGGAAAAAATGTTTTCAAACAACACTGTTAACAAGTGCTGTTCAGGAGAGGACTCTGCTATAGGTTTGACTCAAGCAGGACACCTCCTGGTGCAGCTCCCTCATCCCAATGATACCGTAAAAATAGCTTTCTTCCCGTTTGGCCTTTTACTGATGATCAAACAGACCATTTCTCCCTCTCAAAACAGAGGGGAGAAAACATAGCAGTAAATACGGGAATTACACTGACAACAGTTCCTAATGCGACTTCTTTGTTTTCTGTGAACGCTATCAGGCATCTGAAAAACAGAAGCCACAGCTCTTAAGAATTTTCAGTTCTTTGCAAACCATTAGCAAAGGCTGCCTGGCTCAGTGTTTGGGAATGACTTCTCTGAGCAGTTTGCTGTCGTCCAGCCAGCGGCCCGACATCATGGAAAGGTAGGGCAACTCATAACTTGCACTTCAAATTAGATGCTTGCTCATTTCATATTCTAAGCAAACATGGACCGCACGGGTTTGGCTTTTTGGTGTTTTTCTTTTTTTTAAAGCATAAAATCCCAAATTCTGCAGGAATCGGTACTGGTGGTTTGCCTTCCGATATTATTCTGACACTGACTACATCTGACTAATTACTGCAAGATGCCCAAGTACAGGACAAATTCTAGTTTTGTCCATTCAAGAACAGCCGAGGAAGACAACTGTCAAAGAGGAAAATTAATGGAGAGCTCTGGTGCAATCACGCAGCACTGAGCGATGCATTTCTAAGGAGCACATGCATAGCACAGCACCACCTCCTCAGAGAGCCACTTCTGTGGTACACCACGACAGGATCACACCCAGAGAAATACATAAGCACACAGTGCCTTTTCCAGAGCCTGCACCCAGACCTTTTGCAAGTGTCGCCAGAGGCTTCTTCCAGCCTACTAACCTCCACCCCCTATCCTCCTTGCTGCTTGCAGCTTGTTGTTTCAAAGAGCAGTGGTGTGAAAAAACAGGAAGCTATGCAGAGAAGAGAGAGAATACAGATTGAGGCATGAAACTGCAGCAGCAACAGCTCCCCCAACACGCACCCCACCCCCTCTTCCCTTCCCACCCCCTTACCACAGGCCACGTTCTCAGTGAGAAACGCTGTACTTGCGGGAAACTGGTTACGGAGTTGCATGGCTAGAGGGCCACCAAGGGAGGGGAAATCCAGCAGCACGAAGGGAAATGTGTCTCACTAGACTCTGCTGGTCTTGGGGGCAGGGAGGGGAAGAAGTGGGAGTGTAGCTGATGTTAAGAGAGCCAGACTAAACCCACAGGTATCAGAGATTCCTGGAGTGCCTGCTACACTTCGCTATTAACTCGAGCCCCAGCACACTCCATCCACTCCAGTGTAGTGGAAAAGGCAGGACTGCGTGCAAAGAGCTCCCATTATCGCACCCTCTTCTTTAGGAGGTTGTGCTGATGGGGATGGCTGGGAGTGACCTCTGACCATGCAGCAGCCCTGCCTCTTGCAGCCAGGTTCTGGAAATGCTGCAAGAGCAAGGCAGGTAGATCTATGTGGGGCTCTGCAGCCTCCCTGCCACGCTCAGAGAGATGCCAAACTGACTGCAACCAGCGACTGCCCTCCAGTACAGAGAATAGTGACCAAGGGACTTTGGGGAGGGGAAAACAGACTGGAGAGGATTCAGCACACCCAGAGCACCTGGGGGAACAGGAGCTGTACCTTACCTCCCTCCAGACAATCCATGAAGCATCATTTCCCATATATTCCCCTCTCAGAGCTCCCTTGTTGCTCTTGCTTTCACTGGGAATTGGGATCGCTCCTCACCTCTCCTTCTCTCCTCCTGTGTTGCTTATCCCTCGCTAAGGCAGATGGCCTTTCACCACCACTGTCAGCCACTACTTTGGGCAGACCAGATTCAAGAAGTTAAAGAAATTTTGCTGCAGCTCTTGTAGGCCAAAGGGATTTTTGAAGGGAGACGAAAGACTGAATTGTTGCCCATTTATCCCTTTCGCAGCCTCTGCGGTAGGCCACTCACAACTATTTGCTTGCTTTTTAAAGCACTGCTCTCTCTGTAGCTTGGACAGGGTATTCTTGTCCCTTGTGCACAGGAAAAGTCCTAAAGCTCGGCTAGCTTTGGGAGGTAACACGCAACTAATTCTTGCTCTGAAGGTCCCAGAGCCAAGGAGTTAAAGGAACAGGTCAAAACAGACACTATTCCACAGGCAGCTCTGCATCTATTTTACGCTCTGAACTCCAAGGAGAACTATGTAATCCCCTTATCTCCAAGAGTTCAGATTTGCAGCTTGAAATATCTACTGAGGGCCATTTACAGACTATTTCAACTTTATCTACGACCTGCTGCATCCGAACAGCTCTTAGTATCATTTCTATGCCTATATATAACCTGTTTAAGGCATATGGATTCTGAGTCTGTCTATTGGAGAGACAGTGGATCAGGTTCTCTACAGCTCTCAGCATTCACAGCTCTCCCAACTCACCCTCTGCTGGCAACTTCTGACAGAAAAGTTACTGTTTTGCAAGAGTCTTCATTGCTCACACCTTTAGCTTTCCAAGCCTTCTACATAAGGCTGAGAGATTAAAAGGGCGGACAAGAGGAAACAACAGTTAGGGGCAAAAACACTAGCAGGGGACAGAAAGGCCAAGCAAACCCCTGACAAACAAGCAAAACACCCTGGCTTCCATTTCATGTAAAATATTTCCAACTTTATCTCTGCATGTAACCACATCTGGTTTTATGTCAACCAACTAACTGGATAAAACAAAGGAAAAGAAGCAGCGTCACAGGAATCCTGGTGACGACGAAAGCAAGGGAAAAAGACAAACACAATCCCCAGCTTGCCTCGTGCTTCTAGAGACTAATGCTCAAAATTTAAAGTGAATGCAGGTGGGATAAGCGCACAACCCGAGCCATGGCAGGTAACAGTTCACAACATGAAGCCACAAATGACCTAGCACATCTCATAGCGAGTGACAGCTCAGGATCAGTTATAGGCCATAACACATTAAGATATCAGCAGCCATCTCCCTACATTGGGTTTTGTCAGAGTTCTTTCACATCTGTACTAATTCAGCACTGTGCACAGGCAAATTGCCCTTCTTTTCTACTGTTAATAACACATTAAACCAGTTTAATTGCTAAAACTGAAAGGGGAAGGAGTGAAGAGAGATGTGAGGCAACACAATGGAAAAGAATTAAATAGTCCGATATCTACTGGCGGGAAAGGGGAATGCACTATTTACTTAGTTATTTTCAAAGCCCCTATACTGCTTGCAAATAGATATACGTGCTGTGATTCGTTTATAAAACCTATAAGAATGTTGACTGAAGGCTATAACTTGAAGAAAAATAAGCAGAGGTCATTTTCTAAATGCAGTAGCAAACCCAAGAGAAAGAGGCTTACCAACAAGACCCTCTGCTGTTAGAGGGACGCAAAACACAGGAGATCCCCCAGTAACCCACAGCAGCTAAAAAAAGCCATGCAACCCATGAACAATCCCCCTGGTTTAAATGCAGCCAACACTGAAGTCTTCTGTTCCAGACACAGAAGTAAGGCAGGGGGGAGGCGGTGAGAGCACCTGAATGACACCGAGGGGGATTCCCAGCACCCCCCTTTGTTGGCAGAGGTAGCCAGCTAGTCTTCCCAGGACCTCAGTTTTGTCTTTTTAAATAACTGATGAAGAGAGATGCTCCTATAGGCAGCGATTCAGAGCAGGGCCTTCATCTACATGCTCTGAATCATTCTTTGGAAGACACCATCTCTGCTGACAATCGAAGGAGCCTCTGGAGAAGGCAGACACCTAGAAGAGATGATTAACTCTTCTGTGGCATTCACTTCCAAGACATCCACGTAAGAGACCTAACTATTTGCTACTGGGAATGTGGCTCATTATTCAAACCTGCTCAAAACAAAAGACAAAGCAGGTGCAAAAAGGAGCATGAGAGGAGGAAGAGCAAGGCCCCTTACGATGTGGTCTGCAATTCCAATCCTGGACCGCAGACAGTTCTGCAATGTGCATCCCTACTATTCTTACAAGGAATACAATAAATTCCACCTACATCTGATTGCACCTGCCCATAGGCCCCATCACCTTAAGAAAAATTAATCAAGCCCAGCATGATGGGGGATGCTGCTGGAAGGGGGTGAGTAAGAGAAACTACTTCAGGTGAAAACAGTTGTTGAACTCATATTCCCATCTCCATTTGCAGCCTTTTAGAATCTCCTTTTGACATTGCTCCAACAGGTATTTATTGTTTCATTTTCCAGAGGGGATGGATGTGCTGAGGTCTTTAACTGAAGACCCACTTCAGCCCCACTAATAAGGATCCCTAACACTGGTGTGCTGGCACCAACGCACCACCTAGTGGCAATCACAAATGGAAAAGCTGCGGAACCAATACAGTGCTGGCAAATAAATCTCTCGTACCAACTTAAACAGGCTGCTAAAAGTAACAAAGGACCAATGTGACACATGAACCCACTGGAGACAGAAGACAAAGCTCTTAACTCTTCCGTGTGTCCCCAAAAGCATCATACACCTGTGTATTTTTTAAAAGAGCTGAACCAACGTAAAGTTCCTGCATCTGTAATCACCTTGTATAATTTAGCAATATTATTAGGATTTCTTGATGCACAGATCTCCTGCACCCATTTATTCACAAGGCACATCTTAAAATAGGATTTAACTGGATACTCAAGACTACTGTCTTGTGCTTTGCCTGATATATTGTATTCTGTTTCACAGCCTCTACTGCCTACAAGACATTCAGCATTTCATGCATCACATACAACATTTTATCCATTGCACACAGGCATTAGCATACTATTGAATTTCTTTTTGCCTGCCTTATGATTCCACCACACAGCTACTGTGCAAGCAGAGCCTCACAGTTACAATAAAGCTTATAGGAGTTCTACCCTGATGAAAGGAATAGTTTAATTAACGTTTATTTCTCTGTTAATTTTGCAGAAGCAACTAGCATATATACGTAGCCACATACATTTCCCTACTACTCGTGTGAATGTATACACCAGGTGTTGGACAGGGATAGTCTTTACTGTAGTACTGCCACTACCCCTTCACACCTTTGACACTTAATCCTAAGCAATCTGTCTTTTCAACAACAAGTGGTGCTCAAAGATCAGGAAAGAAAATTTATCTTAGGACTTGGAAGTCCAGTTTCTAACACACAGTATTATCTTTCAGGATTTAGCCCCATCCATATCTACTTCTTGTTCTTCAGAAACCTAACACATAAACAGAGCTCTTACGATGTATTTGTAATTACATAAAGCTTGAAATGTCACTTCCAGAGTGCCTATTGCAGCTGTTGAATAAAACAAAGGCTTATGTACTGACCCATATTTTCCTCTTCCAGATGCTAAACATTTTTTGGATAGAAATACCAGAGGCCTGAATGCTGTAGCTGTGAAGACTAATACACAGAAGTCTGTAGTAAGCTACAGTTATAATCAAATACATCCAGAAAAGATAAAAACTAGAACTGCTTTAGGAAATCCTGAAAGACTTAAAAACCTCAAACCAACAACAAACCAAAAAACCCATCCCCAAACACCAAGAACATGCCCCTCCCCCAACCCCTTGAAAATCCAAAGTTAATTGGGAAGATCACTCATTTACTCAGAGAATCACACACAAAGATGAAGGATAAGACAGTCTTTGCAGGATTTCAAACATGCCAAAGACAGCAAAGACAGGATTAAATATAAATTACCTGTTCCCAAATTTAAGTGCAACTGAAGAATTCCAAACAAGCACTTCTGAATGCTTGCTATTCGGAAATCTTGAGGGTATCATGTGTCCAGGACCCAAAATCTCTAGTTTTGAAAACCTTGGACCAGATGTAGCTAACAATTTCCACTGTGCTCATCATTTGTTGTGTGAGAATGGATGCCTCACACACTACAGTCACAGTCATCTGAAAGTTAAAACAGGAAATAACAACAACCAAAAAAAAAAAAAGCCAGAAAAACACAATTAAGTCCACTTTCGAGAATGAGATGCTTATTTCTTGCTACATGCAAGATTACATGAGCTGGGCAACATGTGCAGTAAAGTGCCTGAATAGCTGTAAATAGAAACCATCTTTTTGTTCTGCCTATCTCAGCTGGGTCCTGGCCCAGGCCTGAAACCTGTAGCTGCTACCGTAACACGCACTTTGTAAAAACTGGCAACAAATACCTCCCTCTGAACCCATGCAAAGGCACCGCTGCCAAGTGCCTCATGAGCTATGGGCACACAGACTCTCAGAATACCACCTGGACTGCTGTCTTCGGCCTGTAAAATTAACTATATACAATCCTTGTTTTCAATGGAAATAACGGGGGCAGAAGCGATCTTCACTTAAAGGCAGATAAAAATACCCCTACCTATGCATTTGGTGGGACTACACACAAGACAGGACCCACAACGGGGAAGGCAGAGAGCTCCCCTCATGCGACCCAGTGTGAGGGTGCCAAGTCACAAAATAGGCTGCTACGCAAAGAAGAACTTGCAGTCGCTTACCCCAGTCCATCTCCTGCCAGAAACCTGCTGGGGTCGCAGGCAGCTCTGCTCCAAAAGCAATCCCTGGTTCAAGTCTGGTTTCCACGCGGAGGTACGCACCTTGCAGAAACCAAGAGACAGCACAGACCCATGGGCTCAGGCTGGTGCGGGTCAGACCTCTTGGCCCCACCACAGCTCACTGAGTCCAGCAGCGCCTGCAGAGAAGGTTCTGGCTCTCATTAGCACAGACAAGATGCAGCCGTGTGTGTTCCCAGGTGTCTGGGCAGGCTGAGGGGAGGGCACCGCACCCCCCAGCTGACCCTGGACCTCTGGGTAACACGATGTTACCTGAGAAAAATCCTTAACTGGCCCTTCAGAAACTGGAGCAGCTGTTGCCCCTCTGCAAGTATTCCACATTTAAAAAAACAGAGAAGCCTTCTCAAAAAGCCCTCTCTTGGGCCCCGGCTTTGCAGCTTGCACTGGGCATGACTCGCAGCCTTTACTGCATTTGTGCAGAAGGGCACAATTAGCCCAATTAAGATGACTTAGTGACTGAGAGACCCTGCTGAGAGCCTGCAGCCCACAGGTGACAGAAAACCAGTAAAAAGCACCAGGAGCAGCATACAGAAATCCTTACGCACATAACCAACCTCCTGCACCACTTGTCACCTCCCCAAAGGAATTGGGATGGATGGAGCCCAACTCTTGGCAAAAACACGGGAAGTTGAGACTAGAAAGGAGAAGTACAGGTGTCTGGCTTAAACTGAGCCTGGGAAAGGCAGGTATTTCCCTAAGTGTATGATTGTTTATGGGTTTTTTTTCACTGTACCTAAACCAGTGACGAGAAGTTATACTAACTGGCAATAAATTCAATGATGTTAAAGTTCCCTGAGTCAAGACTCTCTTGCCTGCAACAGGGCCACGGCCCACCAAGGCATTTCCAAGAAGACCCCATGCACTGGACCTTTACCTGGGAAAGAGAACATCAGAAAATCCCTTTCTTTGTGAGGATGGGGTGTGATGGAGCCAGAGAGTGAGGGTGCCCGTCCCAGTGGCCCTACAGCTACAGCCATAGAGAAACCCCTGAGAAAGCGTCCTCCAAGACTCGATTCCCTTCCACTTCTAGCTCTGGAGATCCACGTATGAAAGTGCAGGCACACAGGCACACAAAAGCAGACACTTTCACTCTTCACAAGTTATGTACACAACAGAGTAGAAAGGAGTTACTACCAGGGTCCAGGTCGGTCTTACTAAGGCTGGCCACACCATGCTCCGAAAGCACAATGGCAGGATTAGTTTACACGCAAGCAATTAGTCTATGCCTGAAGGCATGATGAGTCCACACATGAGCTAAAAGTTCAGACATAAGCACACAACCGGTTTGTGCATGAGGGCAAAGTCAGTTTATGCACGAGCAAATAATTATTTAATACCTGGGCAAACAGTGAGTTAATGCATGAGTGCACAGTAAATTTAACATGTGACTGGACAGCTGCCCTCTTTACACGTTACCTACAATGGAACAGGAAGAAGAAATATCAAAAGAAGAAATACTGGGTGTATTTGTACTAACACCAGCTATACCATGCCCTGAAGGCAATTCTGTTTGAACCAAAACAATTACGCAAGAACACAGATTGATTTCTTCTTTGTATGCACACATCCATTCATTATTTTAGAATAAAATGGGAATCCTTTAGAAGAAAACAATCATTACTCTTTCAAGCTCCAAAGAAAAGGTCTGTTTTACGGAAAAGACCATTATTGGCTGAAACATCATCAGATTTAGTAACCTGAGTATGGTGCTTAGCTGATAAAGTGACCCGTGAGAATCACACAAAAAGAAACTCAGACTTTCAGAAACTCCTCCTATTTCCATAGCTTTGTGCACAGTGGAATTAACGGGAGTGCAGAGGTCAAACTTATACCCTAAATTCAGCAACCATAGTTTCACATCCATGTATTATTCACATATGCTCTAAACCACAGCAGGGACTTAAAACCTCTGCCAAAACAGAACAGAACCATATATTATTTAAGACAAAAAACCTAGAAGAATTTGTTTCAGTTACATACAGACTTACCAGCAGCTTCAAAATGCAACAATTCTTACATACTTGCATTCTACCTTGGGCACTGACTGGTTTTATAACTAAAGTTCAAGTAAAGGTCAAAGTATAGCAAGTGGTTTAGTGGTCAAGATTACTAGGAGCTACATGAAAAAGGACACCAAAAGAAAAGAAAAAGCAACCTGAAAGATCATAAAACTGCAGCATCTTGAATACACTGGCATCCCGTAAGGACAACTGTAGTTGTTGCCCAGCTAAATCTAACAGTATTTCCAGCATTGTTTAGATCATATTGCTAGAATTTAAAGTCGACATTCAGAATCACTTTTTAAGTATAAACAAGTATAAAGTAACAACTATAAAACCGGACTTAAGTTGCACCTTCTTCCACGGATCATCAAGAAAGCATCAAAACAGTTTAAGTACTTTCTGAAACCACAACTCTTAGGAAGTACTGTTTATTACAGAAGTCATAAAATATAACATACAACAAGTGCTGCTCTTCATGTAACAGTATTTGGACTCTCCTCTCCCTTAAACTTAAATCACAGCTCTTATTAGCATTTTTTGTCTCTAAACCCTTACTCAGAGGGAAAAGCATAAAGTACTCCCTCTGAAATTAAAAGGGGAAGAGACCCTTACATAGTAATTACAGCATCATTCCTAAGAAACGTATTAACAATGAACATATGTAACAAGCAACAATATAAAATCACCCTTTGCTCTACGAAAAATCCCAGAGATTCACTTTAAATACAAACCCACAAGATTCCCAGAACGACTCCAAAGATCGTTGGCGTTTGTGTTTTGTTGTTGGGTTCCCCCCCCCTCCAAAACCCAAACAAACAAAAAATGCGTATACCGCTGTTTCATAAACCTTGAAAGAAAAGCTCCACAACGAGTTTAAGGCCACTTGAAAAAATAATTTCCCTGCACAAACCAAGTTTCGCTTTTGCAAGGACTAGCATCTACAGGACTTTTCACGTACTTTCAGATTCGAGAAGACACAAGGTTCGCTTGCTCCAGGTCTGCGGCTGCCTTTCAGGCTTGCCTGAAGGTTCAAACAACAAACTCATAACCCCCGTCCCCCAGTCCCCAAATCCAAACCGATACAGCAGCGCAGAACCCCAGCTCGCAGCCCAGAAGAGAGAAGCAAGGTTTGCGCATCTTAGTCACTGCAACAGGGACTTCTCAGCCCAATCTTCCTTCAGGCGTCTCCCAACAGCTGAGCGGTTTTAAGTCGCTTTCTCAGAAATCCAGTCCAGACGCAGAAGCACCCCGAAACCCGCCACAGAAGCCGACTCGAGCTCTGCCGAGCAGAAAAGCGCCCGTCCCACGGCAGCGCCGCTCCCGTCGGGGGCTTCATTTAAAGGAGGAGGGCGGCCTGGCCGCCGGCTCGCAGGTGGCCCCGAGGTGCTCCGGCGCGGCCGGGCGCAGAGCCGCCCCGGCCCCGCCGCCCCCGGGGAGCGCCCAGGCGGGCAGCCCCTGCGGCGGCCCCGGGAAGCCGGGCGGGCCCCAGCCGGGCAATTCGGGCCAGCGGCACCCCCGGTGCAGCGGCAGGGCCAGCGCCGCGCAGGGGCCGTGCGGGCAGGCGGGGGGCGGCGGCGGCCAGGGCGCGGCGGGGGGCGGCGGCGGTGGAGGCGGGGGCGGGGGAGCGCGGCGCGGGCGGCGGCGGCGGCGGCGGCTGTAGTCGCCCCCCGGGAACATGTCCTGGAAAGCGGGGTCTAGCACCCACTCGCCGCCGCGGGGAGCGGCGGGGCCGCCGCGGCGGGGCAGGCGGCGGAAGCAGGGGTTGAGGCTGAGGTTGTGGCGGACGCTGTTCTGCCAGCCCTTGGGGCCGCCGCGGTAGTAGGGGAAGCGCCCCGCGATGTAGGCGTAAATCCCGCTGAGGGGCAGCCGCTGCTCCGGGCTGGCTCGGATGGCCATGGCGATCAGAGCCACGTAGGAGTAGGGCGGCTTCTGTAGAGCCTCCGCCGCCCCCGGGCCGCCCTCCGCCGCCCGCGGCTCCTCGGGCTCCGCTTCCCCCATGGTCCCCCCGCTGCCGGCCCCGCCGCTGCCCCTCTAAACCCTCTCTCCCCCCCCCCCCCCCCCCCCCGCCCCCCCGGTGACTGTTCGGGGTCGCGGGCGGGTCAGGACGTCGCTTTCGGTTCGCAAACCCAAATAACGAGGAGCGGGTCAAAGGCGGCGCCGGGACCCCCCCCCCCTCCCCTCGCCGGGAGCCGCGGGGAGGGAGGGGAGCGGGCCCGCCGGCCCCGGGCACGACGCCGGGGAGGGGGGGGAGCCCAGTTTGAGAGCTTAAAGGGCGTCCCCGGCAAAGTTTAGCGCAGAACTGTAGGTTACCTGTGGTAAAACCCAGCCGAAATCATGGATTCTTACCGTCTCGGCGCGACGAGGCGCTCGGCTGCACGCCCGCTACTTCCAGACGCAAACGCACCTGGCAGTCAGGGCCCCCGCCCCGCCGGTACCCCAGCATCATGGCCGCGAGGGGAAGTGTTTGCTGAGCTGATCCTCGCAGGTACCGAGGGGGAACGGAACGGCGGAGGAGCAGAGCTCCCTGCTGCAGCTATCGGGGGTTTCTCGGCATCGCATTCGTGCAAGCGCTACAATTCACCCAGTGCTTCAAAATACGTCCGTATAAAGAATTACTAGTGGGACGATGCATGCCTGCCTTTGCCAGTAAGTTAATTAAAACACACGTTCTCCTTTGAAATTTCTTTGATCACCCTTGATTAACTAAAAAAACAAAAACCGAACTCAGACCATCTACAACCCTTAATTAAAGAAAAAATCGTGACTCACTATTCTGGAAGGAATCAGCTCCTCTTTTCCAAAAGTTGTACAGAGCTAAGAAACAGAAGGAAAACATCGATGACTATCAGGCTGTTCGCAGTTTACAAAAACTACCAACAGTAGCTCGACAGTGGCGGGTCAAAGCATGCTGTCACGCCTCATTTTAAAAACACTGCACAGGTCTTTGTTCAGGAAACTTTCATTGGGCTAGGCGGAAATATTTTAATTATTAAAAATGAAACACCCCTACTGGTTATAACAGATCTGCCAACAGCAGAAGGAAGCTCTTTGATGGAGCACAGGAAGACTCACCTGTATGACCACAGCTTAGCTCTTTTTCTGCCAGCCCTGTGAGAAAGAAAGTAAATAGAACGGTACTGTTGAAAATTAAAACAGGTTGCAGAACCAAACACCACGTCCCCACCACTGGAGGAAGGGTGGGGGAATGAAAAGTATCTGAGAAGTGCATCCCCTTGTGCACAGCAACACACAGACCTTCTCCAGGTGTTTAAAGATATGACAGAATACATTGCCAGGTCTTAACACAAGTTAGCAGTGCATTTTAACAAAGTAAAATATGAGTCCTAAAAGTATAAATGGAGGAAAACTAGAGACTTTGAAGCCTGTGCTAAGAAAGCCTATGTCTAAAAGCTTCTGTCACCTGCCTCTTAATTTACATTACAAAATAAAAACATAAAGACTATTAAATAACACATAAAAGCAAGATCTTAGAAAGACTCTCAGCCCCCATCTCACAGAGGAGAAAAATCCCACAAGTGCGCAATGAACACAGATTATACGGTGTGCCTATAACCAGACCACGCTGACACTCTGTGACTGTGTGTATCTTGGGACGAATTCTGGGGCTTCACTGAACATCCCTTGCATGTACCCAGTCCCTACCCATCCTCATGGCTTTCTTGCTGACATATGTGTGTTTGGAAGATGGCTGGATCAGGACCAAAGCACCTGCGTTCAGTGCCTCCCTTACACCCCTCCTCCCTTGCTTACCAAAGTACTGAAAATCCAGACGAAATGAACTAGTGCCGGTGTTACCGCGCGACCCTGTGGTCATCAGCTGGGGTCAGGGTTCTCTGGGAACAGGTACGTCAGTGACAGCCCCTATCCCAGAGGAGTTTGAGACAGCAAGGTACCTATGGGGTGCAGCTGCATCCGGGCAGAAATTCAGAACATCAGTTAATGACAGGAGGTGATCTCCCTTTTCATTGATGGAAAGCCTTCAAAGCATAACGAAGTACTTCCCTCTTCCACTTCCATCTCCAAGTCACCGTCATGAACTTCTCCTTGCTTTGGGGAAGCTCACAAAGCTTTGTGCTTTCTCTTAGTTCTTGCTAGCTTTAAAAGAGCGAAGAGATCAAAGTTAATTTGACCAGACACACATACACAAGCATAAATACTGTCTCCCTTTCCCCCCAAGATATTCAGTTCCCCAAGAAACAGAATCACACTAAGGTGAAAACTTATTCGTTTTTATTTTTTAAAGAAAAATATTCCTCTTTAAACACAGAGCTTGAACTAAAAATGTCTGAGAAACAGCTTCTCCTCCCTTGGGGCATGTTTAACTAAACTGTACAGTGTTAGAGCTCCTCAAACAAGTATATACACACGACATACAGTATTTCTTTCACAGGAAATAAGGTTTAGGACTCAAAATTGTCCTCCTCACCCTCTCTAGATACCCATCCAAAAGTACTCTGTCCCCTACTCCCACCACAGGACACAGTGATGATAATTTCTGGATGTAAAGTATATTTTAAAAAAAGAAAAAAAGTATTGGCCAAATGGGCCTTTTCTAGCTTTCTAACAAATGTCTGTGAGAGAGGTTAAGACCACGGTTATTTCCAGGAATGGTGCTTGGAAGGAAAAAAACACAGCAGCATCCACAGACAACACAAGTCCTTGATTCCAGCTGCCCTGTTTTACGGAACCCAGTCAGTTCAGCAGTGTTTTACAGGTGTTCCCACTGCCCAAGAAGAGGGAGTGGGAATAAAATATTCACAGGTCAAATTTGTTGCTTGAGCGGAAAGCGTAAAATTCAGTGAATCTGGCTACATGTACAGCAATGAGGTTTTGGGTTTTTTTTACCCCAGTGCCACAGTGACCAATTTAATGTCTAAGATTTTATCTAAAAATCTTCAGAACTTCAGAAGTCAGCAACTCATTCTACAAATTCTTTCTATCCTATCAAATAGATATGTGCATAATATTTGTCACATCTGCCAAACTACCCAGACTGAGGAACTGGAACCAGACTCTAGAATCCATATTCTTCCTAGTTTGGAACAGCAAAATCATCAAAAGTCTCTGCAAGGTCTCAGAACATGGCTAGCAAGCTCATATCCAAAGAAAAAGTACCTGGGCATTTTCAAGGGAAGGCAGGTAATGGAAAAGGTCTGGAAATGGAGCTCATTTATATCCCACAGGATAATCATTAATTGTTGTTATTAAGTAATGCTCAAATTTTTATCAGAACCATTTGTAAAGATCTTTTCCACTCCACACACCCCAACAGTTTTTACAGTAGGAAAAATATTAGAAAAATAAAATCTCACCCCTGAACAACACTGTATGAAGATCAACATCAGTCACAAAGATTTTTACAGGGGGACCAGATAATCTTTCGTTTCCTCCAAACCAGCTACATACAGAAAACAGCAGCAAGATAGACACAGTACCTAAGAGCTAGATTAAGGCCAACAATATGAAGACAAACATGGGCTCAGATCTTTTGAAATGAAGAAACCCTCCAAATGTTTTTATACATATGCATGCACACGCGCGCGCGCACACGTACACCCGTGTGTACTAGTCAAGCGAAGGCTTCACAACCGTGAAAGCACCACTGGAGAGTGTTCTAGCACCAGAATGAAAAAGTTGGTTGCCTTCCCTCTTCAGCAATAAAATCCAAAGTCTTTATATTGCTTTGGACAAGGTCACCAAATACTCTTCCGAGAACAGTTTCAGTGAGCAGATTCAGAAGTGTAATGACAGATTAAAGTGTTCCTGTTCTGGAATATGGGCAAGAAGAGGTGTGTTGAGAGGCTGCAGCTCCTTGGTTGCTGGAAAGGAGGAAAAATTTGTATTGCAATCTGGTAGAGACAGAGACCAGCCTGGACTCCAGGTGAGTGCGATGGTAAAGCTCAGCGCAGACTGGGAGGTGAAAGTGGAAAGTTTGCATACGTGAAGTCACAGTGCACATCTGTTGGCATAATAAAGACAAGGAAACCCACAGTATTCGCTGGCAGGTTTGTCTCTGCATAGGAGGCCCCTGGGTATGCTGGAAGTCAGGACAAGGATCCATCAATGGGATGTCACACACTGCACCAGGACATCATCAAACTCAAACAGCAGAGGTCTAAATAGAAGCCTGTAAGTTGGTCTGCTAGCATCTTGCCTATACACATGCTTAAGTGAGCCTGCAAAAGGCTATAAAAGGGACAAAAATCTCTTTACAACAAGGTTATGGGTCCGGTTTGGCTACGAGTAACAATTCATGCAAGTTACAAAAGAATTAATCATCAACCTGCAGCACATCTTTCTGCTGCGGGTCTCTATCCTGGATCTGGGCCTTTGTATAGGAGGTGCTGGCTGTGCAGCCCTTGACCAACACTCTGAAGAGGCTGAGAGGAAGATGCAGAGTCAGCAGTGACACCTCCACAGCCTCTCAGATCAGCATGTGTGAGCAGAGGTCTGTCCTCTGCCTGTGAGGAGCAGAGTAGGCAATGAACAGGCCTCACTAACAAGGGAGGATGGGGAGGAGCAGCTGGAAGTGGGCTGCTAAAACAGTGCAGGAAGAAACTGGAAGGACCAAGAGTGACTTAATTTTTCAGTGCTTGAATCACCAGCAGCAAAGCCCCATTTAATCTGTCATATAGCGTGCTGATTGGAGTCTGGCTGTCAGTCACACGATGTACTCGCTAAGTGAGGCTGTGGTAGGAGCTCAGAACATGCAAGAAAAAAATAAGTGAAAGGAAGGGTGATCATCACCGCGAGGGGTGAATTTCAGGTAAAGGGCAGAGAATTATCAGCAGACATACGCTTTGTTTCTGTGCACGCCCAAGAGTACAATAGAGGGAACAGCAGCAGAACTGAAAGGGAGGAAAAAGACACAGTAAGCCCAAGACTAATTCAAGATGCACAGACAGTGGGGTGAGGGAGAGGAAAGAGAAAAGAAGTTTGAGGTAAAGGAGCCCAAAGGGAGAGACAATTGAAAAACTCTTAATAGTGTCAGTCCTGCTTCAGGAAATACATAGCTAATGTCAGTTGGCTCTTTTCATCAGGTATCCGTAACACATTGCTAAATCTTCTCTCTGCACTTGGGATTTAAGAATCAAAACATAAACATCAAGATTTTTTTTACCAAAGATGTACTAAATGATTTTGAGTATTCAGCACAATACTCTAAATGGTCCCTGAATTCTAAGCAATGCTGAAGACTCATGCAAAAGCAGAGGTCCCCAAATGATAAACTGCTTTTGAAAATCTAGGGCTAATTCCTTTGGGTTAGAAAAGAAGAATCTATCCAGAAGGTTTAATTGTCCAGAAGCAGGTTTGGCATTTGTCACTGAGAGCACCTTGGCATTTAGCTAAGTAAAAAATATCTTAAATGGTAACTTAGCAAATTCCAATATCAGATTGAGGCGTCACATTTCTGGGTAAATATATACAGTCAGACAGCTTCACGCGTAGCTTCTAATAGAATAGATTTGTGCGATTTACAGCAAGAGCTCGCTGCTTCAGTGAAAACACCAGCAGCCAGAGTTGTGAGCTGAAGCCCTTTGACTATGGTGCAAATCACACAGGGATCCTTGCTTATTACAGAATTAATTGTAACAGAATTAATGCCTCCTGGATAAAGCAGCGGGCTTCCTCTTTCTAATGCAAACAACAAAAGGATGTCTGTCTGGGATCTGTGCATACATACAGCAACAGTGCTGGCTGGAGGTATGTACAGACAGCAGTTTCTGAGAACCAGCATGACCAGAATGGCAACTGGTGAAAGCGGCCTCAGGGCACAGCCCAGGTGGAAGCACATAGACATATCAGATGCAGGAATATGACAGAGCAGCCAAGGTCACCCATGTGCTTAGGCAAGCTTAAGGCAACTAAAGGAAACTCACTGATAATTTGGAGGAGAGTGCCAAAGGGAAGAGAGAAGAGGAACTGCTGGGCAAAAAGGCTGGGAATGCTGTTACAGTAGCCAAAGCCCAGCACCAGCTACTAAGCCATCCCTCTTCTCCAGCTCAGTTGTTGTAATTCTCCTCATTTTACCAGCACCATCAGCATGAGGTTAATATGTCAGAAAGAAGAGCTGGGGATGGGTTCCTAAAAACAGCTTACACATTTTCAGGCTTGAGTCTCAGGTCAGTTCCTTTGAAAGAAAGTGCATGGGCCATTTGACCGGCTTCTTGATTTGAATTGGAGCTTTCTGGGAATTCTGCCTGCCACCTCCAGGGACAATCCTATGATATGTTCTACCTGGAAGTGACGTCAGCAGGTATCTGCGTTCCTTGTCATGACAGTTGAGCATACAGTAGTTCTTTAAAAAACAGCATGCACCAGTGGCACAGCCATTAGACACAAAACCATGGTTGAATTCTTCTTGTCTCCTCAGAAGCAGGTGGAACCAGAAAGAAAGGGAGTGTTGGCACAAATCAACGCAGACTCCGGTAGACGTAGGCTGATGTGAAGATAGCATTGAGAGTCAGACTCACGGCTAGCAGACCTCGGAGAATGGAGTTACCAAAATGACCTTAGTAGAAGAGGACAACACAAAGGAAAAAAAGAGATATTAAAGAACTGATGAGATAAATAACAGTGAACATATGTTGGGCTCCTTTCCCTCTCTTTGCCCAGCATTTTCACCATAAGCAGAAATTGCTGAAGCACTTTCCCTGTCAGGAAAGATTCCACTGCTCTCTTTGGTTCTATTTTAATCTCATTGCTCTTCTCAACACCCGCATCCCCAGCCCTTTCCTCTATCTCAGTTTAGCACTGTCAGTATTCTTCAGACAGTCCAAAGAACAGGAATAGCCTTATTAAGGTCTTAGAATAGCAGGCAGAAGATCCATTTTGCTGCTCTTATTTGATCTCAAGATCAGATCACTACTAGAGCACAGGAAAGAGCTCAGTTACTCTCATAGAAAGGCTCACACATACATCGAGCACTCACATGACTTGCACCTACCTCTCCAGCCTGCCAAATCTTCCCCTTTGGTAGTTGTGTCTACCACACAGGCAGATGAGTGTGATGAGCGATCCTCCTTTTTGATGGAATTATCACTGCAAATACTCCCTCCTTCCATAGCAGATCTCATATCTGCAAGGAGAAAAAGATAGGAAAATTCAGAAGGTGCCAGTGGAAGCCAAAAGTAGCAGAAGTTACCAGGCTAAAGCTAGATGTGAGTAATGAATGGTTGCCTGGTAAAATCATTAAAGGATTCAGGATGGGAGCTGGAAACAAAAGGCAAATTTCACTGCTGCGCAGCAGAAGTTGCCTGCATATTTGTCTCATCCACTGTCCAGATCAGCATCACTACACCCGTGGTTGAAGGAGTTATCCAAACAAAGGTGAAGGCAGTCGCAGTACTATCCCTGGGGCACCACTAAGTGAGAAAAGGGCATCTGTGTTGGCAGACAAGCAGCTCTCCAGGCCAGTGGATTCTTATGGGAGCTTTGGTAGCCTAACAGTCATCACCACCTGGGTTTTTCCTGAAGGTTTCCCATCTATCGTGTGGCCTAGATGATGCACGGCTTTGCTTGCAAGCCACCTCCTTCCTACAAATGCATTTCCAGGAGTGCAGCAGGCTGCCAGCATACCATGCATTCCCCACTTGCCGAGGTTCTTCTTCGGAAAGGAGGACAACTCGGTGGCAAAGAGGTTGCTGTCTGAGTGGGTGTGTTCCTCTGAGCTAGTTGGGGTGAGCAGAGCCTCATTCTGAGATGGGAAAAGCAGCAGCTTCCGTCCTTTCAGGTTCAGGCGGGCAGGGCTGATGAGTGGCCGGCGGTACCGCAAGGAACTTGAGCTGGAAGTCACAGAGCCAGCCACCGATGGTGCTGGAGAGGGGATGCGTGAGGGAGCACAGCTGCTGGACAGCAGGGAGAAGTGCTCTGAAATGGAAACATCCCCAAAGAGGAAATAATGAGATTATAATCCCAATACAATAGGCACAGTTTTCTTTAACAATTCGTACAAGAAAAAGGAACGGGAGTTGCAAATGCCCAACATATCTAAAATTCTTTATTTATTCCCGTGCCCACACTGCAAAACATGGAGAAATTCCAGCTGCACTTTGGTACACTCAAGAGCGACTTAAGACTAGAGATGAGTTTATCAGGAGCTGGGTGAGGTTTCTCTCTGCTCAGTTGTGTCCATTCAGGACAGCCTGCATTACACATACTGTTTTGCAGGTAAATTACCTGTTCCGGCACGTCCTTTAAAGGCTGTTGGGAAAGTGTATCAGGATGTGAGGAGGTCTGCACAATGGCATTACCCCAGGCTGTGACTGCATTTCCAGCCACAAACACTTAAGCAGGACAAACAGCCAAAGGATCCATTTGGGGTCAGGAGGGCAACAGACAGGTCACTGTAGGACACAGGAGCAAAAGGGCAGAGCAGACAGGGCAGCCAAATTAGCAATTCCTGGGGCTGGGGAAGGAAAATGAAACAAAAGAGCTGCCCTAGGAACAGTTTTAAGTCTCCTATCAAAGCAATCTCAACTCAGCTGTAGAGCAGGGAAGGGATCCTTGCTTTGTCTCCCTGATTTCACTGTGAGCTCTCAGGGAGAAGGACATACAACACATTTAGCACCGTATTTTAATGCGATCCCGCTCTTAGTGGGAACTCTCTCTGCAGCATTTCTAACAGCAAAACTGACATTTACACTGGGATGTGAGCAGGGAGGAAAGAATTAAACTTGGATCATGTGTTTCAACCCACTCACTGCAAATCCTGCAAAGACAGTTGCTCTGGAAGGCCTACTGCCTTACCTGATGTAGGCGATTCCTTAGACTGAGATGACTGCGAGGCCGGTCGACTTCCGCTGAACAAGTAGCCAGAATCTAAAAAGCAAAAATGAAACAGTTTGAACTCAGCTGGCTCAGCTACTGGAGGTCTATCCTTCAGAAATGTAGCTGCATCATCTTGTCATCAGTCTGAGAAGGGGAGGGGTGGTAAACGTAGGCAGGAAAAATGTCCCTGTTTTCCTGGGTAGGCTATATGCCAGTGTCAGAATAATCCACTTTTCCCAGCTGCAGCAGAACAGATCTGTCCAGCAGGCTCCAAAAATAACCCTGTGACTGTATCACAGCCTGGTTTGGCTCTATTTTAAAAGGAAGAAGGTGAAGGTATGGTTGTACCCTTTTCTCATGAAAAGAGCCTTAAGGGTAGATCACAGGGTGAGATAAACTCCCATCTAGCTGTCAGGCATGGTAGCCATAAAAATGAGACAGAGAAAAAAATATCAATGAAAAGTACTGAAGTCAGAAAAAAGGAGTGCTACAAATGAAACCTCAGAGCTTAAATAAATTTTCTTAGGCACTTGATTTACATAATTATTGGCAAAAAGCTTTGGAAGTTGAAAACCTTGCTGTTTGCAAAAAATATTCAGCCCCAACAGCATGCTCTCCCCAGGCTGTCTGGCCTTGCACCTTAGCGAAAGAAAGCACAGACTTCACAAGGGTGGTTCAGCACGAAGGGGAAAATCCCAGCCGTCTGGTGCCTTTGCACCTCCCCTTCCAGTGCCAGTTAGGTAACTAGAAAGGTGAAGGCTCTGCCAAAAGCTGCCACGCTGCTGAAAGGTTTGCACGGCTGGTCTTTCTCTTGCTCTTAGTGGATCTGGTGAAACTGCTAGCAGTGTGAGCTAGAGAAATGTCAAATGAACTAAAAAATCCCTGCAAGACTGATCTCTCTGCTGCAGTGTTATTCTAGCAACGGCTACACGTTGGGCTCTGACCTTCTGGTAATCAGTTAGTGACACGGAAAGCTTAGCTTTCCTTGGATAGAGAATAGCATTTGAACATTATTTCCCACCTGTTAGTTTCAAGCAGAGCAAAACTGAGGGCTTACTGAGTTACTGGGAGAGAGACCTTCCTTAGGCCCATAAACCTTCCCTAGATCACACAGAGCCCTTAAAAACAGGAGGAAATGGGGTCTCTAAAGCAGCTTCAATAGTTGTGCTAAAGCATATCAAATCCAGACTAGGGAAAAGCCTGCCTTCAGCTCTGCTCCCTTCAGCTGTAGCAAGAAAAGCAAACTACACAAAGCAGCTGGACGGAAGGGAGCGATTGCTCTTGCCAGATCAGTTATCCTAATGCTCCCAATCACTTCCAAAAGCTGCTCTTCTCCATTCCCATGTCTAACTGCTCCTTCTGTCTCTCTTCCACACATAGACCTGTAGCTTGTGCCATGCTGCCATGAATGCCAGCAGAAGCCTCTGGGCTTCAGCAAACCTGCAGCAGGCAGGCACTCAGTGAGACTTTTTGTTTCACCAAGATGGCAATGGTATGCTGCATAATTTCTTAATGCCAAAAACCAGTTACCAACGCTGGATACTCCTCTGTGCCACAGGAGCAGCAATCCTCATACAGGACTATAACATGTGGATACCTCACAACCCATCTCCTTCTGAAGCACTGTACCGCCCTGTTGTCATTTCCATCGGGGCAGAAAGCTCCGTGCACACTTACCTGCTCTGGCCAAGGAGGGGATGGTACCCAGTGAGAGTGCCCTGTTGAGACGACCAGGAAGAGAGGAAGAAGGAGTCCTGCGTGGGGATTTGAAGAGCTGTTGGTTTGTCAGTTGGAGAATACTGGGTGGTGTTGGGACAAAGAGAGACGTAGCAGAGGAAGGGAAGCCAGTCCCAGTACCGCTGGGAGAGAGAGTAATCGAATCTCCAGAAAGGTACCTGCAAATGATACGTATGACAGACATTTAGCAATGAGTACATTCCAGTAAGTCACTCTCAGTTGTACTTCTTGCATGAACACTTGCTTTGTTATCAGGTTTGTATCGGTCTTTCAGTGCAGGAGCGCAAGATGCAGAATGCTTAGGAGTTTACAGGAATGTTCCTACACCTTTGAAACTGGGGAAGGAAGAACTGCTCAACCTTAACTTAAATTATTGTGCAGCAACCTGTCCCACAATACAGGGTAGTAAAATGGTGGAACAGCTTAAGAACTCGGGTGCCAATAGGCATAGTAGCTTGGTTCTCTCCCTGGATGGGAAAATTACCCAGAGACCACCAGAACACTTTACAAAGTCCAGATACACATAGGAACAACAACAGAGTATATCTTTTGTTTGTTATGTGCACATGCAAACAACATGCTGAGAGATGTCATGACTGTGGGAAGCAAGGAGTTATCTACAGTCTTTTTGTCTTTAGAAACCAAATCAAGATCTCACCTCTGATGCCAGTATAGAGAAAAGTATTTTTATGGGTACCTAGATAAAGATTTAGGCACAAGAGCCCTGTTTTAAAACTAACATTCAACCCTCTTTAATACTTTTGCCTTTCTTATACTTCTGTGAGGTAAGGAAGACTCACTACCCTCATTTTACAGATGGGAAAGAGAAGCAAAAAGAAGCTAAGTGACTTGTTGAGGGTCACATAAAAATCCTGTGATAGAACAGAGACAAAAATCTGGGTTTTCCAATCCTAAACTGAGCCCTGAACCATTACATTTTCCTTTTTCTGCATATCATGATTAGCCACAAACTAGCATAGTCACTCAGAGGGGAACTGTGCTCCTACAGCGTACGCTCCAAGTGTCTTGCTTCTAGTCCGTAAAAAAGTAATCTCTATTATAGTCCCTGGAAAAAATTTAAATTGGCAATAATAATGGCAATTGTATTTCTAGGTCTGTAAGCTGTTTTCAATGGATTCTTTCCAAGTGAAAGAGGGAAGCCGCAGAACAGCGTGTCCAACTTGGGAACATGAGACAAGAGGTAACAGACAAAACCTTCTAGGGTTACCTGTACTGGTTACCTTGATTTTTAAGGACTACAGACATAAAATGACCTCTATTCCACTGGTAAAATAACTGTATGAGGGGGCTTTGTATTTTAAACAGTTTTTGCAGCTAGCACTGCCACAATATTTCACGCTCAATTACTATATGCAAATAAACTATGCAATTAATTTCTGAGACCCCCCATTTCATCACCTATCTTTGCCATAGTTTAAAATTTAAAAATCAACCTAAGCTAAGCAATCTGTCAAAAATTTACTCCTATTTTTACCTTCTTTCTACTCCTCCTTGCAATCACATACTGATCTTAGCCTATGTGTACAGTTTAGTTGACTACATTGCATGAGAAATGAGGAGACAGCTTTGGAGTCCTCATACCATCAAAATGAGCATTTTAAGAATGTTGCAGTGTTGAAAGTATAGTAATTTTGTATTATTTTTAACAAGTGAATAAAATACATGAAAGGAAGTCTAAAATACGAACATCTCTCAAGGATCACACTTTTAAGGATTTTGTATAGTTAGAAACAGGTAACACTTGTCAAATAAGTCACGACGAAGTACTAACGAAGTATGAAGTGTATGTATTTTAAAATTGAGATAACAGACTTTGCAGCGTATAATCAAGCTGCAACATTTAGAGGCTTAATCTCACGTCTGATGAAAACACTGAGACAGATGAGAGCAGAACATGGCACTTCTTCTGTCAGAGGAAAGCCAGTAGTAAATCAGAGTGTGAAGGAATATACGTATCTCAGTCTTGTGCTGTGAGGTGATTTATGCATGTGCCATTCTCTTGGAGATTAAAGAGGTGATGCAGCAATATTATGCAGTGCTAGCATGTCCAGAAGAAGCAGTCTAGAGTTAAGATTATAATTTAAAGTACCTTATAAAACTACTTATCTGCTAGTACGAGGCAGACATCAACAATCCCGACCAGCTTAATCAGGCTGACCAACATCTGAGGCAACCAGCTTCCTGGTGCTTGCAAGCAGGACATGCCTTTACAGCAGCAAGGAACTCGTCAGTCTTGCAGCAGAAACTGCCCAACCTCTTCAGGTTCCAGAGGACCTGGGAAGGGTGTCACGCTTTGCAAACGTGAAGAGTCCTTTAGTGCACATACACATACACATTTGCCCGACAAGACATACAGATGTAAATAGCAGATGTACATGTCCATCTCAGCTTTGTAAGAGAAAACGAATGCGAAAGGAAATTATAAAGTGCAGCTCAGGACTATGATATGAATCATATCAGAAAGAGTGATACCTACCACTCACTGTGTCATGTCTGTGAAGGGCCAAATCAGAGCACCGCCTGTGAACAACATGGCTTTTTTTCCCTAACTTTGCACCTTTAGCCCAAAGATATAAAAGGATCCAACTTTACACAGCTCCCTCCTGCGCTGGAAAACAGCTTATCTGGCTTATTGGGTTTTGGCAGTTTTTTCACTTAATGGGCTGGAAGATATTACAATCGATTATCACTCATAACCACACCCTCTCTCCAAGGTTGTAACTTTTTTGGATCGGATGGACTTCCATGGGTTCTGCTGCTCAACAGCCCCTCTTCTTCTCAACCTCACCCACTTAGTGCAGTCAGATCCTCTGGGCAGCTGATGAATCATTTGTCTTGCACCATCCAGAAAAGGAATTTTTCTGGTTAGCAAAGAAGAGCTGAAGAATTTTAAGCACAACATATTAACGCCTTAGGATTGAAGGCTGACCGAAGAATGGCTTAAATATTGATCCGCTCTAAACAAAGTAAATTCCTGCAACATGTGCAAAATCCTGTTCCTTTTCTATGCGCTCTTCTCTTAGAGTTTGTCACTGTCATGTCAAGAGGGACAGATGCTGCTAAAAAGCAGGTGTTCTGTCATGGGAATGCGCTTCATGCCTGAGAACTGGTCAGCTGAACTAAAACTTCTTTCAGAAGCAGATGAAAAAAGGTGAGATCAAGAGGATCATAAGGTGGGAAGCAGCCACATCACAGCCCTGGAATGCAGCAGTGCAGCTGTGTCTCTGCTCTCAGACTACTGCATTGCTCCAAGCCATTTGTGATAACAGTGGGTCTGGTAACAGTGAAAAAGTAACCAAAAAAGGAAGAAGGGGGGGGAAAAAAGGCTCTAGAGTCAGACAGTTTGTGGAAATAGTCAGGGCCCGGAAGCCGTTTATTTCAGAACTTGGTATTGTGAACATCGAGAACTGGGTATCTTAGTGTTTACAATGATCACAGCGTCACTAGATAGTTGGGCACAACTCTGCTACACAGATACTTTAAAAATAAATAAATAGAAGGTTAAAGAAAGTGTTACACGGTACGGGACTGTACACCGTCCTGAAGAAACACCTTCTGCCAGCAGAGCCTCCCCTCCCCTGTCTCATTACCTCCCTCTTATCCAAAGACAACACGTTATGCGTGTGCCTTTTTAATTCACATTTTAAACAGAGATGCTGCAACACCCCTGGAATAGAGAGAGACATGGGAGAGCGTGGGTCAGGTCACACTACAGGGCTGTAGATGGACCCACTCCAACTCTCAGGTGATTCAGTAAATGAAGTAAGAAGGTAACACGCAGTCACAGTGCGGCAGCTTGCTCTATGTGCCCACCTTCATCTGCCTGAGGCAGCAAGGGAACCATGTGTCAGTCATGGGATAAAATATTTCCTCTGGACTTAAGGTCCCATCATAATTTAGCTATGAGTTAATGCATGTCTAACTGCGCCATTTTCTCCAGGCAGCATTGGTGCTGCTGCCCGGACCCACATGGAGCTCACGATGGCCTTACTGCTGGCTGCGAGATAAGCAAGTTTCTGTGAGCTGACGTGCAGTCACTTGTCTGGTCTGCTGCATCACATCAGTCAGTGCCCTAACCCGCGCCCCCGGTCAAGTTGACAGAATCAGGAATAACAAGCAATACAGCCAATAAAAACAGGCACAGGGGGAGGGGATAATAACGCTAAAAAAGGGCACAGGTCTCAGACACGTTAAAATTTTGATATGTGACTTAGAGAGACACTTTAGCTGCCAAGACTAAAAATTCTGCTTTGGATGAAAAAGGAGGGTTGAATTATAGCTGACAATGCTCCAGCTCCAGGTCCTGCACTCATACCTTCTAGAGCACAGACAGACGATTGGTGTCAATTTTGCCTTGTCTCCTAGCTGGTGGCACAAGGTAGGTGTGTGTGTGTATACGCACATCCCACATCTACAAAAATCCAGGCACGCTGGCATGACAAAAATGTTCAGAGGACCTCTTCGGTGCCCGTGTACTCCATAGCTTTGGTCCCAAATGAGGCTTTACAGGGGATGACTCAAGGTACGCTTCAGGACTGAGTACTGCCCCTTTCACATGAGAGCATCTGCTGTGGCTTAAAGAGGCCCCAAGTGTACCTGCAGGTGACAGCACACCTGGAATGAACTGGCAGGTTATATGTGACAGCACACAATTTCAACAGCATCTCTTTAAAAAACAAAGCAAAGCCATATACCACTGCTTTCATGAGTGGAGTCAGTCTGGAGCAATCATCTGACTATTATATTAATTTTTATAAGAGTATAAATAATTTGTCCACAATACATCAATACATACTTTCTAGAGTATCTAAGCATGATTATTAGATTCACATAGTTTCAGCATAAAGCCAAAATAAAACACCACTACACCATTTTTATATTCCCCTCCTGTCCTCACCCTTTGACACACCCAAGCTCAGTTCACTAGGGCATGCAAAGCACAGATGTGGGAAAGGAGGAGTTAATAGAAAGGAAAGAATGGGATATAAATATAGCATATTTAGAATTGTAAAGGGCCACAAAGGTGTCAGTTTGCATGCACTGATGTCAGTGAGGGCTTCAGGAAGACCAGAAGTAGCAGCAGCAGAGATGCTTGCTTGGTTGCTAGCTCTGGGTTCTCCCTCAACCCCACCGACAGCCTACAGAGTTGCTCAGAAATTTAAGAGTGCAGCCCAAGTATCCTCTTATTCCCAGCCACACTCACTGGTGGCAAATGAAGGACAAAAGCACTGGCCTGGCAGACATCCAGGCACTGCTGTCCCAGGCTGCAGCTGTGTCAGTTCCACTGAAGCAGAGCCATATTATGTCAAAAATCTCATCCAGGGAAAGGCACTTAATGAACGTCCATCAGCCCCTTTACACACTCAACTCTGCTGGGCAGGGTACAAGATGCTTTTGAGTTGGCAGATCAGCCACGGCCACTGTGAGAGCCAGAGTCAGTCACTTTGGGCTGGAGCAGATTTGACTTCAAGTGACACGCAAACCCACTAACAATCCCTCACCACCTCAGCTCCATTCTGTAGTACCATCCTCTGGTCCAGACACCAAGCACATGGCTAGTATAAAAGAGCAGCACCTGAAATTAGAGGGTTTTGGGCTAAAATCCTCTAATTTTTGAGTTAAGATGTTTGCATGCTCTGGCCTGTGTGGCTGGGAGAATCCTTGGGCAGCAAAGCTGCATCTGGTGACCACAGGTTACCACATGTTCCTCTGTGGCCTGACATAAGAGTTCAGCTAAGTGAAAACAAGAAGCTCAAAGCACTGATCAGATGGTTCTGGACGACACTTGTGTCAGCTGTGTTAGTAAGTTACCAGCCCTTTGTAAGCTCTTATCCCCCCCTCAGCAGGAGGAAATGCGTACCCATGTGTCATACAAAATAGCACCTCAGCTTCATGGGGATGGTGGCACTGTGCTCAGATGTTGGACTTGCACCAAAATACCTAAGCTGGAAGTATAGGTTTCCTTCTGCTGGACTCACTGTGGGGGAAGCAACCAGGCAGAGTTAGATGGTATATCTAACTGCTGAGCTATTTCCTCAGTGAACCTCAAGTGAAAAACGCAAAGTTGGCAAAGCAACTTGCTTACAGAACCTACAGCAAGGCATAGGGTTTAGAATAGTCTGTTTGGCATCGACACTGGGTTATTACAGGAACAGCCTCAGTAAAGGCAGTGGTGGTTTAACCTTTTTTTCCCCCCAGAAACAATCAACAGTAAAATACTGCTAAGTTACAAGTGATCTTCTTGAGGCCTAATTGTCTAAGGAGACACAACTGGTACAGTTCGAATGCTAGCAGTTTATAAATCAGAACACCTCTGGAAAAAACATCTTTCTCCCCCTTTCTTCCCTGTCCTCCAAATGATCAATCATCCTCCACCATCAGCAAAAGCATGTGAGACAAGGCATGGGAGAAAATCAGAAAGAGTCGGAGTCTCTAGAAGACCACAAATTCAATTGCTGCAAGTTTGGTTTTGAGGCTCTGAGGGTTTCTTTTTGTTGTTGTTTTTAGATGCAGCAGCACAGACATGCTGAGGCACCAAGAAGTGGGAAAATAAGATGCCACCTGAGCAAGACAAAAGCTTCTTTGGCATTAAAATTGAACCACACTCCAATATGCGTTTTGTTATTTGGTTTCGCTTTTGAAATTTTTCCAATTACGAGTGCAAGAGTTCTTCGATTGTAAGTTGTGGACAAAGCACCACAAAAACCAGGGCTTCAGTTGTGCAGCTTAGCCATAAAACTAAGTAGCTTTCTGATGTTCTGACATATAAAATTACTGCAACTTGTAAATATACTTCATTTGTATTACTCTGCATAAAGTGAAGACAAATGGATTTCTTGCTTGCATGTCAATTAACATATCTCCCAGATGAAAAGATTTTAAACTGTTTCAGTATAGATTTGCACTTGCTGTGGAAACAGAGCTAAAAATATTTCTTAACAGTATCATTCAGGCTTCACAGTGTAAACCCCACTCCTTCCCACAGTTCTACCAACTGCCTGTTCCTGACATCTAGTGTGCATCCTCCCCACCCCATCATAGTACTGCACAGGAAAAAAGACAAGAGAATAAAAGAAAAGATCAGGCAGAGGAAAACAACGTAACACTTCACAGCAAAACAGCATAAAAGGTGCCAGACCCCAGGGGGCTCAAAGATGGGGCATGTTTAAGTTGAAAGAAAAAAAAGTGCTGCTAAAAAGAAGGCAGGAAAACAGCTGCTCAGGAGAGATAGGAGGCTACATGAAATAGGACAAAGTGAAACTTAATACAGCCTTGACTTTCAACTCCTGAAAGCAAAACATCTGAAGAGGCTGAAAAGCATCATTAGAGGCTGCCACTTAGTGTTTCCTTTCTACTGGGCAAGAAAATTTGGACAGATTAATTTTATTCTTATTAAAAAAAAAAAGGATATTGCCATTAGAAATCAAACATGACATTACCATGGCCATCCCCACACATTTTAACAGTTTGTCAGCTGCTCACAGCCCTCCTCCTTCTAGCAGTCTCAATATATCCTTCTACACAAGAGATTCCCCCCATCACCTGGACATACTTGACAGCACAGCAGCAAGAGGAACTGCTCACTGCTGCCACACCAGGCCGTTGCAAGGTCCTGTGCTAGAAGCTGGCAAAAACTTTGAATCCAACTTCTATAGGTAAGTGCAGAAGAAAATCACAGCTAAATACAAACATCAGTCTTTTCCTATATTTAACATATGGGGAAAACTTGAAAGTACTGAAGCAGGAAGAAGGGGGGAAAGGAAAAAAAAGTCTAGATGTCTTATTTCACTTAACGGACATAACAGCTCAAGATTTCCTGGGTCTTCTGTGCAGCTTGTTCAGAGAACGGCAGAGCTGGCACCGGATTTGGTGCCAGTGTCCATTTCATTAGGTGTTATTGTCCACCTCGCTGTTAACAGCAGATGGGCTGCAGAACAGTGGTGTTGGAAGGGCCGCTGCAGTGGCGAGTTTTCCAGGGGCAAAAACATTACAATGATCACTGTGCTGAAAGGAAAGCTGAGAGCGATAGCACATCCATGAACAAAATTGTCCCCCATATTTTTTTTTCCCCTGTCACTTCCTGTCCTTTCAGCAGCCTCCTACCACCTGTCTTAACATAGCTCCCTGCTCCAACAGGCTGACAGGTACAGAAAAAAGACTGGATTTTTAAGGAATGTTTCCTACTAAATCTCCTAACGGAGAGTAGGAAAGAGGCACCAGAGTGATTGTGAAAGTCTGACCCAGCACCAAGGATCCTGCCCGCTTCTGCTGGCTTTTTTTCCTGTTTTGATGAAGTCACATGGCTTCTTGTAGTATTTACTTTGAAAAAATTCACTAAATTCAATGAAGTATCCTAGTGGAAAATGGGACATAATGGTTATTATTTAGCACTTGGAAAGCCTGAGACTGGAATAAGGAACAATCTGTGATTGTGAGTTGGAAGACAAACCTTTTGGGTCAAGATTGATAAACGATGGCAACACTGAAGAATGGAACCAGACTTTGCAGATGCTGGATTCGTTTTGGGACAAGTAAGTAAACAACCCTCAGAGCAGCACCATTCACAAGCACCAGAATGGAGAAAAGTGCTCTCTTTGCTTGGAGGTGGATATTGCAGTTACCTGAAGGCACTAGAAAAAAGGTTCCAAGGGAGAGCACATATGGGAAGCAGGTTTGTGTGTCCCCTTCCCATGCCAGTTGTTAAGCTACAGGCACATGGTCCTTGAGCCAAGAGCTGTACCTTCCATGACACGCTCAGCTTGTCGTTAACGAGTCTCTGCAGAGCTTTTAAGTGCTACCTTTCTGCTTTCACAATGAATACCGGTTTCAAGAACAAGAACTATGAAAATCTATGGAATATCTTTTGTTTCCTTTAAAAAAGTTTCTATAATTTCACCAGCATCTGCAGCATCCAGTAGTGTCTGAATCTTTCAGCAGGAGATGCAGATACTTCGTAGCAAGAGCTCCATTCTGATTATTTTAGAGTTTATACGTAGGAAGATCAAGACACCCAATTAACTTATATCAGACTGTTAGTGTGTCAAGTTGCACTGTTCTGGACAGAAGAAAATGGCAGATCTTCTGTAACAATGCTATTTCTTCTTGAAAGACCCAAATCTGGATGAGAAACTCAGTGGAGTTCCTTGCAAAAAACAGTGCAGGATAATCAGGCTGCTTACCCTAAGAGGCCCCACCAAGTTAATCCTACAAAAACCCAAGCAGCTGAAAGCTCCTTCCTTCCCACACAGTAACACCCAGTCATCCCAGCTTTCAGCAGAGGACAGCCAGGCACTCAACTCTAAGTCACAATTTCCAGACCCCTTTCTTCAGCAGCATTAGCACCAATGCCAGACTTCAAAAAAGGACCCCTCCAAGCAATAAAATCCATCTCTGTTGCTACGCGGTCCCACAGCAGAGGCTCCCACCCCTTCCTATAGCACATCCTCCTAATGTGTGTTCTCAATGATAAGGAAAACATTGACTGAATAAATAGTGATGTACAATGAAAGCTGATCATATACCATAGCATGTGGTTGTTAGTCCTATATTTCTTCTCTTTCTAAGGCTACAGGAGGAGTGGAAGAACATACGCATTTTTATCCAGTTGTGTTTTTACATAGATGCTTCTCATGGGGTTGTGGTGGGAGGTGGGTAAAAAACCCAAAGAAAACTGGCATAGAAAGCCACAGCCACTGGTAGATTGGAAAATTTAACCTAAAACAGCTGAATGCTTTCAGGTATTCAAACAAGACACCCTGAGCTACATAACCTTTTAAAGCACCTTTTTAAATAAATTATTGAAGTTTCAGTCAAAAGCACTTAAGGATGCCTCTGATTAAAGTAGGAGTCACAGGAGAAAGGCAGAGCGAGAGAGCATGCAGTTAAGTGATGCTACACAGTGGAAGGCAAGAAGAACCAGGTTATGGACTAGATGTGGTCCCCTCCTCGCACGCCTGTACACCATGCAGTGTTACTACAGCACATGTTACGAGGACGTGGAATCCAGAGGCAAGTTCCCATCAGTTCAAAATTAAAATGATCAGCACCATTAGAAAACTGGAGGTGGCCTAGGCCCCATGGAGGATCAGGGCAGAGGATTCCTCTGTGACTGGCTAAGGATGGACAGAAGCCAGAATCTCTTTGGAGGAGCAGAATGGGGAGGAGGCTGCATTTATGGAGCAGTTTGTGAAGCAGCCGCTGGAAGAATTGGCTTTGGGGAAGCAGGATATTTGCACTGCTGACGTAGGATTCAGGAGGAAGGGAGAATGGAGGCAGCAGGAGTAGCTTCCTTGGCTAGCACCAGCAGTGGCAATGCTCCAAGCAGCTAGCACAGTGGGAAGCAAGGATGGGAAAAAAAGGAAAAAAAATTATATATATAAAGGAAGAAAAGATCTTCACTGCTTATCTAATTAAAAAAAAAGAAAAAGAGGAAGGGAAAATAAAAAGACAGAGAAGCACCAGTCACAAAGAGTTCACAAGGCTTTTTTTCCTCCTTCCCCAGCGTCACTGCTCTGGCTCTGACCTTCGGGGCCGGTATCTCCGATGGCCCATTGATTTCCGCGTAGCCACTGCTGCGGTGAAGCCCACCAAGCAGCACAAGGATGTGGTGCCAAATTTGGCTGTGTCTAGCCAGCTGGGTGTTTCCATCTTCAGGTACCTCTCAGCTAAATGCAGACTCATCACTACGATCCACAAGACTGAAGCAAATGCATCAATCCTCCGGAGCCTGCAATGCCAAAAAGAAACCCAACAAGACACAAGGTAAGAGTTTAAACACCAACGAACCCCCTTGGTCCTGAGCAAGGAGAGGGAAAGTGGGGAGGGTACACAGACCAAGCAGGTTATGTACATTCTCTTACTACGGTCATACCATCTGCAGCCCTTCCCAATGCTGTGGGAAGTACCTGAATCGGTCAGTTCCATCCTTTACCAGATTACAGAGCTGCACAGGGAGCTTTTCATTCACAGGAATTCAAGCTTAAATTGAATGAACCCAGGCACAGATCCAAAGCAAGCTCTGCTATCTCTGTCCAGCTGGCTGGCAAACCCAAAGAATAACAAGTAGAACTGTGCCACCCAGTACTACATTTGCCATTCTGGCAAATGTTTACCCCCTGGCTCACTGAGTCAAGACAGGGCAAAAGATGGCCAACATAACACAGTTTTCCTTTAAGCAAAGCAGAAGAGAAGAGCACACCCACCTGATCCGCCCAGCTAAGAACATGGCCAACAGGCAAGTGAACAGTCCAAATAAAACGACTGCCATCTGGTGATTCTTCCCATAAGCCCATGCAGCGGTCAGGTTCTCCACCATCTGCTCTGGGAGCAGGTGGAGCAGCTCCCGCCAGCCTGCCACCATCACGGAAGTGTCATTTTCCAAGTCTGCATGTGAGCTTGTGCCAGTCCCATTCCGAACGGACGCTGGAACAGTGGAGACAGGAGCAGGGACTGCTGCACTAAGCGAGGGGTCGCCTGACCCATACAAGGCCATCAGAACCAGGAATGCACAGCTGAGGAAGGCCAAGAACCGCAGAAATATCACCTGAGCTGGTATGGTTATGGAAGCAGAAGAGGAGGACGAACACAAATTCTGCAGAGGAAGAGAGAAACACCTCGTCAGAAGCTGAATGAACTGTAGTAAGATTTTGAACTGGTGCTTTATGAAACACTTCCAGACTGTATGGTTTACTGGACAGTTTTGCTCAAGTCCTTATAAGTTTCTCTACTGGACTGACATGACATGAGATGTTGTAGCCTACCAAAGAGCAACAGCAGAGCTATGAAGAGAAGCCAAGGTCAGGCAGGGCAGTGAGGCAAGGAGAAGGTCATCATTCACTTCCTGTCGTTCTTACTTCTTTTTTCCCCCCTGTACTCCGTAGTTTCCTGCACTGTACTCATAAATTGGCTTCCCTGCCTCCCCTTTTCTGCCTGTCGCAATATTTTCCTTCCACTCTATTCTTCTTATTACGTTAAATTTACTGCCTGGTTGCACTGAATGACACCAGCAAGAGGAAAACCTCAAACTAACATCAGGAGCATCTGTAGCAACTATCCTGTGGTCTTCTAAATGTCTGCCATGCACCCAAGCTCCCAGAGTTAGAGGGCCCCAAGGCTGCTGCCTTTTCCCAGCAGCAAACCCAGGTGCAGAGGTGCCTAGTTCTCTGCACTTCCCTCATCTCTCCCACCATGTACCTGAGTATAGGTCTTGTCTGTCTCACGGCGTTTGAAATGGTGGCTGAGCAGCAGTGCCTGGAGCTGCCGATTCTGATGTTTTATGTAATACTCCACAGCAGCCTGGCATGGACGGCACAACTTGTAGGTCTGCTCCAGATGGTGCTTATACACCTCAATCTCCTCATCATATTTGCCCTGGTGAGAGAATAGGAGAGGAAAAGTAGGTGAGAACTGCAGGTCCCTCGCGAGTTATCATGCTTGCTACTGACATGCAAGCAAGGCATGCTTCCAGTCTCCAGAGGAAGAGCCCCCTGCAACCAGGCCTCAACAGCAACCAAGCTGGAGGCCAGCCATACAACCAACTTCACATACAGCTGACCCAGCCTCCATGTCCCAGAAGAGACAAAAAGCCCTTGGAGAAGGCTGCTGTGGCCAATTTCAGGATGTTGAATTTCTGTAGCCCAATTTTGCTGTCTTTATCGAGACTGTATGAACTCAACACAGAAGATGAGACAAAAAAACTAGAATTGCTCTTCTCTTCCTCAAATGAGGGGATGCAAAAGACCTATTGCCCCTTCACTCCATTGTGCTGGAGAAAAAGACAAGCTCCTTCTAAATTTCAGACCCAGACTTGAAGGCTGTCATTGTTTGAAGGCCCTGGTGAAATAAGCTCCACAAATCATTAATAGCACATGTAAAAATAGTGAGTAGGGCCAAAGGTATGTTTTTCAGCACCACTAGAGTGGACACATCACTTATCACAGAGGCTTCTAGGGCTCTTCCATCTCCACTCCCAGCCTCTATAAATATCCTTGTGCCAAAAACATACAGCTGAAAGCATGCAGCATCTCTGGGAGAAGGACGTAGAGGGAGAGGGAAATAGAAAGAAGAAAGGCATTGTAGCGGCCTGAGGGCTTGCTGCAGCAGTTTCATAGGCTCCATCTGCTGGAATTGAGAAGGAATCACATGGGAGAGACTAGTAGCAGCAGGCTGACCCCTTACTGGACAGGCCAGCAATGCTGAGAGAGGCCACTGCTGTCACTGACACACATATCTAACCACACTGGATAACACAGTCCAACGTTTCTTAGCTGGCACAGACACTGCTGTTCACCGAATGTCTGAAAAGGGGTCAAAGGCTGCCATTACTTGAGCAAGTGGATAGGTCAGGCAAGAGGCAGGGACTAGCAATAAAGCTGAGAAAAGGGAATCAGCCAAAGATGTTCTCATTAAGCATGATCAAATTTAAATCTGTTCTCTGGGACTCATCCTGATTAAACTCATTACAGCTACACAAAACAGGCTGGATTAGGCGACCCAGAGGATGAACACATCCCACTACTGAGCAGCCTTACAACCCCAAGGCTTGACCATGGTTGAAAGCTAAGGAGTGCAGCACTAAACTCTCTGCATGAAACTGTGACGGAGAAACCCCACTATTTTGTCCTCCATGCATATTAAGTAATGGGAAGGCTAAGAAGTTGCTCAGCAGGAAATCCTGCTGCTGTCACTGTAAAATCCCTTTGCCCTCCTAGATACAAATGCCTAACCAGGGAGATAATGTGGCTGCACCAGATTCCTCTCCCACTCCACAAGTAAAAGCAGAGCAGCGCAGCCAAGGCCTCAGAAAAAACCAAAATCTATTAAGGCTTCCAGGTGAGTAGTGGGCTGCTGTACCTACCGGAACCTGTAAGCTCAGCTGGGTCAATGCTAAGTACTGGAGTTGTAAGCTGATCTCAGCAATGTGCATGCTTGGTTTTGGGCTCAAGCTTCAACTTCTGGCATCCATCTAGAACAGGTCATTACAGTCTGGCTTTGGAGAAGGATTAGGCAGATTTGCAACACCGATCAGCAGTACCCTTCTCTACACTGCGGTGCCACATGGTGCTTCTGAAGGCTACTGGAGCATCATTCCATAGAGCACTGAAAAATTCCTATCCCTCTTGCTTACTAGGCTGCAGCATGGTACCATTTGCAAAGCCAGACAAAATAAATTATTACAGAGCAAATTATTCAGAGCAGGAATAGCAGAAAAATGCATGAGAATGCCTTGGACAAACATTCTCCTGTGATGCCAGTACCTAACAAATGCTCACCTCCTCCCGCGGTGAGAACGACGCCAGCTGTTTGATCTTCGTGGTTTGATGGTTGTTGCATCTCTTGCAAAGCAGAATTTGGCTGCTCACCCACTGTTGCGGTTTGGTAGGATCACAGAAAGTTGTAGCACCGGACACAACATGGTTAAGGTGTTCCATGTACTGAGCAGGGATGGGCTTGTTGTAGTCTCCATTCTGACAAGAAGCAAAAAGGGAGGCAGGAGGAAAAGCAAACATGAGATCATAAAATCAAAGCTAGGTATCCTCTGGTTGATAACGAGATTCCCTAAGCTCTGGCAGGAGCTCTGCGCTCCCTGCGTTCACATACATAACAAAAGAAGTAAGTAAAAAGAGAGACAAAATGCTTCAAATCTTCTCCCCCTTCCACTGTTCTGTACACCTATTGCAAGCAGCTGCTGCTGGTGGATTTTGACTCAAGAAGGGTTTTGTTGTTTGATACCCTAAATACAGCGATTCAGCTGTGCCAAAATACAAAACCAGGGAAGAATTGTTCCATATATTAAAAAAAAAAGATTCTTAAGAGAAATTGGTGAAAATGTCAAGGCCCTTTTTGTCCTTTGAAGCAAGAGAGGAATATTTGTCTTTACCATGCTATGTCAGCACATCCCACTACAGTGGATTCTTTCTCAAGTTTGATCAAGTGATCTGCTGCCGAGTTCACAGGTGCTCAGCACAGAGCTGGCACCTGTCCAACTGTGGGGTATTCATCTGCACTGGGCCTGAATCATCTTAAATCATGAGCAGGGCTTTCCCACAAGCGCTGTTCCACAGAACATGCACCTTCCCAGCCACCCTTCAAGCAACTTGCGCCAGTACCTCTTGGAACCCGTTGTACTGCTCACAGTTGGGGCAGTCCCAGCAGTTGCGATTCCCATACGGCACTACTGTGTCCTGACTGCAGAACCAGCAGTTCACTGTCACGTGTGTGGGCTTCTTCCTGGTAGGAAAGGAAATGTGTCAAGCGTTAACACTGAATTAAGCATACGTAGAGGAAAGCAATGGCTTTCCAACAGGGAAATACAATAGAGGCTGTAATACCAATCAATCTTCCCATTCAGTATGTTTAGCAATATGACTCAGAGTAGTCATTTTAGCAATGAAAAGATGGACTATTAAAGTAGAAATAAATTCTGCCTGATGCTTGCATCTCGTTGTGCTAGGACCATGGCCATGCCAGAACTTTAATAACCTTGTGGATACCTCATTTTGCTGTTTTTCAGAGGCATATTTAGGGGTGCAAGTCCTCTCCATATCAGCAGTGTTAATATATGTGAAGGGTGCAGTAGAGTTCCTGCTTAATACACAGTATTCTGGGAAATGGAAGTTACGATCCACAAGAACTGCATATGATGGTACTTGGAAATCTAGGAAATGGGCTCACAGTTACAGTTTTATCTGCCCTGCTTGTCAGAAAATTTTTCAAGGATGAGGGCCTATCAAATTATCCCAAGGTTCAGGCACTGTCAATAGCTGTTTCTTCACAGCTTTAGATACATAAGGAGGAACTCAGGAAGCAACATGCCTTGTCCAGTTTTTGTGCACTGGAACCAAAAACACAAGGGCTAATGACCTGGATCCACAAGCCCCTTCTTTTTTAAAACAATCCTTTTAAAACAACAGTCACTACAACAGAAACAGCTGTGACATGGTCCCATCGCAACAGGTTGTGACAACTGTTTGAGCAAAGAAATTCGGTGGCCTGGCCCTTGAGCCTGCCTGCTAAGGAAGGTCTGCATTTGTCTTGAAACTTAGTGCAGTACTCAAGATGAAGGTTCCTGGCAGGTGAAGGCAACACAGCCTGGCTGGCTGGGTCTACCAGAGCCCGTTCCAGTCGCACCTCCAAGGGAGGGCAGCTGTTCATGCAAAGCCCAGGCAGGGACTCGCTATGGCAGCTATGCAGACAGGCAGACCCAGCTGCCACCAGCCCTGTCTGCTGCCTAACTCCACCAAGCAATCACTGTGCCTCCCGCTGGACAGCTTCTCAAGCAGCAGTGAAAACAAGTGATCAGGGAGGCTCACAGAGAGCCTGGAAAGCAACTTGTCTTCTTCCTGTTCTAGGAAATATTCTCTGCTGCTACAACACTCTGTAGCAAAACATCTTCTGAATGCTGTGGAAACGTCGTCCAGCACCCTGCAACCAAATGGGCAGGTAGTTTTCCCCTTAGTTAAGCTGGCTTCCCTCTCAGCCATCACCTTTGTAGCTCGATGCCTAAGAAGATTCTTAAGAAGATGCCTTAAGAAGATTCTTCCCTACTCCCATTTTCACGTCTTGACACTTGGTTCACAAAATATCAGTGTGATGCTCAAGTGATGCTGGGCACCCTGTTTAAGTACTGATGACAAGAATAAGCTTGAAATGAAGCACCAGAAAGAAGCCTAGAAAGCCAGAGTGCACAGAGGATTCCCTGCCAGATGCTGACAGAAAATGGCTGGAGCTACTAGGGTGACAGATTCTCATCTCAGAATAGATGCATACACCCACACCCCTCTCAAAATGAATATTCACCACTCAACTTTGTTCATTGCCAAGGGGGCTCAAAGCAGTAAGTGATCTGAGTTAAAAATACCATCATTGAAACTGACAGGCAAAAAAAGAGTTTAAACCAGACAGGAATCTAGGTTGCTAGTCCAAGTTATCCATGAGCTCCCGTTGTCCAAAAGCCAAGCAAACCATACGTCAAAACAGCCGTATGAAGGATGGACCGCAACACCTGTTGTTGCTAGTTTCATCTCACTATCATAGGTGTAAAAGTTAGGAAAATAAAATGCATAGGCTTCAGCATATTAACGACCAAAATACAAATCCTACTGCACCTTGAGCCTAGACTTTGCTAGCAAGAACAACCTAAACTTCATCCTCTGATGCAGGTTATTGCACAGGTCCCAGGTACTGTAGAAAGTGCTACAATCCCACCTTCACGCCACTGTGGCATCATCCTCTGGCACCCACGGAAATAAGACATGCAACACTTCAGTCTCTACCTACCACCAGTCTACTTCCATGACATCACAGAGCAGGTAGAAGCACGAATTTCAAGGATAACACAGAAGTGGAAAGCACAGTCAAAAAAAAAAAAAAAAAAAAAAAGAGTAAAGAATGCATGCAATAAAGAAGAAAAAGAACCAATGCCAAACCCTATGGGAGAACTCGCTAGTATCAGAGACCAAATCCTTAGTATACTTGAGACCTTTCCATCTTTTCCAAACAGGATTCCATTTCTCACTCTTGAGGCTGAGGAAGTGCTACCAAGGGTTACATAGCAACCCTTCATTCTCACAATGTATGCAAAAGAAATTGCTAAGTCCTGGATTATTTAGGATAAAAAGCAATAAACCTTCCTTTTGTGAATCTGTAATCTGTTGCCATAGAAATAGGTGCAAAAAAATCAGAAGTTGCCAACCTGATGGATGCAAGAAGAATTAAAAAAAAAAAAGCCATTTGAGGCAAGAACATATAGTTAGGGTGTTAATTTTCTAGCAACTGGGCAGCACTTTAAAAACAAAAAACAAGTACTGCATTTGGAAAGACTCTCAAATACAGATTTAATGACTTTGGAGCTATAAATACCTTGACTGAATTCAGGCAGCAGCTGAATACAATAAGCTGGAGCACGCATTGCTCCTGAAGTCGGACGTTCTGTTATGAGAAGACAGACAACGCAAATTCCATATAAGCATTTACCATGTGCTCAAGCCCTTGCAAAATACTAGGCAAATCATCCCTAAGGAGTTCATAATCTAACACTGTATTTACTTGAATTAGCTTCACTGGACAAAGACCCACCTTGCAAAATAAAACCTGAGCAGCAAGAAGTGATTGAATTACTCCTTACTGCATAGAGAGATTCCATTAACAGCTTACTTGCTGTGCTAACTCAACACGTACCCTGCACACCCAAGCAAGCTAGAAAAAATTCCCAGGTTTGGACAAATTGCTCTGCAGGTAAAAGATCTTTGCTTAAGACAACACTGGGGGACATACCTGGAGTAAACTCAGTCATGAGATCAACACCTAAGTGTCTGATACTGCTCGGAGGACATAACAAAATGTTCCATTGTGAGGGGCTATCAGACTCCTTTCTTTTGCTAACAAGCTTTCTGTTCTGTACACAGTGCTTGCAAAATTCACACTGCAGGTATACCCATTGACAAACGCTGTTCAGAGACTAGTTTGTGTCTCTCATGTAACATAAGGAGCAACTTATGTTCCTTCCAACTCCCAACACTCTCCACTATTACCCATTTATACATAAATTCAAGGTCATGCCTAAGCCCATGCTTTTAATGGATTGCCAGAACAACAGTCTCCCTGATAAGTGCAGGTCAAATCAGTTTCCTGATAAAAAAACCCTGGATTTCTATATATTTTGTTTTACATCTATTCCCCCCCTCCTTTACTGCTAGGTCAGAAGATGAAGATGTTTGGTTTTCCATTTTCTTAAAAGAGGCCACAGGTAGATGTGCCGTTCTTTGTTGGTTTACCCTCATCCTCTGCCAAGGATTAAAAGAAAAAACGATTCTCCATTAAAAGTATTTAAAGCAACACTTCATTCTGGCACAACTGGATTACAAAGCAATTATACAAATCGTGATGCCAGCAAACCTGAAGAAAAAACACACTAGGAAGAGGAGCTCTTTTGCACAGATCAGTTTTGATCAGAACAATATCTGACGGCAGTTTAACATAACCAAGTATAGAGCAAGCCCGCGGCACGGTATGGTCAGCATGACTGAGTTAACGGCAGCTCCTTGGACCTGATGCCGTGTTCAGCTCGCAGTTCGGGAAGCTCCTGGGTGGCAGCTCACTGACCTGCCATGATTCCAAGTTATGCCCATGTCCACCACCTGCCACTAAAGGGGTCTGCCAGTGCAGACCCAATGCTAAACCCCATTTTCCAATGTGAGAAAAATACATCACAGCTGTCTAGATTCCAGCAAGCAAACTATATTCTAGGTGCATTTGCTCAGAACTAGCAGTTGTAGACTCAGTTGAAGATACAGCCACAAGACTGGATTTCTGGTACAGTGTCCTAGGTTATAATGCAGCCTATCCTTTCCCAAGAGCCAGACTTAGTGCCTCCTTAACAGGAGAAAAGGTGCCCAGTGGACCTAAGCAGGGACACAGACCCAGTCATAACCACCTCCTGTGCTGTCCCCCTCAGGCTGTCTTCTATGAAACAGCAGCTTTTTAATACTCTGGAGAATACCAGCCATCAGGACAGGATTCTCCAGAAAAGGTGCCTCTTTTTGCCATCTCAGTATGTGTGACAGGCTTCTCAACTAAACGAACTAGCCTCACGGCAGTTCCCAAGCTCCTACTGGCCTCTTTTAGAGCGAGTGGTGCCTTATCTTCACTCTAGTTGTAGAGGGAACAGCCTCTGCCATCACTGACCCAAGAAGTCCCAAGAAAGAGATCCTCATGGGGTCTCTGACAACAAGTCAGTAGCTATTGGTACTGACAAGTCAGCAGCTATCAATCAGGAGGGGCACAGAAGATGAAGGAAATGTGGCAACAGTTGCTGGCCTGAACTCAGCAACCAGACTTCCAACAATACATAACAAACAAATAGCCAAGCTGTGATCTTGAAGAAAGACCACAGAAGATACCAGAGGTTTCCTACCTGACCCAAACTCATAAGGTTTAAGCAGTTCCTGTGCATATCTGGAAGTCAAATCTTTTTTCTCCCTGATACAAATAGCACAGTCAGAGTAGTTTAACTCCACATGCTGACAGCTATTGCAGAACTACTTTACACTAGGCTGTTCTGATATATTTTATTTCCCTTTCTATAGGGGGTGGTAAAGGCACCTTGCTATATATGTAAGTGCACTCATGCTGAAAATGGAGCAAAGCAAAACTGCATCATAACATTAACACCAAAGGCAAAGGCAGCATCATGGCTGTGTTCGGATCAGCCCCTTATAAAGCTGTCCTCCTTGATGACTTTGGAAGATTCACTCAACTAAGGCAAAGGAAGAAATTAGGTAATATCAGAATAGTATTGAGAAACACAAATATGTTGCCCCAAACAATTATCAAGGTCATCTGAAAATATTTACAGCTCACCGGCAGTTTTCAAGGACTTGGGAAAAAATGCTTTCCATTCCAGAGACCTTTTGATGAACTTAAGCAAAACAAATCCAATCTCTTCCCTCAAAGGACACATTAGCCGCAACTGGGTCAAAGAGATGCTGCCTGCTTCACTGGGAATTGCTTTAGGCCACCAGTATTTCTTAGCTGCCCTAAATATGCCATAGAGATGCCAAGTCTTGTATACAGGCTAATATACCACAGACTGTTTATATGGTTCTATAAACAGCAAATGCTTCACAGCAAACCTTAAGTACTTTATTGAGGATGTAGAAATGCGCTTCTATGTCAACACGTAAACTTGAAGTGAACCTTAACGCAACAAGCCCTCGGGACCACCTTTTACTCCAACAGATGAGCCGACTGCTCAAGTCTGTTCTGTTACACAGTCTAAAGTACCTCGTGTTCCATGTACTCCTACATTCACTTCAAGCTGTGCTAGATTGAAATCTGTCAAATTAAGCTTTATTCCGTTTACAAAATCCATATCCTGACTTCTCTCCCGATGCTTTTCAAACCGTGCTTTCAACTGGTCTGTCTAAATTTGTTCTCGGGTCAGAAACGTTCTGAACAATTAAGAAACCAACGTCGAAAGAATTTTGGCCACTGACTAATAACTTTGCTTTCTAGGTAACGTTCCCGAGTCTTAGCTCCGCACTGACAGGGCTGTTATTCCTACGGCCCTCTCCCCCGGCAATCATGCTGTCACCTCCATATCAGCCAACATAAGAAGGAAAACATTCTCTCTCCCGGCCTCAAAGAGGTCAGAAAACAAAAGGGGGAAAGCCCGAGGAATCTCGGTAACACCGTGAGCGACACCGCCAGCCTCCGGACTACGGCTGGAGGAAGGTAAGCGTTTTACATCTCCTGAGCCCAGCTCCCACGGCAGGCAAGTCCTTGACGTTCGGTGCAGGCACACAAAGGGACGAAGCAGTTCCAGGGGATACGGAAAAAACCGCATCCAGCCATTTACCTACACGTTTGTGTCGCCGCCGCCGGTTTTGGGGTGGGGGGGGTGAGGGGATCCCTTCCTAAACATGGATACCTCACGGATACAGCCAGAGGGACAAAACCACGCGGACCCCGAACGCCCTCGGCTTACCGCAGCCCCCTCTCTCCCCACGCCGCCGCCCCACACGGAGCCTTCCCGCCGCCCGACGGCCATTGTCCCGCCCCGGCGCGGCCCGGCCCCTACCTCCGCGCCATGCGGTAGAGCAGCAGTCCGGCGGCGGCGGCGGCGGCGACGGTGACACCCAGCCCGCCGGCGGGGCAGCGGGCCAGCAGCGCCCCGGCTCCCTCCATACCGCTTTCCCCCCACACGGGCCGTCGCTGTGACCTCCTCGGCGGCGGCGGAGCTTTGTACGGGGCCCGGGCCGCCCCGCTCCGCCCCTCCGCCGCGGCGGGGGCGGGAAAGCCGTGAGTCACGGAGCGGGGAGAGCGGCGTGAAAGGCCGGAGTCGTGAGGCGGCGCCGTGAGTCAGCGCGACACGGCCGGGATCGTGGCCGCGGGGGCGGGGGCGGCCCGCAGGGCTGCCTGCCCTTCCGGGGAGCGAGGGAGGCCCGTCGTGCCTGGCCCGGCGCCCGGTTCAATCCGATTTTTCTATTCTTCCTAAATTTAGACTGGCTGTGTTACCAAAGCAGGTGCCGGCCCTGCCGGAGCGAGAGACCGAGAAGCCCCGGTGCAGGGTGGCGGCGGCAGCCGGGGAGCCGCGCTGGGGGCAGTTAGTTAAGCGCGGGGGGGAGCAGTTAAGCTTAACGGGCGTTTTGGAGGAAAAACGATAGCTGCTCAGAGAAACTGGAAGCGCAACAGGGGCAGAGGAAGATGAGACACAGGTTTCCTCTCAGGATGTACTTTCCTACCAGACCACCTAGTTGCCTGAGGAGAATGGAAGATCCCCCTCCCATTACACTACTCTACCCTCCGCCCTGATTTTAGAGCACAGGTTATAGCCCTTTTGTGGTCCCTGATCAACTTTACCCTGTAAGCCATGTGCTGCAAATAACATCTCACTTTAGCCAGGGGATAGTGGAGCAGGCATCCAAGGCTTTTGTGGGCATTTTGTTACCTGCGAGCCAGACCTTGAAGACTGCTGCTCTAGGCTTTCCCTCTCTCTGGATAGACTGATAAACAATACAGTTTTGCAGAAAGCCCTCAGGTCTCTGATGGGAGTAGTTCCCAGGTCAGACTTGTTCAGAAGCTCTCCCCTAGAAAGCAAAGTAACACCTGTTTATGCTTTGCCCCTCTCAGCAGGCATGGGTGGGATTCACTGTTCTTGCAGAACTGGAAGCAGTAGGTGGCTTGATGGTCGTGCCCTGCTGCTGCATGAAGGTAAGAGACAAGACCCCTCCAAAATACGAGACTGACCCTGACCCAAACTGCGTAGCTGTTTTCCTGGTTAAAAACAAAACAAAAAAACCCCACACACACCAACAAAAAAAAACCCAAAAAAACCCCACTAAGCCACCCTCTCAGCACAACAGAACTGCTTAAAATCCAGGAGAACCAAGTGTATCAACATCATGTTTTTAGAAAGCCACAACTGGAAAACCTGTTAGACAAATACTTGTACTGAAAGTAAGCTGTACTTTTAAGCTTGTCTTAACTGTGGTTTGGGTCTTAACTGTTCCATTTCTACCTCCACAGATTTAACCATGGAAATCAATTATATGGAATAACAGTGACTATTTCCTCTTGATAAATGTGAGGGGGGTGCAATTTTCCTGCCTCTCTTCCATTGTTTAGCTCAATTACTTAGGGATGATTATGAGACCAAACAACAGGGAAAGGCGGAAGAACAACCCAGTCACCTGGTACATCAAGGCCTTCTGCAAGTCCTCTAGGACTTCTGTGCTTGAGAGCTTGTCTGCTTTTTCTACAGAAGTCCCTCCCTTCCTATCGACTCTGTCTGCAGTATCAGTGCAACCATAGATGCATTGTTTTCCAAAAGTTTCCTCCTTAAAGGAGCTAATGAAGTACTTGTGCAAAACAACTATAAATCGTGGTGAGGGGCGCAGTCACAATACCAGCATGTATCACAACCATCAGTAAATGCAGATAATTTTGAAGGATATCAAGGCAACCATGGATAGTGAAAGGGAGGCAGTAAGTCTTACAGTATAAGGGCTTGAGAAGATAAATGTCTATATCTTCAAATGCCTAAGCAATGCTTCCAAAGCTAAACTAACCAACGTGAGTAGCTCATACTGTTGTAGTAACAGAGTGGAATTTCAATTTAATTGTTCATTTATGAACTGGAACAGACTTGGTGCCGATAAAGTTAATGGAAACTTTGTGGTCACTTCAGATAAGACCTTATGATCATTAAGCTACAAAGGGTCTAGTTATGAAGCCTAAACCTGGAGAGAAACTTCCCAGGAAATTCTAACCAGTAACAAGTTTACCTAGGTTCCACAAAACTGACTTTCTGTGGAAGCTGAAGAAGTGGAATGAACAGTGATTTTTCTTTCACAACCAGGAAAAGGTTGGTTATTTTTAAATTCAGATATCCCTTTGGATAAAAAACTACTTCAGATTCTTCCCTCTGGTAATAGGCTTATTCCATACTCAGTAACATAAATGGGATTGCTCACAAGAGCATCACCTAAAAATGTTAACTCATTGTTAAAGAATCAAGAGTTAGTGAATTTTAAAAATTCTAGTAGAGAGGAAAAAGAAATTATACTAATTCAGAAGTTCTATTAGCTCCCAGTATAGCTTATTAACACCCTATAAAATTAGGATTAATTCTGTCAGGGTTGGGAGCAAAGCTTAAAGAACAAAACGAAAAATCCAGCAGAATTCCTGATTTTCCATCGATTTAGGCAGAACAACATTTGTTCACTTTCTTTTGCTTTGTCTCTTACCAAGTCCCAGACTCCACAAAAGGGTTTGAGTTCCCTCCCCTCATTCTCAAAAGATATCAGCAGTCTACACATTTGACTAACATTTTAAAAGTGAGCTCGTGTACTGTAAGTACAGAGGAATACTAATTTAAGAAAGCAAATCTCAGAAAATGTTTCAAAGTAGCAGCACAAGTGTCCTAGTTCTCAAAAATAGAAACAGCACTGCATGACAGTTTTGACTCCTATAAAGAGACTAAAGCTTTTGCTGCTCATCGTCTCCACAAAAAAAAAGCCATGCCAGTTTTCAGTTACTCAACTGTTTCCTATTTTAGCTCAGGGGTAATGTGATATGTTCTTTTCAGTAAGACATAATAGAAATCAGTTATTTTCTGCAGTTTTGCCTCATAATGAGGTATACACACATTCTACCCTCTCTGCACTATGCTCCTCCATCACATTGATGTCAAATATGACCTCAAGTACCAGTCATCAGCTAGCTTCTAGTGAGAACGAACGTGAAGGTTTGCATCCAGTTATCAACCCATTATATTTCTGCAACAAAATACTACCCTGAAAACTTTTTATAAGATAAAGACAGCCCTACTCACTACTAGGCTGTTTCTTAATGCTTTCCATGATCCTTCCAGGTCCAAACACTACCTCCGCTGTATATGGTCCTTGAACTCAAAGATGTCCGTAAACACTTGCTTATGCTCAAGAACTCAACACCTGCTCAAATCATGAGAAGATCATTGTTCAGTTCGACAGCAGGGAAGACTGAAGCGGGGCTCAAATGCTGCAGTGTGTGTCTCAGCTGCCAAAGCAAATGACACTAATGAATAGCAGAGCATAATATGGCCAAAGCAAAACACAGATCTACCCATTTGAGTTCTAGAAGATTTTATCCTGCACTATCAGTAATTATTCATATACTGTACTTTAATCACAAGATACTGCTGCCATACAAGTGGTAAAGAGACTACTAAAATTAAAGACATATTCTAATAATTATGAAAGGACTAATTTCAAGTACACAGGATTTTTGATTTGTTACTGAAAGGTAAGAACGTATCATGACTACTGTTGAAGAATACCCTTTTGATACGTGCCTTTGAAGGGGAAGGGAGTCATCGTATCTATATGAAATGTGAGAACTGTTCAACAGGCTCTACTAAGCTGGCAAATCCTTAATTCCTTCAGTAAGAAATCAAGTAATACAACTATTTACATAGGCTGTGGATTTTTTTGATGTTAACTCCAGTGATGTGTCCATGAGATACTATGTTATCTCATTCCCATCAAAAGCACTGCTCTACAAGGAGATCAAATCAAGAGGGACATATTCCTGAGTATCATATTGTAAAGCAGAATCCAGAACTGCATTTATAGTCTATAGTGTTTGGGACCTATCTTATCTTCTCTTCCGCTCCCCAGACCCCTAGCACTGAAGCATAAGAACACAACACAAAAGCGCCCCGTAATAGTAAAAGGCTGAGGTCAGGATACATGACCAAGTTACTCCATCTCATGGAATTTTTGCAGGGCAGCCAGGCCACAATCACTGACTGTCCTTATGCGCTCAGTCCTTCACAAAAGTAACGCCTAAAAGCCAGGTCATGACAGACCTGTTTACACACACTAGCATAAACATGTATCCCAAATTCATAGGTGTGCACAGTACTGTAATTAGATTTGTACTAAAAGTCTCCTACAATCACATTCCTGCAATATTGCCTGTGTAAGTGGCTTTTCTAAGAGACTCCAGTGTGCATATTTCATGCCATCAAAACTGAAAAACGTACTACAAGGTTGTCCTACTTGAACATTACAGGATGTTCACACAGCGATGAATGATGCACCTTGAATAAATCAGAGGAACTCTCAAAGTTATTTGGGCATTAGGCTATTACACTGCTAAAAAGTGACATAACTCCAGTGGTAAGAAGACAGAGTTTCAAATTTCCAAACCAGTTGTTCTTCTGTTTTAATACAGTTTTAATGAACATCAGTCCAAGAGATCACTAGATAGTATGAGGTACATTCCTTGACCACATATGGCTGTGCTTAAGGAAAAAGACAAACGTATACTTAAATTAAATAGTGTCATTTAATTTAGTAGCAGTTTAATTATCATTAAGTTAAAAAAAAGAGTTATAATTAACTATTAATGTTAATGACTTGAGACCTTTCAGAAAGCATGAATCCAAAAGGAAATAATATCCAGCAGGTGGTCACAGGCTTGTAGCTTTCCCACCAGCACTGCCAGCTGCATCAGTCTCAAAGAACTACTTGTTCAACAAAGAAATTGGTCTACAGTCTCTAACAGGAGTCTTGGCTCTGCTACTTTGCATGGTCTTCTAAGAGATACACAATTAACTCGTAGGTGGACAACACAATGGCTGTGTTTGGTATCTGCCGGATAAGTTGGGCAAAAAGTCCTCTATAGAAGGCAAGATAACCTTCTTCGCGTGCTACCAGACGTGCTGTCTGAATGAAAGTCTTGTATTTAGTGCCTTCTTCTCGCAGCCGAGTCCGTATGACCTCTGCAGAAAAGTAAAACAGAGCCCTAAGTTAACAAGACTTAAACCTTCCCATTGAGAAACATGCCATTACCAGGAAAGAGTATGCAAAACCCAGGGACGTGAAAACCTTGTGTACCAGTTGCCTGCCAGTACTTTCAGCCATGGAATCCTGTACACATTGCCCTTAAGGCAAGAAGCAAAGTTAAAGATGAGTTCCCTTTCATGTTGAATAAATGGATTATTTGCTCATTCAAGCCACTACAGAACTAAATGCTTCACTGATGCTCACATAATCAATATCTCTATATAACCATGATAACATTCACACCTATCCAAAAAGAATAACACTGCTCAGCCCGCAAGTGCTTCCCACCACTTGATCACACAACCCCAAAGGCTGTGGGTGCTCAGCTAGATGAGGCTACTAATGAAAACAGAAGCACTGGGCATTCAACTTCCATCATTTGTCTTGGATTACAGGCAACAGCAATTCTACTGCAGTCATAAATGGAAGAGTTAACATACCGTGTGGATAAGCAATACAAGAGGCACAGCCCTTGGAAACAGCAGCAGCAAACATCAGTCCGAAGAAGTTTGTCGAGTTCCTTTCGGTCCCATTAGGAGGAGGAGGAGGCAGTTGGACTTCCTTTAAGTGCTTTTTTAAACTTTCATAAATAGCAAAGCAGATAATGGTCTCAGAAATCCCAGCATAGGAGGCGGTCAGGCCCCTATAAAATCCGCGGATACCTTCTGTCTGGTAAACATATCTAGCACACTGCAAAGCGTTCATTGGTTTTGAACCCCTGACTCTAAAAAACAAACAGAACAGAGCATATAATGAGCCCAGAAAAAGAATTATTATCAAAAAAACCCAAACCTCATGGTTTTCAATAGTTTTTATAACTACAGAAATGGTTCTCTGCTAAGTTTTACTCCAAAAATCATTTAGGAAAGCTGCATAGGGTGGGACTATCATGCTAAGAGTGCACACTTGGCTTTGCTAGTTCACTAATACATACTCAAAATAATTCTTTTAGCTCAAGTTCTATCCAGTCTGTCACAGGTCACACCAATGCTTTAAAAAGCAATAAGCATTGAAGAGACACTGCTTTGTGTTTAACTAGTAATTCCATTTAAAGCCATCTTCAGCAGGCCAAGAGACAGAGGTCTGCTACATGAGAAATAATCCTTCATTTTAAGAGGCAGCACTCAGCTCAAAGGTGCCACCCTGTGAAGTGCTGGAATTAAGTCTTATAAATTATTTATAATTTGTGCTGCCTTAAAGGATCCTTCTTATCTGACCTGACATGTTGTTGCAGGAAGGAATTTCCATTCTAAGCCGTCACATTATTAGCCGAGTCCCTCATTGCTTCAATATCCACCAATGACTGTGAATCACTCAACTAAAACATATTACTGTCAAATTCCCTCTCTGTCTTCAGCAGGTACTGTTAACAGTAATACAATGCTGAAGGAAGCAGAAGAATATTAAACCACTGCAACAGATTCTTATTGCCGCTAGAATGTTTTATGAAACTAAGCTAACATGGCTTCATTACAATTTAAAAACATCACCCTTCCTTTGTTTACAACTACCTAGCCCTGTACCAGTAACCTTGGTTTGCTGCAGTAACACACACATCTGTATGATCTAGGATCAGTATCAGTGACGCTGCCAAGTGGGACACAGACTGCAGCCTCACACTCAGCCTCCCACAAGAGCTCTTCTGACCTTTCCATAGCCTCTATTATTGCTCTATCAAAGCGTTCCAGGCCCTGATATATTTATCCTCAACATCAATCCCTGAAGTACAGAAGATTCTGTAAGCAGGAATCCAAGAGAAAATTAATGCTGTGCCCAGCTTTACTTAAGATTTACAATGAAACCAGAAACTGAACCTCACTTAGCGCTCAAGGCAACTTCCTCATCCTTCTCAGTAGTAACTGTGCATCAAACTGAAGTAGGACACACAGAACCTTAACCTTCAGTCTGACCAGGCAGAAGCACAGTGGCTTGAAAGGTAGAACTGAGAGTCAGGGAAACAACCAGGCAAGATCTATCAGAGTACAAAGAGCCATCAGTAAAAACATGAAAGTTCATTTTTCCAGAGGCTCCCTTAGCCACTCAGTGACATCCAATCTCCCTCAATCAGTTACTTACTTCCGTTCCAGTTGCATTCTGGTTTTCACCATCCATATAGGATTCATCAGGGAATTTGTGATAAAGGCTGAAAAAGAGAGAAGAAAACCAAAAGTAGAGCTGAATCCAGAGCGATGGATTGCCATGGCAGACATGAACTTTATACACTGTGCGGTGAGACAGTTCTAGTCACCAGCTCTATCTAGAGGTTTCAGAAGAGATGCAGGTGAGTAGCTTACAGTCTTTCTCTTGCCAGAGAACCACCTCATGTTAAACTTCAGGAGGGATTGACCAATGGCCTTGGAATTTCTTAAAGAATTCCTCCTTTTTGCACCTATTTTAATATGTGCTTCATACTGAAGACTGCTGTAGACAAGATACCTTATTGACTGGGTTTTAGCATAATAGAGAAAAGGAAACCTGTGTGGAAAACACACATGTATGTGTGTTTTGTTTTCCCCAAGGCTCTAGGTGGTGCCATTGAGCCACCTCATTAGAGAATCCACCCATAATTAAGGGGTTAGTTTGGGAAAGATTATTTTTAATGATCACTCAGGTGATTAATGCTTGGACTAGTGGAGCTCTTCTGCAGTATTTTTCCTACAAGAACAAACTATTTTCCCCATCCTGGTAGGAAAAATACAACATCTTAAAACAATTTGGCTAAAACAGTATCAAAAGATTGCTGGTGTCCACTAATATTTTTTTCTCTCATTCAGAGACATTACCAGTTGGCACTGCAGTCAGAAAGAAGTTCATTCCAAGTTTGTAAACAACAATCTAGAAAGACTTCAAAGTGTTGAACAGGAAAACAGTTCCTCTGTAGAAAAGGTAAGTTAGGAGCTAGCAGGCTCCTGTTTTCTGGCATATACAACCTGAAACTAAGCGCATTTTCAGCATGTGCCACATGCTGCCCTCTGTACTCATCCATATACCGTGATTATCCAGAGCTGCCAGCCAAGACTGGTGTGTTAGCCTAGGTCCTGTACAGACAGACTCAAACTCCAGTCCCCGCCTTATGATTCATTATGTTTTTTTCCTAACTATTAAGAGGGATAGAAGTCTCGTGGCAACAACAGCTTGGAATGCATACTGTAAAGAACTGAGGTGCATCTCAGAGCCACACCGACACCAATGCATGCATTGCCTGCTATTGGCGAGGGGCTGGACACTGGGGTATTGCTGCAGACCACACGGAAGATGAATTACAAATACATACCTGCAGAACCTGCAGAACAGATGTGCACAATGTTGCTGTTGGGCACAAAAATGCCGTTAAATTGCTCTTTGGCTTTGGAGTAGCATGCAAAATAGACAGCTCTGAGGGGGGAAAAAACCAAAAAGAAGACAAGAAAAGCAATGTAATACACACAACATCAAATTAAGACATTACTATTCTTCCCCTGCCCCCTAAAAACAATGAATTTCTCTCCAAAGAGACACGACTACTTCCATCTACAACGAAAGGGGAGTTCCTTGACACCCACAGGGTAGAAGTGTGTTACTTTCACACCAAGTCTGAGATGAGAGGCAACATGGTCTTGCAGATAAAGCAAGTTAGGCTGGATAACTGCACCACCTCCGGCACTAAATGCACTTTGTAAACTTGGGAACATCACTTGCCCACCCAGAGCCTATGTTTTCCATAAATTTTTTTCAGCATTGTAACTGCGTTAGAGCACTTCATGCTTTAAACACTTAACCCTGGACTGAAATGAAAAAGTTTTACACACCTCAAATCCCTACATAATGCATAGGAATAGAGGAAGCTCAGCAGATCTGCAACAGTCAATATGATGAGTAAGAAGCTGTCTGAACCAAGTATGTTCAGACCACAGCTCCTTGAAGTGAACTGCTGGGAAAAGGCAGATATTGGTGGCTACAGTTTGAGAATTTCCATAAAGTACCTTATTCCAATCTTATGGATGAATATGAGGGAACACAAAAGACAGCATGAGTGAGTTGCGTGAAGAAGCAGTCTTGGATTCAGATCCCTGCTGCAAAGATTATCTGTACAGAAATAGCATTCTCCACTTCCAGGGGGAACATCCTACCTACTAGGCAAGAGGCCAGAAAAGGAGTACACCACTCTTCAAGTTCCTTTTTAACTGTTTCACTTTCAGGCAGAGAACATCTGCCAATTTCCTGATTGCTAACTAGTTTTAACATTTGCTAGGCACAAAGATCTTTAGCGCTGCCAAGAATGGTACTGTCATAGGTGCACGTGGAAACCATTTAGATATCTGTAAGACTCCAAAACACAAACAAACTTTGTAGCTACTGTGGTTGTTGCTGTTAAAAAAAAAAAAAAAAGGAAAAAAAAAAGGGACACGCCCCGCTTTGGGGTTATGTGCTAGCAAGGCACATCTTTCTCCCTCAGCTGCGGTTTTTCATTTGAGAAGAATTCAGGCAATCGAGGACCAGGCAGGTACTCCTCTCCCCTGGCATCTAGCCCCTACTCAGTGTTTGGCAAGCACTGAGTATCAGATCATATTAGAAAATTGCAAATATTAATCCTACAGATTTTTCTGCACTACTTTCTCTTGTTTTCTCAAGAACATGGTAAGTGGTTCTTGCAATGACTTGGAATTTAAGTGCCTTATTTAATCTGCACCTTCCAGTGTTATACAAGTGTAAAGCAGAGTTTTATAAGTATTTCCTGGCATGCATACCATGCAGTATACATGCACAACTCTCCGTTTACAGATGGGATAACTTTATGACCTATTCCCTTGAATCACAAATGCACTGCAACAATTTGAGTCAGAACCTTACATGTGTCTTTTAGCAATAGTTTAACTATTTACCTTGATGGTGCAACTCCAACCAAGTTTGGACCCAGCCCGCGGAAGAGTGACCTTGGTCCTTCTTTTTCCAGAATTGACCTTAAAAACAAACAAACAAACAAACAAACGGGGGGAGAAAAAAAAAAAGATAGTATTTGGGTTAAAAGTTATGCTTCTTGTTCTGTCAGTCAGCCAAAAGAACCGTACAAAAGCAATGAGTATTAATTGTGAAGCCGTTAGCTTTTAAGCTACATAATATACCTGAAAATTAGCAGAATTCTACACTACTGAATAAAAGCCACTGTACTGTAAAACTTTAGTGCACTACAGGCACATGTGTGTCATACAGCACAAGGGGGGTGTAACTTCTATTCTTTGAAAGCTGTCAGGAACTGAATTCGAGATTCATGGAGCATTCAGTGATAGCTGACTCTGATAAACAAATAATATTTTTTGTGTTCTCTGTATCTAAGCAATTCAGGAATTTGCTTCCTGTATGGGGACACGAAAAAAATAAATCCTTTTCCCTTTCACAATTACCTAGCAATGTGGTTTTTTCCCAGAGTGACAGTTGAACGTGGCAACCGTACTACAAGCTGCGTCTCCCCTGGTAGTTCAGGGATATCTGGTTTTGAGGGCATTCAAAAGAGTTCACATCATCTTTCCCAAGTAATCTCCAGCTACAGAGATACTGCTGTGTATCACTGTCAGGGCTGGACTTCATGATCGGAGGATCACCAAATGGTGCTTTCTTGCAGTTCTGCAATTGCTACAGCCCAGGTTTCCAAAGCCATTTCCACCCATCTTCCCTCACACCTTAGAGGACACACTGGTCTAGGACTTCTCTGAAGAAGATAAACTGGGCAGCTTCCCCAGCTCCTGCCAGGTTCTGTACAATACCTCGCTGAAGTGCCTCACCAAAAAAGACTTAACTTACAAACTCCTTGCACTACTATCACCAGACATATTTACAAGGACTAAAGCAATAGCCAAACACTAGTAAACAGCAAAGTATTTACCAGTGGAAGCCAGGTACAGTCCAGTAATCACTGGGATTTCAGTGCACAATCTGCTAGACAGCAGCCCTCTTAACTGAACTTGCCATGTGAAAATCATGCAAGAAAATCCAGATAACACAGGGCTCCATGGGTAGTTCACGTGCACCTGCTGGAACTGCCAATTTTTTAGAATTTGCTTTCTAGGTCATTAGCACTGTTGGGAATGTTCCCCACAGATTCCAAAACCACACTCATCAGACAGAAGATGATAGAGGAGTTTCTGAAACACTTTTTCTGCTGCAGAGTTGAACTTTCCGTGTAAACTCCAGGGCTGAGTGTCTCCAAGGAGACAGGTCCACCAACTACTTGTTCTTTGTCACTTAACAGTCACGACTACAGATTCCAGCTGGGGTGACTCATCAGAATCTTAAATGGATTAGACAAAAACAGCCTGTCCTTCTGGAGTGCTTTCTATTCAGCAGAAGGCTTAACCTGCCCTCCTGAGTACCTACTTTCTTTCTATTTACAGCCGTTAAGGGGCTTTTGTACTCAACACCTTTAACTCTTACAGAGCAAATTTATATGTAGGGCTCTAGCAGCTGCTTCTTTAGCCATACAATTTCCCAGACCCAGGCCCAAGTCACAGCCAGTTTGGCAATGCATGCACAACCAGGACTGAGAGAGGGATGGAAGAGTAAAAGCAAGAGACCTAACTTCACTTCACTTCTTTCTTCATTTGTATTTTATCAGAAAGATCATATTCAAAAGCATTATCTGTTCTTCATAGATGCTGCCTGCAAGGGAATGACAGCACAAATATTTTGCTCTCACTTCTCAATACTCTGAAGCAAGCAGGTTGAAAACTTGGTGATACATGCTGCTGAGCAATTCCTGAAGTGAAATGAAATCAAGATCACAGTCACCAAATTTAATGAGCTTAATAAATATATTAAAAGGTTCATCTAATTTAAACCATTTCCTCCCCCCCCCAAAAAAAAAAAAAAAAAAAAGACAGAAAAAGATGGGACAACAGGATGAATTAAAAGCCTTGTGCCTTGAAGTTTTCACTTCCTTTAGTTACAGCTGCCTAAACTCCAATGCTGCAAGGTGAAAAGATAGCAAGGGAAAGGAGATTAAAATCAAAGGCAGCTGGCACTACCGTACGTTTTCAGTCACGAATTGCTCTAGACTCACCTCTGAATAGACGAAGAAATGTTTGGCACTGTTTACAATACAGAAACTCAAGTCCCAGAATGACTCTAGCCAGACGTTTCTGCAGAGAATTTGAATTAGCCCTGTACTGTTACATAACTGTGCAGCTTCTCCCCAGGCGATCTGCCAGGCGTGTTGGCCTTACATAAAATCATTCAACTTGCTTTGCTAGTCATTATTTTCTTTGGCATTTCTGCTACCTGATCTAAACAGGACCTCTCTGCATCACCCTGGGGTGCCCAATGATCCCAATAGACTTAATCTGTTTGCGTGAGGTCTGAACCATAAGTTTGTGGTGCTTTGATACGAAATACAGTAGTAGAGATTTTGACTTCAGAGTTGCTGGTAAAACTATTCGGCAGTTGTAAGCTAGATGATTTCACATTTCCTCTTCTTTATGAAAACACATCTGAAAAGGGAGCAGCTGGAGCATCAACTGCTGCAGTCTGTACCACACAGAAGTCTTTTAACTGAGATCATAAGTAATACAGGTGTAGATAGGATTGATGCATAATAATAACTGGCAAAGACAACATCTAACAGCAAACAGAGGAGAGCTCATTAAGTCACCTAAAGCTGAGGAAGAGATAAAAGCTTCCGAGACCTCAATTAGACATTACATTTTAGTGAGACCGCTTTTGCAAAAAGTGTCCTTCCCCCACTCCCGTAAGTTTCAGTTATAGATCATCCACACAAGACTGCAGACAAGCATAACTTAAAATATACGGGAACACAGAATTATGGAGGTCATCTGCTTCAAATTCATGCTCAAAGCAGAGCCAGCTTCAAAGACAGATCAGGGGCTGACAGGCGTCACTAAGTGCAGAGAATGAGAAGCCTTGTTACAGTGCTGGTCCATTACAGTGAGGGAAAGGCTACAGGCTCTCACTTTCACATGGCACTCCAAAGAGAGAGCACTTCAAGAGAGGAACTAAAACTTCTGTCCACCAAACAGGTGGATAGCATGGGCAGCAACAGCAACAAATATCTCTACTATCTACTCAAAGCAAACTGGGAATGGCTCCAGAAAAAAGGAAGAGACAGCATATATGCCTTAGTTCCTCCATCATTTGCCAAGAATTGGCCCCAGGTAAAGATTACCTGTTCCAATGCTCAAAGGAGACATTAAACATGATTATTCCCAACAAGAGACAAAGACACTTCTCAGTGTTGAAAGAGAAAGCCCTTTCCTCCAGAATATTTTCTGTGATAGTTCCCACAAGCTAAGGCATATCACAAGTTTACAGTATGTCCTGTGTATTGATCCCTAGGAAGTCGTAACTACCAAAAAGCCTAAATGTGAGGAGACAATTTAAAAATAACACCTCCAGACACTTATTCAAATCAATTCACTTTGGTAAGTTTCTAAGTGGTGAACACAAATTCCTGTGGATGTTCGAAGGAAAGCTCAGGAGTCCTGAACATGTATGTGTTTTTAAAAGAATCATTTATATTTCTACCGCTGAAGGCAAAGCCCATCTCACATGAATCCTTCCAGTGCAAGTCTGGAGCAAAATCCACATTCCGTGTTTGCACAGAGGAACTGAAACTCAGATCACTGATGTCAAGCAACACTGAATGACAGGCGGAGCAGTACTCACTTGAGAACACTGAAGAGCCCAGGTGATACAGATGTCGGCCTGACCATTCCTTCGCCACTGATAGTCCCCAGCTGGACTTGTGGGTAGTAGACAGCCCGGAAGGCTAGCTTTGAAGATTGGAGCCTAGTCTTTATTACCTCTAAGGGACATGTAAAGATGGCACCAACTGTTCCTCCGCATCTGTAAAACACAATTTAAAGAGAGTCAGTAAAACAGAGCTATACAGATGTGTCAAATCACAGTATGGTGTACAAATAAAATCTGAAGACTCGTCCACAATGCAGAGCAACTGGAGACAAATTATTAGGAAGCAGAGCAGTTCCAACATTAGGCAAGGGATACTGTTCTGAAGCCCTGGGGGAAGGGACAGAAGGTTGAGAAACTGTTATAATGATTGTGTGTAGTGAGGAGATTGGTAAACACAAAGCACTAACACTAACACCAGCACTAACAAAAAATCCCTGACTGACCATCTGCTGGTCCCGTGTTCTGCCAGGACTTGGAATTCTGCCTGTAAAAACTTCAGAGGCATCCATGTTTCAGAGGTTGTTGTCCTAAAACAGACATACCCTTGGACAGATTTTTCTTATGAGAAGCAGGAAGCTGGCAGATGAGAACAAGCCACTGGGGATTAGGACACTATAGACTGAAAACACAGCAGTGTAATTCTTCCCCATTTCAACAGTTACAATTAAAACAGCTGCCTACAGAAGTAGCAAATACCAAAACTACACTAAGTTAGGCCCTCTTAAAAACCATGGATATGAACTACTTTTTTGGGGGTGGGGGGAAGGAAGGTGCAACGATGAGAGGGAGTGTGGGAGAACAGAATAACAGGGCAGAAAGGCTACTAAAGAACAGAATTCCCACACTCTGATAACAGAAGGACAAAAATAAAATACTATATAAGCCCACATATATGTGTGCGTGTGTATATATACATACACATATAGACACACGCACATATATATATATAAAAAAAGAAATAAATTATCCTATAACTGGCATATACTCATCTTAATGTAGTCAGACTGCCTCAAAAAAAGCACACCAGGCCAAGAATATAAGGTGTATGAGTCCTAATTTCCATTTTAATCGGTGATCTGGAAAGTGACTTGTCAAACCATTTCTCTCCCTGCGGCTGTTCCTCTGGTAATTGAATGTCCCTTCTGTCAAGCTTCACAATCAAATGTAACGTTGAGGTTGGCTAAAGGCACCACATCTAAATTTTATTAATTAAACACGTTGGGATTTAGGAAAACTTAACCAAAGGTTTCAGTTTTTTTCCAAGGGCATTTACTACAACTGAACCTATTGACTAGGAAATATTTTCTTCGTTTACACAAGTGTCAAAGCATATGATTCCTCCAAAAACCTGTGTTTGCGATTTTTCCTGAGAAAACACCATGAGCTGACAACTAAACTCTCTTTGATGTTGATGTGAAATTGTAATTTAAGTAGTGTTCCATGAGAGGGAAATTAATTTAAAAAAAAAATCCTATCCTTTGCCTTGCATGCTAAAAAACAAAGCATTGCCTGCTAGAGTCAGAAGTTTGCATGCATTAATTTGGGAACAGAGATCCATAAAAGGACATTAATAAAGGTACTAGTGCATATTTTCTAAAGCCCCATCTACATGACCTACTTTACTAGGAGCCTCTTTTTGTAAACACAAGGAAAATGGTAATTAAAGAATAGCGGAGAAGTCCAAGCTGTAGATATGTACTAGTTTATAAATGCTTTATCCAGTACAGCTTATTTTGCTTGCTGAAACAATATGTCTTATATCAAACAGTAACGATTCTTTGCCAAAACCCTGAAGCCCCTGCACTCGCACTAACAGCCTGACCACCCTGGCTGTACAACCACAAAAGTTAAGGCTCTTTATAAGGTTCAGAAGGACACCTCAGACCACATGGCTGGGGAATACAACTTCCTCACCACAGTTTTCATGTTCTGCAAGATTCTGTCCAAGTACATGATCCCAAACACTATGCTTTTCAGATACAAACGCATCCGACAGAAGAAACTGTGTTTTCACTGAGACTGGCAATATCATTTAACAGCAAGCTTCAATGAGTTTCTCCTTCAAGTTCTTGCTTCTTCCTCTTCCCTGCTATAAGGGGGAAAACCCTAAATTCGGGACAACCCATACATCCAAAGTCACAGATACTATAAGAAAGAGCTTTGCCTTCATCCCTTTTAAACTATTTATGTTTTGACTGTTCAATAAAGCCAGAGTTGTTCGTGGAACTAGGTAAATAGCAGCTGAAGTTGTGTCATTTGGCTCAAAAATGACAAGTGTTCACAGAGGCCTTATCAGGCCTCTGATTATTTTGTGTACCAAAACCAGGGCTTGGACACAAGCCTTCTGTTGTGTCAATACTACTCCGGAGGACATCGCTTCAGTTTGTCCTTCTCTGTTTTGTCAGATGCGCCTCGCATTGCTCACATTTCTCTGGAATTAGATCTTGGGGGAAAAAAAAAAACCAGGTCAGGAATGGCTTCTCCAGCAAAGCCTTTCCTGTTCCCACAGCTCCCACTTACATCTCAGAGCAGGAAGCGTTTTGAGGATCTCTCTTGCATATCCCATAGACTTACGATTTCTCTTAAGTATGTTGATTAGTCAAGTGTTAGTTACGCTTACCTGTGTCTGTATTGGATATACATCGTATCTTTTTTTCCCCCCAAGATCTAATTTCAGAGAAACATGAGCAATGCGAGGCGCACCTGACAAAACAGAGAAGGACAAACTGAAGCGATGTCCTCCGGAGTAGTATTGACACATGTAATCCTCTGATATTCAGCACAATGAGTTAATATCTGCATCATCAGCTTTAAGAGCTCACAGTTTATGTTGTCAGTGTGACATTTAAAAAAAAAAGCATTATCTAACAGAGCAATTCTCAGAATGCCAACAGGGTGCATACATTATGTCCCAAGTACAAATACGCAGCAGATAGTTCAAATAAGGTCTTTGATGTATTGGGCAGCTTTTCCAGAGGAGCTGATTTTCCTCCACATGGGAGCTCTATGCATCATACCCTGGCGTTGCTCTATTCCCTGGAAAGATGGCTGAAAAATAACACACTGTGCATAAAAGAAACACTTCGTATTCGTAGGGTGTTCTAAACGCCTACATCTGGGAAGAAAGGAAAACCAACCAGCCTTCCTCAGCGACACAAAACACCCTGAAAGATGCAGACCATGGATATACAGACAGATAAAATTCATTGGGGAAAATCTTATCCTGCGATCCCTTGGAGTCAGGGATTTTTTTTGATACATCAGAGCAGAGCTACCGTTCCAGAGATGTTAAACAGTGTTTACTGCACTAGCCTCCTGCAAAAATCCCAAAACCACCTCTATATCTGTCCTTAGTCAAAAGATAGAAACCTCCCCAGAAACAACACTATGGCAGAGTATCTTCAACAGGTCACCTGGCAAGCATGTAACGAGGTTCCCAGCTATGCTCTGCATGTATCACAGGCACAAAATCTCTTCAATGTGAGACAACCAACAATTCATCAGCTTTGGCCTGTCACTTACAGCCAGAAAACCAGTATTTGTACTTCAGGCTTTGAATGCCTCCTCTAGTTACATGATGGGCCAGGCATATCTCGCCATTAGAGCAGTAAAATACAGTTCTCTGCTTTGTGACGTCCTAACAAAGGAACCAAGGAAGTTCTTGGTCTAAGAATATGAAACGTACTTTGTGTTTATGGCGATACATAACGTACTCTACATTAAGAGCTGCAGAAAAATTATTTACATCCATAAAAGAAAACACTGTTTAAAAAAATGTGCCAAGGATGTAAATCTCAAAATCCAATTCCAATTTTTTCCTGCTGCCAGCTTTCTAGCTTTACAAAGTCCACCCCCGATATACCAATGACTTGCATTTGAAATAAACTCTCAGCACCCACTAGCACAATTGAGATAGATGCCAAGAATCTTAATTAAGAGTAGGGCTTACTTCATCTGTCCTAGATTTAATCACTGAGTAATATTCTTAATATGAATAAGAACCCAACGCTGAATGGTAAAGGAAGTTCTGCAAAACAAAAACAAACCCAAAAAACCCCATCCAAACCTTTAGTGATCTTTCAGTAGCATACCGCTGACTTTACCCAGCTGATGAGCAAAGATTATGAGCTGCTTAGTTGGAGGAATCACAACTTATAACCCAGCCTGACACATTTTCCTGTGCAAGCATTTGAAATTAGCTCTTCCTCCACAAAGGACAGCAACTACTCTCAGCATTTAACAGTGACTTTTTGACAGACAGAAGTCGAGTAAAACACTTGCAAGAGAAGTATTAGTGCAAACAGTCTGGCAAGTACACTTAATGGGCCACTTTAAGAACCAGGTTGACAAGTATACCTCAATTCACGCTTCATGGATAGTGCCACATACAGCTTTAAATGTCAAAATACTTCTTGGGAAATCATTTGGTACTATTGACTGGACCCCTCTCATCGCTTAAGAAGCCTGTGGAGCTCCCTGAACACAGCTGCAAGACTGAATTCAGTGGGACAGCCAGGGGATACAGCTAAGCCACGGCATTAACAGTGCAGAATATTATCTGCTTTCCTGGTGGCTCACATAGGATCATGCCCACGAAGGCAGATGAAAAAATCCCAAAGCGAGTGGTATATTCACAGCAAGCACGACAAGTTTTAAACAAGATTGTATTTGTAATAGGAATTTCATTCTGTCTTTCTAAGACGTGCCACATGCTCTAGCATGACATACATAGCATGAACAGCAAAGCAGGCTGTATCTTTGATATTTCATTACTGCATCATCAAACTGCAAACAAAACAAGCTGCTGCATTCTCAGATGCCATAGGAAATTGAGTACCAGAACAATACGGACTGTTCCTAATGCCTTAATTTTGAGTTATTAAGCATTCAATAAATTTCCAGCTAATGATATCATCATCAGGTATAGATATTCCTGTAAGCACTTACTGTGTTCCTTGATGATACACTGTTCGCAAATTACATAATGCACATCAGAACCTGAACTAAGTAGAGGACTGGAAGACAGTCAACTCCTCATCAGCTCTAGCTGCCCTGGACCACACACAGTAAAGCAGACACATATACTTCAGGTGAAGACTACTTCTCTCCATTTTACATATGGAAACATTATTTCCCAAATGGTTTGTCAGTATGAGCACATGGCTTAAAAATTATCATCTGTGGGTGCAGTATACCAGTCCCTTTCCTCACAACTTGTTTCGTTACTAACTTAGGGAGTAACTTTTCCTTAGTTCCGTGACCTGTACCAGACATTCAGGCAAACCCAGGTCAAATTCAACACTTTAAACAAGGCTCCCAGCAACCTGGTGCATCAAACACCTCTCAGCTGCAATGGAGGCAATCAACCTATGCCCATGGAGGCAGATGTCGCTATGCCCTTAGTTCAAAGGAGCATGATGCCACCAACCGTCCCAAAGTATGCCTCCAACTCTTACACGTGGCTTAAGCAAGCTTTAGTATCTAAGGTTGCTTTTCAGAGCCATAGGTGCGAGGGTGTTAGGGACTTAGGCCTCAATACCAAGGCAGAATAAACCTCACAAACATGGCTTTATTCAAACAGTCCTCCCAGTTTGACCCAAACTACTAAAGAATACATATTGCACAGTACCTATATGAAATCACAATAAGAAGTTTGTTCCTCTGGTTTTTGCTCTTTGCCAGTTCTACGAAGGGCACTGCAGCCTGTAAATACCACTTCTTACGAAATCATTGTAGTAAACAGTATTACTCCAGCTGGAAAGACAACATGGAGTAACCTCTGCTGCAGCCCAATCCACAGTTTCTCCCAAACCAAAATAAGCAACAACTGCACTGATTTCAGCAGGGAAGCAGGAACTCAGACTTGTAAACATGCTTACGACTGTTGTGCAACTTGGGCATCATTCTCTCTGCTGCTTCTGAAATCTTCCCTCAGAGTCCTCTTCCCATCAAAACGCCAAGACCCTTTGGTTTGCTGTTACTATTGTAAGCCTTAAAAGGAACTAACAGAAACAAAAGGAAGCTAATGAGTCTGCCTGCCTAGAGTAAGTCGGCTAATTGGAAGCCAACTCTTTCAACTGGAGAGCACTTTCAAATATTCAAGTGCATTTAATCACTCCTAGCCTCTGAAGTATTAGACACTTCTGCTCTGGCCATTAAGGCTAGCTGAGGCTGGCCTGCCTTTTTTGGGCACACACAAGAATATTGTATTACATCTTCTTAAGCTGACACTGCGCCCAGCCTCACCTTCACAGGAAGCTATCGTAATACCAATAACGTCCCCATCGAAATTATTTCAAGTGAATGGGCTGCTCATGCTTTATCTGCAAAAAATACTTTACAGTTGAACAAAGGCTAGCATCTTACACAACTTATAAAGTATTTGGAACTTCCAACATTTTCTTTTGCTGGAGGGGTAATTTTATCCAAGGTCCTAGTTCTGCAGAAAGCCTTATGTCACAATACAACCCATTTATTATAACAGGGTTCTCTGAAAGAGAGTGCAAAGCTAAAAGTATTTGAAGGACTAAGGAAGGACCTCAGCAGAGGGTATTACTCAAGCACTAACACACTAACAATTCTTTCTAAAATTCCTTTAATGATGTAACAGATGTAGCAAAATACTATCACAGCTGAGCTCCTTTAGTCAGATCTTATTGAACAGGCATCCTTTACCACTACAAACCAAAATGCGTAAGGCAGACGTGGTGCAGGGCCTCATATCTAATATGATCTGGGCTTCTCGCTTGCTTGTCGGCTGGTGGTCCAGCAGCCCTCCAAACACATCATGTATTTCCTACTACATTTCTTACCTGTAGAGAAAGGTGTTTTAATAGCTTGGGCAACAGTTTGCAAGTGATGTTCAATTTCTTGTTCTATCCAGCGAGCCCTAAGAAGTCTGCATTTCCCACTTGAAAAGCAGAGATAATAGCATTAGTCGATATGTACACACACAGGATATGGAAGGTCAGGGCCTTGAACACGGAACCACTCTGAAATAAACTGTTTGGATGGACCAATCATTTTAGCACTGGCTGGTGCATGAGAAGACAAAATTTGCTGTCTCATCTTTCTTTCTGTAACATCACAGCAAGATAGATGACGGTACACTTTTCTGTGTCTCCTTAAATACCAAGATACGCAGAACATTTAATATGCAATTTCATATGTATGCAAAACATATGCAACGAACGTTTAAAGGCCCATATACCCTAAAAGACCATCCTTTCCTCTGTGCTGTATCTTCATCGCTGCTTTAGAAATAGATCAATCTCATTATACCAGAGCAGTCAGGGGAATATTCCCTGCTGTGCTTCCATTTCTTCCCCCCATGCTCTCTCAAAACCAGATCTGACCTGGTGACTTGCGAGGCATGCTGCAGAAAATGGTTGTTTACTAGGATCCTGAGAAGCTAGAGGGTACGTTAAACAAGCAAGGAAGATGCTGATCACCCAGTACCAGATTAAAATGCTGAGGAGTTTAAAATTCCTATTTATTTATAGTCTGAAGAGTTACATGAGGACACCTAGAGCCTGGACAGGCATTGTTACTACCCAAACAAGCTACATGTGTACATTGAGGTCTGGTGTCTGTCACAGGCTCCAGGTACTACTCTAATGCAAGTGGGGGAGGTGGGGGAAAGAGAGGACTTAAAACAACACATAGTTTCCAAGTCAGCAGAAGAAGGGCAGTGTCTCTGAAAAACTTCGCTTTGTTGGGTTTAATATTACAATAAATGAACTTACCACTCCAGGGACATGCCGGAGGAGACTGAAGTCTCCTGTTTAGCAACAAAAGAAACAACGGTCCACTATTAAACAGATTTAAACTAACAACAGATTTCATGTTGGCTTCCTAACTATTGTCAGCTGACAAGCACTACAGAATATGCTACTACTTAGATAGTTCAAGCCATTAAAAAAAGATTGACATAAAAGATTTATGATAAGGACCAAAGTGCATACAACAGCACTTACTATCTGCATAACAGATTTTTTAAATTTCTTCTTAATTTACACCATAAAACTATCTTACTGGACTACTATGAAAATGACTGTAGTAAGTTAGCAAGGCTTTGTGGGAGGGTTTTTGGCTGGTGGTTTGTGGGTTGGGGTGGGTGGTGGTGTTACTTTAAGCTTTTAACACAACAGCTTTAGCAAAAATAAGAAATTTACAACTCCCTGTAAGAACTTAAAAGAAGTGGTTTGGCACACCAGGTCACTTACTCGGAAATACCACAAGCTTCTCTAAGTCTCTTCCCCCCATCCCTTTTCCCTTTTTGGAGTACTTGCTTTTCAGCACAGTTACACGGATCAGGCAGTTACCCAGCCTCCACTATTAATAAGCTCTGTGTAGGTGACAGAGAGTTGTGCACATACGTTCCTTTACAAAGCCAAGCTACGGTCCATCAAAAAGCACAAAGCCCGCTGTCCTGACGATGCTTTTTGGGTGACATCCCTCAGGTCTTGCTTGATTCATCAGGAGCCACATGCGAGGGCAGGATTTAAAGTGTTTAATTTAACAGAGCTGGATGCCACAGCTAGGTAAGATTTTGAAGTTAAATATAGCTGAACGTCGCAGCAACTAACTCTGCCCAGCGCTGACCTCAAGCCGAGCCACGATCCTTTCTCTCCCCCCCCGCCTGGCTTGCTAAGGATGTGTTTTCTCACTCCGGGAAGGCACCGCTTGCCTCGCCTCCCTCACAGAGAGCAGGGCCAAGGCTCCCCGGCTGCCGCCGAACCGGGAGCGCGGAGGGCCGGGGGTCTGCGACAGCGGGCCGCGCTCGGCGCGCCCAGCCCGCCTCCCCCTCGCCGGCCGAGGGGAGGGGGCCGCCAGCCCGCGCCTCACCCGGGCACCCCGGCGGGGATCCGCCGCCCGCGGGGGGCACCGCCATCCCCTCTGCGGGGCGCCCCCGGCGGGCGGCGGCCCCCCCCACCGCGCCCGCCCAGCCCTCCCCTCCGCTCCCTCCGCCGCGCCGGCCGCGCTCACCCCCCGGCGAAGAGGTGCAGCAGCGTGTTCTCCTGCGGGGCGCCCGCCATGATGCCGCCGCCGCCGGCTCCGAGCCCGGCTCCGCCAGCGGGAGCTGGAGGCGGAGGCCCGGCCGCGGCGCGAACGTGACGCGTGATGCGTCAAAGGGCCGCGCGTGACGTCACCCCTGGGCGTGGCTCGCCGTGCCCCGCCGTGGCTGGGTGGAAGGGTGCGGGGTGAGGGAGCGCGGGTGTCCGCCCCGCCGAGGCCCCGCAGGAAGGGCGCCGGGAGGGAGCCCGACCCGCTGCGGTACGCACGGGGCCGATGCCTGGGAACCGCCCGCTCCTCTCCTCGGGCCTGGCAGCGCAGCGCAGCCTGGCGCGGTGGCGCACCGTGTGTTGAGAAAGGCACGGCAGGTGGTTCGCGCCCGGTGATCGGGAGCGCGGACAGCGCAGAGGAGCGCCAGCCGCCCGGTGCGCGTACGCGAGGTCCTGCGCTGTCACCTCTGTCCCCGTGGGGCGCCGCAGAGCGTATCTGTGCCCTGCTTGAGCCAAGGCTAACGCTCAGATTCGCGTTGGGCCCACATTTTCGGTGTACACCTGCACTCGGGCAGAGATGTAAAGTGGCACAGCGAGCAGGAGGCGCAGGCCGGGTCCTTTGTGAGCTACAGGCACACACAGCTCTTACCGCCATAAATCCCCTCAGCTCTGGCAGCAACACCTCATTGCAGATAAGTCGGCCTCTCGTGATACGCTCTTCGAGCGCGCGCGGCAAGGGTGGACGGGGTAGGCAGCCCGCTGAAGCTGAGACCCTGCAAGAGCAGCACAGATGTGCCAAGTGGGCCAGTGGCATGGACACGTGGAAACGTATGAAAATCATGCAGTGCTGTAGCCCGTGCCCTGGCACGCCTGAACGGTGGCATCCAGCGAGCATATGGAAGTAGCCTTTCTCTCTCCCTAGTCCCCAGGGGTCCCAGAAGTGTCAGGTTCTTGTTTATGCAAATGGTTCTTATGTTTTTTTATCAACAACAGAGGAAATATCTCAGTTATTTGGCTAATCCAACAAAAAAATCAAAAGTACTCTTTATATATTCAAAGCCTGCAGCTTTCCTGCTGTCTTTTGAATGCCCTGGGGGAAAGCTCAGACATCTGCACTGCCGGCTAAGTATTTTCCATATACACGATTTCTCTATGATTCTTGACAACAGGCTTGAACAAACAGTCTCCTAGCTTAAACTCAGATCCAGATATGAACTTCAGTCCTGCCTTACGCACAGACGAAACTTTCCAGTCCTAATACTGCCAGGCGCTGGAGTCTGAAATCTGGCTGGGCACATTCCCAGCATTTAGACTTGGTTAAAACCAAGAGATGAAGCGATACCTGGGTCCACGCTGGGGTCAGTGCTGTTTGGGTGTGCCTGTCCTGGATCCTCAGTCTCCAAAGAACAGCCCTTCTAGACCTTTCTGTTTCTGTTTGAGGTAATGGTGATGAATCCTAAGGTGCTATGAAGAACGGTTGCCTGTATGTGATCTTATGTGGTGGCTGAAGAGTGATGATTTACTGAAGCAGAATCAGTCTAGGGGACAAGGGTGATGGGATCCCTTGTCTACAGGGTTTGCTGAAACTAAGGAATGAATACAGCATTAAGTGCAAATAGGATCTGAGGCAAAGTTAGAGCTCTGACCACCTGGTCCCCATCCTGGGATCCTGAGGACCCCAAGCCACCACTGAGATTCTATAAAGTTACTCTTTGTAATGACGTAGAGCATATGCCCGAGATCCGGGCAGCAACATGGATTTGCTAGTTGTAAATATATCGAGGATGCTGGGCCTGTCAAATGGTGAGATAAATGAAGAGTTTTCTCTAAAGCGTAATCCCAGCGGGTCATGCAAGTGAATCTAAGAATAAGAAAATCTGGAGAGGAGATGACTCAGAAGAGAGCTGGCAATCATTGCAGGTTTATCAGAATGCAGATGACTCTATTAACATACCTCTTTTGTTTGCTTGGAGGTATTGCTTCAACCACCATGTGATCTTTGGAGGCCCACCTTGTTTACAGTGCCTCTCACCCGCCAAAAAAAACACTGACCTTATCACAGTGACAAAAACTTCCAGATAGGTATAAGCATTGAGAAAACACATCTCTGGCACCTGATAATATGAACACGAACACGACCAGAACCCCTTTGCTAAGACTTCCTGCTCAACCCAACAGTGGTACACGTGCACACTGCTAATAGGTAAGGATTCACATAAGCACACATATGTACACAGTGAAAGCCAGACCAAACATTCTCATTTACACACGTATATAAACTACAAATGCACAAAGGCGGGACTACCAGCCTTTCGTATTCACACACACATTATTATACATACATACACAGAGTTTGACGGGGCTTGGCCAAGCGTTTACCCACATGCCGAAACAAAAAACTCCCCACACACATCAAAACCAGTTTTGAGCCCCAGTCTTATGCTCCCAGAGGCAAAGCAGCCTGTCTCACAGTGCATGAATGTGCACAAACACAACAGTTCGTGGAGAGATATGCTGTGGCAGGAGGTTATTTCTGGTCCGCCAGCAAACTTAGGAAAAGAGCTCCTAGATCAAATGGGTTTGTACAGGGATATATATGGGGATATACGTCCCCCCTGGGGAGGTGCCAGGCAGTCCTTTACAGTGTGGAAACAACAAGCTTGACCTGATTGACAGGAGAAAATCTGCTTCAAGCAGGGGCAGAGGAAAGGAAGGAGAGATCAGCCTTCCTGGACAACAGTGGATGGGGTGACTGTGACATGGGAGGGAGAGGAAGAAGGGGAGGTGTTCAAGTAGGAAAGGTGTTGATTTTTTTAGGGGCACACAGACGTGGGCCTGTCAGCTGATCCTGGCAGGATCTGACAGGCCAGAGTTGTGCAATCTGTTTGAAAAAGGATGGGATGTTGCTATGGCAAGGCTGGTTGAGGAGGGAAGCAGCTGTGCCTTCTGGGCACAAAGAAGGAGGGAAAAATCGGTTTAATTAACTGGGCAATATAGGGTCCTTCAGAATGTGCACATGGGATGGGTGTCCTTTCCCTTGGTTTGTTTTATTCTGTTGCCATTCCTCTGCTCTTTCCATGCCCTTATGCTGTGCACACTGAAGAATCTCTTGCAGCTGTTGGTAACTGGGCAGTGGGCTTTTCTGTAAGGCAGAGGGCCAGGCCGAGCAAGAGTAGCTGCCAGGCAGGAGGGAAGCGCCAGGGCCCTTGTCTTGGGTGGCAGCCCACACCAGGGGGGTGTGCAGGAGGCGTAGGCTCAAGACAGCCACTCATCAAACAGCTTCCCAGAAAACCCTCTGGACAAGGGTTTCTAGCAGGGCTGCCTGTGATCTGAGACCTGGGGAAGGATGTGTCCAGAGCTGCATTGTTTTTAAACACAGTCATTTGGAGTCGGTTCACTGACTGGCATGGCAGGGTTATGCATGCAGGAGGGAGGTCATGTTACAATCAGCAATATTAAAGCTGTAGGGCCTGATTTCTACTTTTTCTGTTTCCATGGGGGCTAGGCTGAGGTAGGACAGATGAAGGTCAGCCAACTTTACACTGTTTGTGACTTTGGTCTCATGAACCGAAGTGTCCTCCCCCTCTGCTCTGCCCCAGTGAGGCCACATCTGGAGTGCTGTGTCCAGTTCTGGGCTCCCCAGTTCAAGACAGACAGAGAACTACCAGAGAAAGTCCAGCGCAGAGCTACCAAGATGCTCAGGACACTGGAGCATCTCCCTTATGAGGAAAGGCTGAGAGACCTGGCCTTGTTGAGCCTGGAGAAGAGAAGACTGAGAGGATAAATATCTGAAGGGTGGGTGTCAAGAAGATGGGGCTGGACTTTTTTCAGTGGTGCCCAACGGCAGGCCAAGGGGCAACGGGCACAAGTTGGAACATGGGGAGTTCTACTTAAGTATGAGAGAAAACCTCCTTTCCTGTGAGGGTACCAGAGACACTGCTGGTTCCACTGAACAGGCTGCCCAGAGAGGCTGTGGGGTCCCTTCCCTGGAGACATTCACACCACCTGGACGCGGCCCTGTGCCCCCTGCTCTGGGGGTGCCTGCTCAAGCAGGGGTGGGATGGGGTGAGCTCCAGAGGGCCCTTCCAACCCCCACCAGTCTGGGATTCTGTGAACACTCTGCATCCTATGGCCGCATACGAAAGAAAAGATGGGCAGCAATAGAAAATAGCTATAAAGGCAGACTGCAGCCCCCTGTATGAGATTTATCAGGCCTATGATGACTTCTTTATATACTCAACTCTTACAGAAGCGTCTACACTCACTTTATGCCCCTTGGTACTGCCAGGGAAATATGCAGTGGCCATTGAAGTTTGGTACTTGAGCTCTTGTAATTAATGTAGAAGGAATTTAGGAGATGTCTGACTGTGGGCAGCAGAACTGACAGAGCTGACTCCTCAGTCATCGCATCTACAGCCCAGCATAGCAATTTAATTGTTCGCACCTTTCCGTTCAATTTAATCCATTGCAGCAGCTAATGTAGGATTTTTAGGCAATTACCAAGACTGTCTACCTATGAACACTTTTCAGCTTAGTTCTTTATTTGCTGTAGGGTATGAGACTACATATCCCAATTTATCCCCACTAAGAATGTTTAGGAACAAGTTGCAAGCTATTGAGAGTTTATATAATGTCAGTAAAGTAGCTACAGGCTGTTTATGGACAGCACTGCCTCTAAAGAATACTAATTAAAGGGGAGGACTCTACCCTAATGTAACACCATACTGGTTGTGATCGATATTTTGGATGAAAACTGTACCTTTTCACCAGATTGCTCATCTACACTAAAGGTACTTCTGAATGTGAAGCTATGTCCGCAGAGCCCTCTGGTGGAAGTACCACCTAGGAGCACAGAGGTGGGTTTTTTTTTCACCAGGCCACCGTCATCAGCTTCTGAAAATGACATATGTTAAGTGCTCTTCCATCACCAAATCCGAGGTTAGCAGGGCCTTTGCTAGCTAGCCTAGCTAGGCAATGAACAGCTTACGGTTTTCCATTTTACTGGGGGACCAATTATCCTAGTGAGATTTCCTGTTTACCCCATTTACCATGGCCAGCAGCATAGCAGAAGCAGCAAAAGACGCTAATCTAATTGTCTTGCCACACTCATTAATGAGTCTGTTACACGTGATTCCAGCTGGGTGTCTCGACTGGGCAGCCTGAATGTGCTCCAAGCTGCACAAGAAGCCTGTTTGCCTGGGGACCGCGGCAGCGCCAACAGAGCAGCAACAGGTTTCTGGCTCCAGACATTTTTATCACCTGCTTCTGCATTGGCTAGAAACTGATTCCTGGAGCACAGTTCAGACTAGTTGGTACGCGTGGGCCAGAGGACGTTGCATACGTTCACTGGAGCAATGCATAAGCTAAATGTGCACATCGTTCCTTAGCCTGCGATCATCGTCTACCTTCTAGGCCAAAAGGATGCTTGCAGCTGTGCTTGCCTCTACCTCTCATTCCCCAGCAGAGAGCACTGTAAGAGCAATGATCGAAGCACAGCCGCCTTAGAGGAATTAGACATATAAGGCTTTGTCTTTAACAGCTCCTGCACACGTTCTCTAACTGCACCTCCAGTTTTGCCTGTATTTGCCTATCAACCCCCCTGGACACTTTGAAGATACTCTGTCTTGTGGCTCCTGTTCCTTTTCATGAAAGACATCTCGAAGGGGAGACCAGTTCTAAAAACTCAGGCATTGGACTTTTTCTGAGGCCCTGGAAAACAAAGCCACTGGCACTATTTCAGTGCTTCACTTTTTTGAGCGAGACAGCCAACGTATTACCTGCTTCCTGGCTGTCATCACCTTCACTTTAGTTTTCTTCAGCAAGGTGGAACAAGGAGGTATGTTTACTTGTATCCGCTTGCCTCAACAGCTAAACAGGTGGTCAGTGCAGTGGGTCTCCTCCCCCATCATAGTTTTCCAGTATTGATCTGAAATTGGGAAAAATACTGACTGCCCAATCTCCCACACTGCTTCACATTCCCAGTGGGATATTGTTAAAAAGTCAATCTCTTTCTTGCTTCAGCCATCCATTGACTTTGAGCTCTTAAGGTACGCCACACTCTGATGTGTCTGCTCTTCCATCACACCGTGCACTTCACCTATAGGAGCTGAAAGAAAGAGCACTGCAGAGTGTAGGTATTCAGTCCAGGAGATGCGGCTACAGGCAGGGAAATCAAAGAGGAAGACAGGTTTTGTGATTATGCCGTGAGCATGTCAAAATACCAGGAGAGTGGGCCAGATCTGGGAAAGCACTGTGTTCCAGACACAGTTTTTATAGCATGTTGAGTATTTCTAGGGAATTTCACAAGGATAAATGTGCACAGAGGCATTGTGGCCTCCACAGATCAGACACCACAGGAGCCACATCAGGAGAAATTCTTAAATTACTCTTTGCCAGTACAGCATGAACCCAACCAGGAAAGGGTTGAGCTGGCTATTCTTGGGACTTGTTTTGTCTGGTGGCTTCCTACAAACTGGAGCAAGGACTCACCAGCTTGTTCCACATCATTAGCAGCTGGCAGCTTCCCAACCATTACCAGCATAGTCTGGATTTCACCCAGCAACTTTGAGATGAAAGACATCGCAGCACCACTGCACTCAGTTTTAGGTCCCAGTCCAGCTCCCACTGAAGTCAGTTACTCTTTTTCCACAGAGTGCAGCTGGAGCTGGGTCTGACATTTCTCTAACAGTTCTGTCTCAAGTCCTCGGCTAGCTGAAATACTGGTAAAAGACGACAGATAGATGCCTGCAACTCAGCTATTTTCTAGCATTCAAATCGAAACCAGCAACACAGTCAAGCAAGAGCGTGACGAATTATGTTCCTTTTCTGAAAACACCGAAGGTCTGAACTTAGAGCAGGCGAAGCACCTGGTGAAAGGAATCTTAGAAGGCAGCATTAAGTGGGTGTCTGCCAGGAGGCTGATATATATGTGAAGCTCTGCTCTCTTTTCCAAAGTGCATCCCTGCCAGGAGCACCATCAAAGGAATCTCTCTGGTGGTGACAAAGATACAGACAGCACTCAGCTGCCCTAAGAACGGCTGAGGTAATTGCTCATATTTTGGAGGGAACCTTGGGAGAATGTATGTCTAAAAAGGTATCCAAAGTCCAGGGGTGTAGTAGCATGCAGGACATACATGTATTTTTACATAGTGAGGAGACACCTCACCTGGCTATTCTGTCTGCAAAATCTTGTTGAGAGTACTTTAGTGATTTAATGAACATCCTAAAGGCTGTAAAGTATACACACGTAATTTGAATTCCTTCTATCTGTCTCATTCTGCAGTGAGCGGTTATTGACTCCTCCTGTTCTACATGTGGAAAGCTGAAGCACAAAGACATGAAATGAGCAAGCAGAGATGAGGCCAGGGCAGAGACTGCCTTGCCCAAAGGTCAGCAGTTGTCTGTCATAACATATACTGCCTCCCAGTCAGCTGTGCTCAGATGCTACGGATGGAGGGCCTGGTTTGTTACAAGACTTGGCCACGCTTATTAAACATGTTGTCATTGCTAAGATGGGCTTAGTTCCACTTTCAGGGCCAAGACACCAAGAAGAAGCTACCATTTAAAATATTGTGTCATGCAACCACTGCAGGGCTGACCCAACACCGGGAGCAGCAGGCTGTCAGCACAGGAACGAGAAGGACATTCAAGGGAATAAGGAACTGGGTAAAATTAAAATGAGCGAAAGAAGATTATTTTTTCCACAGTAACATGGAACTGGATTCAGGAGCTTGTGGTAAGAGGATGCCACTGAGGCCAAGAATTTACAGTCTTGGTTCTTCTCTCTAGAAGAATAGGAGGTGCAATCAGTTGGAACTAGTGCCTGAGGGCCCTGAGAGTCCTTGGTTATTGGTAGACTGTTAAAAGACTGCCTCCATACAGCCTGGCTCAGTCCTGACTGAGAGATATGCCAGCAGTTGGCTGTGGGAAGACCCGCTCTGCTCCTGCAGAACATAAGAAAATCCTGGTGACTTGTAGTTAATGTTTACGCTGTAGGCAAGGACGACCTGTAGCATAACACTGAGACACCTCAGTAGTTTTACCTCTAAAGGATACATGGAACTCCTGGGGGTCTGTGAGGAACACCAGGAGCCCAGGAGCCTTTTCCCAAGAGCCAGCATTACTTAAGTGCAGTGGGTAAGCAGAGTTCCTCTACCCTTGGGAGTTCAGTGCAAATATAGCTTATATAGCCAAATATAGGCAGAAAGAATCCTGGTTTCTGGAGAATGGAAAGGGGAGCAATGGAAAAGAGTAGCAGCATCCCTCTCTGAGAACCCACTTCCCTCCTAGCAAGCTTCTCTGCAGGCAAGACTAGGATTAATAGGGAACATATGGGAGGAGGGTCTGTGATCCAGGGCTCCAGACGAGCAGCTGAAGCACTAAGAAGCTACCTGGACCCCATTCAGGAGTGAGCTCAGGGATCAAACATCTCATGAATGGGGAGTGGGCTGGGTGGGGAACTTAGAAGGTACAGGCTCCAGTTTGGTACTTCCCACCCTCCCAGGGCAACACGCCAGTCTGAGAGGAACGTTCCAGTTCCAGCACAACAAAGTGTGAGAGTCACTAACCATACCCTGCATCTTCCATGCAACATCTCTTTCCCTCTCTACCTAAACAAAACTGTTAGAACTGGATTTATAATAAGCCGTTAGGGTTCCAGTGTGCTAGTCCATTCTGTTCCCAAGCTTTGAAGCCTTAAGGTGTTTCCATGAAGCTATATCTGCAAGAAACAGACTGATAGCAAAATCAAATGCCCTTCAACTTTGGTGGAGCTGAACACTGAATTTAGAGGCTGCGGCTCAACTCCCCTAAGGGATTGGTGGAGGCAGATTCTCCCGCCTCACTGAGGACACAGCCAGGGCTCTCCATTGTTTTACACTGGGTATGTACAAATAAACCTTTATCCTCCTTTCTGCTCCATCTTTCTTTCACCCTCTTTCTTTTCTTTGGATTTTCTTCCTTTTGTCCATCCCAAGAACAAAGCAACCATTATCAAAGCCCATCACTCTACACTTAAATAAAACCCAGCTAAATATCTAACTTGACAGGCAAGGGACAGCTGTAGAAAAGCAACTGAACAGCTTGAAGGGGTTTGTCCTGGATACCAAAGAACTAGTCTGAAGTATCAAGGACAGACCCTTAGACGATGCAAACCAAGGTGCAGTTACACTGTCATATGCACCAACTACAAATCGTGTCTTTGGGTGAAAAAGGGGGAAAACGGCCACAACCAGAATCACTGAATAATCATATCCCCAATGCTGGAGGGAGTTTGTGCCCACATCCAGCCTTCACACTTCATGCTTTTTTCCACAAGGAGTGCAAACACAAATTGTCAACCCAACCACCTTTGCACTGAAATTTCATAGGCTTGCTTCATGGAAGAATGGCAGCTTGTTCCTGTACCAGTATTTCTGAGCCACACGGACATCCTTTTGTTATTAGCATCTCTTTGGCCAAGCTTCTCTTTCCCTGGGGAGTCCAGAGGCTCTGGCAATCACACTGCTTCCTCAGCGTGTCCTCATCTTAGTCCTTGAAAGCCAGAGTGGTATAAGAATGCTGCAGTGTGTATACAGACAATGTTCCCAGTGCCATTTTCACCTGTGAATTCATGTGAAAACCTCAATTCACCATCCTTTTGGTTAGAAAAGCACTGGCATTAGACAGCATACTCTGGGCCTGTATAATCGCTCGGGGGGGGCGGGTCAGAAAACGTGTGCCATTCCTGTTCTCCCACTGACTTTCTGGAAACCTGGAACAATTCCCTGTGTGTTGTCTACTCAGGGTGTGATCTGTCTGGAGCAGGTGCTGAATCTCCCCAGAGTTTAGCAAGAGGTGTCATTGGTCCTTCCTGGGGTCTTAAGACAATTCTATAATGCACGTGAGCAATATAATTGTTACGCAGAAGAATTGGAGTTGCTTGCAATTTAAACCAAAATATCATGGTGACAGACTGCATCACCTACATGCTCTTGTCATCCTCCAAGTGGAGGTGCAGCAGAAACAACATGGGGAAAATTGTCAATGTGACAGTGACCTGAATATCTTTGTTTCCCATGTTTGTGCTTCTCTGAAGTTTAACTAAAAAATACCTACAGCAATTAAATGAAATATGTTTCGTCTCAACAATACCTCTCACCACCCTGGATTTTCACATCTTCACTTAATTCAATCTTTCTCTTAAAAATAAAGAGTTGCTTGGTTTTTTTAGAGAGGAAAAAATTAATTTAAGTAAGGGTGGAACGCACATAGGAGATGAACGCGGTTACCAAATGCTCTGCTGTTTTATTAGCTAACGTCAGCGTAAAGTGCTTAGCAAAATGGCTGCCCATCCCATCAGATTTATTACCTTCCATATGTGCTTTTTTATCATCATTAGCTTAGCTTTAAACAATCCTTTCCAACCTTTCCTGTCTCTTGATTTTTGCTGTCCTCACTCCAGAATTAAGTAACAGGGTTGTAACCAAGCATTTTCCATGCCTTACCATACAAGGTCATTGGGTTATTCCAGGACTACTTCCTTTACCTCACCCCTGACATCCTCATTCTGCCATGAAGTCTGTGCACAGCCCCCCTGAAATTAATGAGGCACCAGCTACAATATTAAAGCTCTGTGTGACCTCCAGATTTATTGCGGTAAACCTTTCTGTCCAATATGGCTTTAAAAAGACTCAGTCTAATAGCCCAAGATTAGGGTTAATATTATATAAACAAGCAATAATTGCTGCAATTTGAAGATATTTTTCCCTGGGTTTGTTTTTTATTCAGTGGATGAGGATTTTCACTTAAATGTGCTCTCTAATGTTACAATCTGGACGCAAGAGCAATGAGCCAACACGGATCTTGCAATAGAGCAGTAAAGCCCCACAAGGACTGAGCGTCCTATTGTTACAGCTTTATCAGCCCTGCCTCTTTTTCTATAAATTTGACGCTGATGATCACCAGATCCTTCCAGAAAGCACTCCCACAAGAACTCCAGAATAAGCTGCAATGCCCTGAAATATCTCAGGATTTCTTTTGGGACCAAATCTGGACCCAAGGATCTTTCAAAGCTCAGTCCTTTCCCTTTTTCCTGATGCCTCGGTGTCATTGCTGCAATGTGCTTCCTCGGTCACATCAAGTCCACTTAGTGATATTTACACAAGCAACATTTTAAGCTGTGGATCCTGTATGAGCTGTGTTCATTCCACTGACAACCAGGACTCTTTGTGAGATAGGACTCTACACTCGCCGTCTGTCAGAGGTTGCGCTGCTGTGCATGGTGCATGCAAGGCTTCGCAGCTTTTGCTCTGCTGGTGCCACCAGCCCGGAGCGTGCTTCCTCCTGAAGTGCCCACTGTGACTCTTTCTACTTTAAAGGAGGTATTTTAATTTTGCTCAAGTGTGTGTATATGTGTGTTGTGTGTTTTAATCGCAACCACGGCTATTTTATTGCTCTTTTAGTGTGTCTTTGTCTTTTTGCCTCTTGGTAATTTTATTGTGGGACTAGGCTGGTTTTACTTAATGAGAAGTAGTTTCATGAATGCGCTGCAGCTTCCCACTCCCTTCCCAACCTGTGTGCTGTTACAGAGGACGGTTATTTATAAAGAAAATGGTGCACACTCTTATTATAACTCCACATTTCAGCACAGCTGTTGGAAGAGCTGGGGAACCAGCACCTGCTGAAATGCCAACAGCACAAAAACATCATCTGGCTCCATGTTTTATTTCTCATAAGCCAGAATAAATGGCGTGATAATAGAAGGGGTGGGCTAGCCATTGACCACAGGCATTCTGTAGGTAGATTTGTGCTGCGACTGCAGAGGGCCTGGATCTAGCCTGCTCTGCCTCTCTCCTGCACGTGGTTAAGAAAAGCGCAAGAGAACGAGGGAGGAAATTAACACAACAGAGGACTTGAAATAAAAGTGTTTTATATCATCTCCTATAAAACAATCCATAAATTTCTGCCCTCCTGCTCCACCCCTCACATGTTTTTCATTTCACTAGCTAGCTGAAAAACAGAAAAGTGTAGGGTACAAAGCACATATTCTTGGTGGGAGAGGCTCCCCCCTTCCCTACACACTTCCTACTCACACCTTGCCCCTGTGTCTACAGCACGGCATTCTCGTCTGGTGAGTAATCAAAACATGGAGGAATTCAGCATCTGTCTACGATTTGCATAGCTCTAATTCTTCCCACTCAGGGACCTCTGCCCCTCTACCAGCATCCTGAGCTGCCTTTGCCCAGTTCAGGGGAAAGGCACTCAGTTGGGCAGAACTGCTGGGACCTCTCAGATACCAGCATAAACCCACAGGTAACTGGAACACTGGACCACCAGCAAGGCCCCTGGGCATACAGGTCTGTCACTCCGGTGATGGTACAGAAGGTCACTACAGACAGCTGCCTACAGCAACCCAGAAGGGCTGAGGCAGCATCTTCCACACACCGCCCTTACACTCGAGGAACTCACAGCTCTTCAGAGGCATCCATCCCCCTGGATGATGTAGCAGCCACTAAGGTTTTCTAAAGACAGCAACAGATAATTTATTCCTGTCCTGGAATTCACTGACTCATTTAAGTAGCTTTTCTGAACAGTAAGTCTCTAATGCCTGAACATAACCTAAACATCCAAAGTGCTGTATAAATGCTACTAATTACTTTCAGTAGAGTTGCATAAACAGAAATGAGAATGCTTCAGTTTCAACATTTACAGCTATGGGAGTTTTGTCTTTGGAGAGAAACTGCAGACCAAGAAATGGTTAGATCCACATTATCCATAGAGCGAGAGGCTCGGTGCCCTCTGGGGCTCCCAGCAGTTGCAATGCTGTCTGTCATTGCTAGCACAGACACTAGCATGGAGGCTTTCTTTGCTAACAAGAGAAATCACAGACAGCAACTAACTTCGAAGATCAGCTAGGTTTCACTCCTCTCCTCCCACCTCTACCCCCCGGCACTCCTCACCAGAAAGAATGACCTGCTGTAATTGCAGGAGCTGACCAAACAGACCGGGAGTGAAAACGCCTGCCTGACTCGCACAGAAACCTAGTCGCCTTTTTTTTTTTTTTAAATGTGAGATCTGGTAGGACAAGCTCCAGGCAGACGCCAAGAACATCTTGTTCAGAGGCAAAGATTTGGAACAGGTTTATTCCCAGTCTCCTTTCCCTCACTGGGTGGGGACTTACACCAGCTGATACCCATTTTCTCCAACCAGCTGGTGAGATACACTGTCAGTCCTGGACTGTGTGAGACTTCGGTTCCAGCCCTTCTGGGAGGAGATTTGGGTTTTGTTACCATGGTAGTTTGGCATGTAGCTAACCTGGTAGTGACTCCGTGTGTATGAGAGCCACTCAGACAAGTACAGTTCAGACCAAGGCTGCATGCGGGTGGAGGGAATGTACTTTAGCAGCTTACTGTATGATGGCTTTTGCATTTTCTACTTCTCCCAGTGCTGCTGGGCCTCATTCTGGCTTTGACACTGGTATCCGAACCAAACATCTATCCACTACACTGTGTAAGCTGCCATCCTAACACCCAGCTTTTGCTGGCCTAGCAAGTAACCTGCTGGTGCTTCCCCTCAAAACCACTTACACATTTGCTAACTTTAGACCTTGCCATAAATGGATTCAGCACACAGATCTGCTGGCAAACTGGGGAGTTCTCTAGGCTCTTCTTGGAATTCATGCCAGTCGCCTCCAGAAGTGGTCCTTCAGCCCATGCTCTCTTTTCTAACATATTGGCCAAGCCAATCCATAATGGAAATGCTGGATGGGCCCTAAATGCTACTGCAGTTGTGATGCCTTTTATCTGATCTTCAGGATTCCATTGCAGTCTTAATCCCATCGTCAAGACCTACATGGTTCACAGTCTAAGGGGATAAGGCAGGTAAAAGAAGGAGAATGGTTCCTATTTTATGGATGTGTGGAGATGCCAGCGGGAGTTGGCAAGTGGCTGACTGCAGGGTACGCCAGTGCGTAATCTTATGATATGTTGGCTCCTGTAAGAAACATACCCATTGCTAATATGTGACTCCATGGCATCGTTTCATTAGTTCACACTTTGTCACCTCTGACTGAAACAACGAAGAAAGGCAAAGGATGAGAATTAGTTAAGAGGGAAGGGGAAGCAGCATAAGCAGATTTCAAAAAATAAATTAGTCACTGCATTCAAGGCAAATGGCAGCCTGTTGATATATCCCACCCGAAGGGGACTGAAAAAGTGACCTCATGCTGCTTGTCAAATATAATCCCATCCCTCCCATGACTACCTAATGCTACAGCTCCATCTGTCTGGAAGCAAGTCCCCACTGCGCCAGGGCCAGCTTTCCTATAGAGACAGAACAGTGCTAGTAATTTTTAATGACTGTATTATACAACCTACCCAGGTCAAGGCATTTTCCAGTAATTCTAGGAGCAGCAAACAAATACTAAGCCTGCACTGTAACATGTACGTGATGCAGAATAGTTGTGTGGTTAGGTACAGGTTTATGTCATACTGCACACACTGTGCTAAAATCCTTAATTTGTCTTGATACTGCTATTGTGCCTAAAAGCCTAGTCGTGGACCTGGATCCTCAGTGTGCTAGGTGCTGCACAACCAGACAAACAGGAGGATCTCTGCCTCAGTTTTGTTGTTCACCTTGTGCATAATGCCCTTAGGTAATGCAATCCAGACAGGCAGGGCAAATTGCAGCAACCATCCCAGCAGTAGCTGATGTGTCCCGTGCATCTGATGAACTATGCAAGGACTGGCCACACATTACCGCTTGGGCAGGGAGGGTAAAGCTTCAGAAAGTCTTGGTCCTTCTTACCCAGGAGCTCAGGCGCAGAAGATAAGGAAGGAAGTCTGCCAATTTCTCCACAGACTGCTGCACTTGCCTTCTTCCCTCCCATTTCTGAGGCATCTAAAAACCCAGGGGCAGTTTTTTGCTTCCCATTCAAGACAAGCTTTTGTCACAGCAAAGCAAGATGCAAGTCACAGCTGAGCCAGGCTACTTCCATGCAGAACAAGGTCGTACTCTATCCCAAGCTACTAGCACACATACCCATATTCTCAGCCACATTACTGGACCAACATTGGCAGAGCTGCAACCTGCCCTTTCTATTTCTTTTACTGTTAGTTTCAAGGATGACCCCAAGAAATAACGTATTGTTGACTAAAGTCTAGCAAAGCTCTTGGGTGCATGGGACCCAGATTGCTGCTTAGAGAATATAAGGAGTGTGCCAAGAGGCTGTACTGCCTCGAGGATCCTTGGGAAACAGTCTGTGTGTAAATCTTGCCCCTTGGAATTGTTTCATGGAGCCATCCAGAGTCTTGTTAAAGCCACCGACAACACAGAGATGTAGCAGGCAGAAGCAGGTGGCTGGATGTAATGATGCAGGAGGCCACCTGAAAGCACCAGGACACCACAGTGCCTCTGCCTGGGTACCGTTTGCCAAGAGCTCTGAGCACAGGTTGAACTTCAGCCAATTTGGCTTGCACAAGTAGCTTTTCACTGAGGATTTTATGGGGCTCCCTGGGACCATGGGCAGTTGCAACCCCTCTCTCCCCCCCGCCTCATCACTCTGACGCTAAGTTATTTTACAATTATTATCTGAAGTCAGTGTTTAGCTGTTGCCCAGGTAACAGCTCAAACATGCCTCACCTCATGGCCTCCCTGCAGCTTCGCATGGCTGCGCGAGAGCTGGGAAGCAGACTTAGTGCCAGGCACTGAGGAAATGAGCTCTGCAGCCTCCCCAGGACATCCCAGAATATTGGAGAGCTCGGAGGAGAAACATCCCCAGCCAGATTCCTGGGCAGGCACCTCATTCAGCACACAGTGCCTGACGCAAAAATCCACAGCATCTCCCCCACCCCTCGCACCCTTTGGTTTCTCCAGATACATGCAAACCCATGAGGCAATGCAGTCCAGCTCACACCACTCCCATTGGTACATCTCCGCTACCTGCAAAGTCAGGCCCCACGACATATCCTCTAGAAAGTGTGTCTCCTCTGACACACACCAGGAGTACTTACAGCCAAATTTATAATCCTGCAGTACATGCTCTGTCCTCCTGAGCCATGGCCTGAACTGAGATACATCAACTCAACACATACAGCCTTTCAGTCCACGTGAGGGGTTAAGAAGCTGGAATGAAGGCTGTGGCAGGCACTCCTAATGCAGGCAACTCACTGAAGTCACGAGGAATATCATCTGCATAAAGCGGGTAGTATCAAGCCTGGTGTCCCTGCTACAGCCTTCATATCAAATGTGGTCATCTCCCAAGTCAAAACACAGTTCTTGCAGTGTCGAGGCTCAATCTGCTATCGGGAAACAAAATAAACACATCTGCATGTTGCTTCGTATAGCATGACCAAAACAAGGGTGCTGCCGAAGGAGTGAACGGGACTTGTAGTGATGGTGCCTTGCGTGTATTTCTGGTCTAATGCACCGGGAAACAAATAGCAAGTCAGGTTACAAGCAATAACATGTAGGAGGCAAGTGCTGTGCCCCTGGTGCTGGAGGCGGGGTCAGAGGATGTGTCAGTCAAACAGGGAAACCATAGCCATTTAGCAATTTCAGTTCCTCTGTGCCCATAAATCTGCAGCGGGCTTCTTTTATTATTTTTTTTTTAACTCCTCTGTGGCAGCGGTTGCACTCTAGCTCATGCTTTAGCCGGTATCTGCAAACAGACACACTTCCTGCCCAAGTACGTTGTTACAGTTCAGTTAGGTGTTCACTGGGTACTTTCAGCACCCCAAAAAACTTTTTCCTTCTTCTCTTATTCCTCCTTTTCCGCACCCCAGGTCAATAAGTGAGGAATCGGTCCCTGAGCAACTCGGAACATAGGTCTTTGGCACCCTACAGACTCACTGTGAGGTTACAGGACAGCCGTGCCAGACCAGGACACATTGAGACCTGCATCTTTAAGTGTGGCAGCACTTCTGCAACAGGTTATGTCTGATATGGGCCAGATCTCACATCTTCTAGACATCAAAAGCACTTGCCAGGTGTTCTGGAGAAAAGTGCACAGGAATCCAAGGTGAGGCCTTTTGTACTGAATGGGTGGAAATCTTTCCCCAGCAGAAATAATCACTGCTTGGATGCTTGCTCCTAGTCAGGCACTGGCAAAGGAATCCTTGGGAATTCTTCAATAGTTTTAAATACCGTAAGATGATGGTGAGGTTCCAAAGTATATCTTTTTGAACTGTTACTCAATTCCTTTTACCGTCCCCCTGCTGGGAGCCTTGGTATGAGAGAATGTTTAACTCTGTGAATGGGAGCAGTTTTCAGATTACTGAAGAGCTGAGTGATTTTTGCCAGGTCAACTGCAATCAAATTTGCATCAGATTTTTCTTTGCTTTATAAAACTAACCTCAGAGTGGCCGTGCAAGCTGTGTGGGCGTTAGCACAGTGTGGGGAGCAAAGTACTAGTATCCTCTGCAATTTTCTATTAAAAAGGGGATTTCTCATGCATGTGTCTTTGTTCCCCTTTGAAAGCAAGAGAAGCATTGAGTCAAGATCTGTGTAATCCTTGCAGCTCAACAACACAAAAAGAGCTGGAGTTGTCAGAAAACAAAACTGCTGGGGCCAGAAAGTAAGCAAGTCCTGCACAATCTTGTCTATGCATCATGGCAGAGACAGAGTCTGACTCTATTTCCTTTTGTTGATAGGCAAATGACCATCTTTCATGCCTAAAGAAACTCACTGAGAATCCTCTGGTGTGGCAAGGCATAGCTTGTTACATGTTGTTAGGGTTGATTGGATATTTCCTTGTAAGCATTGCTCAAGGCAAGACTGCTTCCGAGGTGGGAGAGATTCACCACAGTGCACACGAGATCTGAGAAAAACCTGCATAATCCCAATCTTGTTCAGCTACCGGGGACCATGCCAGGAGCAGCAGGCATGGCTGGGGCCAGGGCTGCCTGGCTGTGCACCCTAGAAGCGATGCCCCCCTCCGTTAGCCTGGCCGAGACCACCAGCAGGCCAGCACCGACCACCCTCCTGGGCAGGATACAGGTTCTGCTCAGAGCCCCACTATTCCCAAGCCTGCCCTTTCACTGTGCCTGGCTTGTTGTGCCTCTTGCAACTGGACAGCCATATTTCAGCTAAGTCATCACTGACCCATTTCACTTCCCTTTTTCTTTTTTTTTTTGTTTTTTCCTTTTCTTATTCAGCCCTTCTTGGGCTTGCTTAGAGCAGCTGGACCCACTTGGGGCTGGTTTCTTTTGGATCCATACAAGAGGCCAGTTAGATGTAACGCGGCATAAAAGGAGTGCCAGTGTTCCCCATAATGGGTGCACACTTGCCCTACCTTTCTAAGGCCTGCAGAAGCTTAACTACATCCAATAAACCATCAGGGACTTCTCAGGGTCTGACTGGCAGTTCTGCACTCCCTGCTGCTGGGAGCCCTGCCTGCCTACATGCCACAGCCACATTGAGATGTTCCACATTCACAGGCAAGCAACAAAAAGTCTGTCCGAATTCCCTGTTCCTTCAGGGAACTCTGTGGCCTTTGTGAGTCAGAGAGGAGTTACGCTGTATAGCACTGAGCCAGCCCATGGAGTCAACCAGGCTTTAGCATGCTACTTCCTCAGGTTACGGTCCAGTGAGATTTCACATGGGACTCACCAATGCTGGCACAAAATATATTTACAGCCAGTCCTCTGATGTGAGATGTGATCCTCTGTTCTGTCATTCATTCATCACATAACCGCCCTGCAATATGCCAAGAGTGCTCTTAGCCTCCAAACAAAACCCAGAAGTGGGAAGGAGTTCATGTAGCCTCCCTTACATAGATACAGACGACCTGGCCTTAAGTGGTTCGCTTCCTTAGTCAAAATACATATTATCACTCACATGTTGCATGGGGAAATACATCAGCTTTGCCTGTGACTCCGTATTTACTAGCAGATGTTCCTGCTGCAGCTATAATCAGCATGGCTTTAACAGGCAGCTAATGCTTATTTGTTCTCCCTTTCCAGCTTGGCCTTGCAGCAGTTTGCCCCCCACCCTGGTATCTCAGTCTGCCAGCCCAAGCCCAACCTCAGCTTGGATCCGTCCAGGCTAGTGAAGGTGAGTCTGTGATGTATCGGGCCTCTTGCACTCAATGGTGCATTGAAGCACATCAGGAAAGGATAAGGTCAGGTATTTCCTTTGGGCTGGGTGCCCAGTAGCTTTGGAGCAGGGGAAGAAGAGAGTTTCCAAGGCCCCTTCAGAAAGCAGGGCCAGTGCTACTGTGGCATGGCAGGAGGAGAGAAGTCTCTTGCCAAGTCCCCTCCGGACCCCTGATCAAACACGTTGGGGCACCCCCTTTGTGCTAATAGATGAAACTGGTCCTCTCATGAACTTGGGTACCCAATGCCAAGTTTAGATACAGTCTAGACGCAGTAGCATATTTATAACCTTGGCACATGACATGGCAGGCAGTGGGGTATAAACAACATTCAAAAACGATGAGGTGTGAAGTTATTTATACATCAGGGTGTTGAATGTAGGGTACCACAACCCCAAGGGCAGAGGTCACAACTTCCTGGAGATCGGAAGAAGCTGCCTTATTAGCAGGAGTGGGGGTTTTGAGAATGGGACACAACAGGAGTTAAGATCACTGTCTAATCCCCTACCTATGCTCCAGCAAAGCACCAAACTGACCACATCACACTGGTAATTTTGAACTGCAGTAGGTTTTTCTTCAAGAATAGGTTTGATTTTACCTGTTGCCACAAGAGATTAAAAAAGTGAGGAGCAGCTGAATGGCTCAGCTGTTGCCCTAGAAGTAGGCAAATCTCCATTCAGTCACAACAGCCAAAATGTCCATATTCAGCAGGTTTCACAATGAAACTCTACTGACAGTTTGACACCATCCAGTGGATTGAGTGGCAGAAACTCTCTCACAAGTCTGAGAACTGACCAATTCACCACAATAACAGTAGTCAGCATCTTTACCACATCTTCAATACTGGAGAACATGAGTACAGTGAGCCTGCAGGCTGCTCAGGCTGCGAGGGAGTAAGGCATTACTGGATATTCAATCTCAGCAGCTCCTTGTCATTTATTCAGTTTTATGTGACACAGATGCAGTCCACTGTCAAGTAAGGTTTGGGTGACATTGTCCTGGACTGACAATGTGAGCTAAAGATCTAGTTGAGGAAACAGAAGAGTTACAGAATTATTTGTTCCAGAGTTTTAGCCTTTTTGTGGATAAAACCGATCTAGTGGAGGGTCCATATCTATGGACCTCTTTGAGCTCTTGGGCTGAAACGGGATGGAAGCACAATGAGTTATTATTTGCCTGGGAGTCTGAGCTTTCAGCCAGCTCTTTGACTTACTTATGGAAAATGCACCCTTAGAGTAGGCTCACAAGATGATTTTGATTTCATCTTGGCTTTGATGCAGGAATCAGTATTTTTAACTGCTAATACATGTCGCCAGACAGAGGCTCTCTGGTATGTTATCGTAGTGTGGCTAAGTCACGTCTGGTGGCTATTAATGTCCCAAGCCTCTTAGAACAGTGTGGACACCCTGTGAGACAGGCTGGCTGAGACAACCTGGCAAAGTGATGGGATCAGCTGATGATAACACGGTAAAGGAAGTCTCTATGTCAAGTCTTTCTTCAGCCCTTCAGGGAAAGGAGCGTCACATCAAGAGCTGGACAAGACTGCTCTTCCTTCTCCTTTCTTCGTCTTGATACAAAGGGGTTTAGGTTACTGCCTCTAGGTGCGAGAACTGGTTCTGCAGGTGACGGTGGAGGAGCAGAAAGGGAAGACTAAGTTTGGACTTGTGTGGCAATAAATAAATACCCATCTGTGTCCTTTGTGTGACTTGCATGTCATGAAAAATCTCAACCTTCCACCCGGAAAGAAACTTTTACAGATATAAATGGCTTTAATAATAGCTTGCACAAACACAGTACTTTCTCCTGAGAATCCCATGCACTGGGCAAATTTCTGTCCTACAAACTTCTGCCCTGAACACGAAGATGTCACTGTCACTCATAGGTAGAGATGGATTATCCAAGCAGAAAATATACTGCCCGAATGTTGGCTCATCCTAGAAGTAAGGGAAAGGTCAAAGAATCAAATCCTTCAGTGCTTTCACTAGGAATATGTCCCTTCTCCCTAGCAGGTTTTTAAGGAGGCTGTTTTCCTAGTCTGTGAGATTAGCCTCACTCTGTTTCTCTCTAGCCATGAACACGGGCACCTGATTCTCTGCCATATAACCCTTAGATAAACTGTGGGGGAAACACACCTCCCACTTAGAGCTGTAGTTTTATATGTCAGCTTTGCAAGGATTCAAAGCAAGAGACCATTTTTCATTATGTGCAATGGGAAGAGTTTCAGCAAAACAAGATTCTCCCACACTGCAAGAGTAAGAACATGCCATTTCCCCGTGCTGAGTCCCATTTCACACTGGCATGGGTCCCAGGGCTCTCTGCTTTCAAGTTTCTGCTGCCTTTTCTGGAAGATCAAGGGTGATATCAGCAGAGACTGGTTTCTGCATCTTCTAGTCTTTGGAGGGAGAGGGACAGACAACACAGTCCAGAGACACTTGCAGATCTTAGAAGCTTTCTGGTGGGAGGCCTCATTATCAGTAATCAGTGATGTGATTTGTCAGAATGGTCTCTCCTCTCTCTCATGCCCATCTGACCTGTGAGAAATTGTGTCAGCCCAGGCATTTGAACTGGATTTAGACAGAGAAAGAAGTGGGCAGTGCAGTGAACCACTGCCCATCTCTGTGGGCCAAATCCCTCCTCTGACAGCCATAAATGCAACTGTGAGGGGGAAGTGTCAGCGTGGGGGTGCTGAATCATCTCATCCCAGAACAAGCCTCTGAGAGGTCACCTAGTTCATTCTCCTGCACGAAATGGGGAACAACTACATCAGCATCCTTCCTGGCAGCTTGCTCACTGCACCCTCCCAGCTGCAAAGAACCAAAGACTCTCCCTTCTGTTGAAAAAATGCTTGCACCCTTCTCAGGCTACTATTGAGTACATAGTCCAAACATGATCTACATTCCCCATATTGCCCCATGTGAAGGCAAGAAGGTACTGTCTCCTTTCTCTGAGCCAACCACCTGCACAGCACAGACTGTTTCTTTTTTGACTTCCAGCATAATATTAAGCAAAGTGGTGAGACTTTGCAGGTATGAAAAATAGGAAAGAGAAATGGGGGTGGGGGGGCAGCGCAGGGAGAAATTATAAAGAAGATCAGCTTGTCTCATGCCTCCTCCTCGTCCTCCTCCCCTCTCCCTTTTCTATCCTTCTCAAGCAGCTGTAGGGCAATATTTGGTTTGTGCTGGACTGAGAGGATGCCGCCAGATCAGCAGGATATACTGTCCATGTAGACACAAGGAGCATTATTTAGTCTAGAGACTCTCAAAGGAAATATCCATTTGCACGTGAAAAATCTCTGGAATTCCATTTGCTCTCTACAGTGTCCCTGTATCTCCGCAGCCTCCAAAATGCAACTGCTGCTTTCTCCATTCTCCTGGCGCTGGACTTCAGTTGCTCTTTGTTCAGCTGAGCCCACACTGAGTTTTTGCCTGCACCAGGAATGTTAAATAGCAGGTTGAAATTTTTTCCTGTATCCCCAACAGATTTGCTCGTAGATGATTTGCTGATGACTGGTTTTCAAGCTTCTTTGGAAAGGAGACTTTGTGCTGCTCACCCAGGCCAGTGTCTACCCTCAGTGAAAGGTGCTGACATAGCATGGTGCCAGGAGGCTTTGTAAAAACAGCCAGTGGATAGATGGGGGTGGGAGAGGAGGCAGGCTTTTCTCAGTTTGAATTATGGAATAGATGGACCACTTTTTCTGTTTTCTGGGGTTTTGTTTTGGTTTTTAAATTATTTTTTTTTTGAAATTCACTTCTGGGTTCTCTAACATAGAGCAGGAGTGGCATACAGGTAATTTCCTTCATGGCAAAAATAGCTTAAAACTATCTAAGTCTAAGAAACTGAAATGGCCTGCAATACTATAGCAGTTGAATGTCCAAGTATCATAAATACATTATATTCGTAGTGCCTCTGTGGGGTGGGCCAGTGCATTGTTCCCAGGTGTGTGCAGAGAGCAAAGGTGTTTGCCTAAGGTCATACATAACATGAAGGCAAAAGGGGTTGAACCCAGGTCTCTCAAGTTGCAGAGGGAAAATAACAAAGGAGGGAGCAGATTGGGAGAAAATACTCAAAAAGCAAGACACATTTGGTAATTGAAACATCTCTAAACATCAGTTAGCTAAAATAGCAAACCCACCATCTTGTTTCAGTTTTTAAGAGGACCAATAAAAGCCCAGATATTTGTTCAGAATACCTAGTTTTCGAACTGTCACCCTCAAAATTTTCATGTTAGAATATCACCCTCACCCCTGCCCAGCACACCCACAGTAACCTGCTGGATGACTGCATATAACTCCCTAATCTGCCAAGGAAATGAACGTGTCAGCCTGCAGCGAACTGTATCCACTCAATTTTTCACTGACAAGGTAGAGCTCAGTGGCACCCAGAAATACAAGGTGGTACGGCTACGTGGATTAGAACCAGGGGAAATTCATGCTGGAAAGTATGTCAATGTTGTACTTTACATACAGAGGCTCTGCATCTGGCGGAACTAGGCAGTCTTACTAGAAAAGTGATTCCTCTATGGACCGGCCTGTAACTCTGACTCCTCGCACAGTGCAGTGATCGAAGGCACTCTGAAAGCCACAAGGCAGGCTGCTAAAGAACAGTGGCACAACGGATATGATGGCAAAGCGGCAGCAGCCTCCCTCCAGCCAGCCGGACATTTGGCTCTGGTCTTCCTCTTTCTCCATGACTTGGGCATCCGTTGTCCCAAGCTTTCCCTGGAAAGCCTGAGTAATGGACACCTGCGTCTATGTTGCTTCTACCTTGCCATCAGCAGCAGGTGGAAGGGGGGCCTGGGAAGTCTGACAGCATGTCAAATGCATTTTCTCTGACTACCAAACTGGGCAAGTTCATAAACAGGTAAAGCTAAGAGGACCTGTGCTCTTTAATGAATGCAAGCCACAGGTATATGAACACAATTCAAATCTCCAAGGGCTTGGGTGAAGTGGGAGACATAATAAAAGAAAGAGGTTCTTGGACACAAAAGCAGATTTCAAAGAATTCTTCCCCTTCCGACCAGGAAGGGAAGGGGGAATAGCATCTTAAAAGAGGTAGTAATCTACCAGCAATCGTGTAGAGAAAGTACGGGCATAACAAAGACTCCCATTTTGATGTGCAGTTATGGCGTAGTATCAGCATTCCCACACTGGCTAAGGGAGGCTGCCCTGTACAGATGGCTGCAGTGTGTCTGCACCTTGTTTCTCGCTCTGTAGGTCTCCTTTATTTCTGAGAAGAGGGCTGGACAGGGTGCCCTAAACCACTAATATCTGGCTTCCTTCTCCACAGCCCTTTCCTGTGCAAGCATAAGAGACCTGCAAAACCCAAGCATGAATATATGGGAATGAGGAGAAATGGCAGGCGCCCAGGACAAGCTGAGGAAGCTTGCACATGCAATGGTCATGGCTTGTGATCACTGCTCCCAATCCCAACACTCCTTCCTGGTGAGCAGATGAAGCACTAATCAAAACTTGAATCTACAAGGACTGAGTAGGTTTATCACCACTGCTCCTTCCCACTCCCTTAGCAGCAGGACAGCAACTGGCTTCAAGGCTTTAAAGGTGATAGGACTGACAAAAATATCCAGCCCCTTTGTATGGGGAGATGGATGGGGGACAGTCCTAGCAGCTGCAGGATGACCATGATGCCAAGTTCAGCTACATTTCACAGAGCTCTGTGCTAAGCTGTACAGTCTCCATTCAGCTGTCTCTGCAGCTGTGTTTAGGTTTCCCTGATTCCCATCCAGGAATATCAGTGACACAACCAGCTCTCTCTGGGCTGTATTAAGTCCTTTCACCATGGACTGTAATAGTGTGCCCCTACCTAACTAATAATAAACTAAGAATAATAAGCAGTCCTCTTTCCAGGGCCGTCTCCCTCACTGGCACAAATCCCTCAGCTCAGGTGACAGGCCCCATATGCCTAGTGCCTAAAGGGGTGGCCCAGGCTTGCCTAAGAGCATCAGAGCCAGAACCTAGTTGTGTCCATGCACGCTTTCTCTTCATCCCTTCCCAAAGCCTTCACACTTCCCCAGGCTTACCACTGGAGATCTGTATCATTGTACTCCCGGTCTTGTTATTAAGAGTTCTCTTTTAAAGAGCTTACAGAGATTGCTGTAGTGACGCATTTGCCCAGTAATGTCATCACCCTCACCACAGCTTCCAAGACATTTTTGAGTCATTCTTTTGCCACACAGGCAGAACTATCTGGCTGAATAATAAAAACACCTTCCCCTCCCAGAACAGACGCTGAAGGACTGGGAGTGAACAGGCAGGCTCACATGCACCAGCCTGGTCCTGCGAGCAAGAAAACCTGCCTGGTGGATTTGTAGCCATCTCTTACCCACTCTGGGCTGGCAAAGCTTGACTGGGTTCTTCCCTTCAACCTCTTGCTGTAGTTTTAACTTGTCATTCCCCTTCTTTACCCTTATGATTAGGCCTAGTGCTATTCTTATTTGAACATAAGTCTGTGCTAATTTTTAAGAGAAGAAACACTTCCCCCTACCCCTTCACTACCTAAGTTTGGCAGAGGTGAGCAGTACTCTCCAGTTACTTTAGTACCTGAGCCTAACTGGTGCTACCTTCTTCTCACCACTGGATCAGAGCCTGCATCCTTGTCCTTACTCCTGCGCTGCCTTCTCCTTACCTCTTAATTGCTGCCAACTCTGGTCAAATTCAAACAGAGCCTGAACAATATATTAAGCATAGAAGTTATTTAATGTATAGACATTAGCTTCTTAACATGCCCATTTGATTAACAGTGGAGCACAGAAATAAAAAATAACAAAAGCAAAAAAAGGAAAAAAAAAAAATCTCAATTCAAGCTTCAAATTTTTCCTGACTCAAAATGTAACCAGTTCAGTGCTATACTGAGTGTTGTGATGCTCACTGCCTTTCACACCATGCCCACCAGACAACAGATTTCTCACCTCTGCAAGCTACAGTCTGGACAGCTGGGCTAGGGAAGACTCTTCATTAACTCTTTTCCATCAGCTGATTTATCACACACAGGACAATGGCTCTAGATTGACATAAGTTAGGAGGCAGCTAGTCCTTCTCAAGGAACCATTAGGAACATCAGCATGTTAAATTACATGCCTTGCCCTGGTCTTTGTTTAGAAGATTGCTATTAGTCATTACCTCTGAAGCTAAACTGTAATCTGCATTGGATTCCAGCAACTCCACTGTCTTTTTCTATGGCCTTTCACACAACTTCACAACACCAAAGGGATCTTGATCTGTATAGGTATAAATAGCTAACAGGAAAGCAGCACCTATATGGATACGCAGTAGTTTTCAGGTCTGTAAGTACTTGTTTCGCAGCTGGGGAAACAGCTATTTGTTTCGCAGCTGGGGACTTCCAGGACACTGTACTGACTACATCGACCTCACGGTTGGAGGAGAAACTCAGGTATAAGATATAGCTCAGGAACAAGGAGGAACATCATGTTTGCGGTATGTAAGGTTGATATGTAACGCAGCACAACTTTAGCAGCACGAAAAGATTGTAGGGAATTCTTAGGGCTGGGAAGGAAGGAAATGATACAAACTAGATCCAACACACTTTCTATTGTTAAAGATTCCTGAGAAATTCATACGTGCACACAAGGCAGACAGATCTAATCCTGCTTTACGCAACTACCTTTTGTGTCCTAAAGTTTTTCTAGGAATTTCACATCTAAGCTTTGTATATTTCTTATTTTCAGTGCTTGTTATCTGACGCCATACATAAACAGACACTAAATTACACTGTAAAGCAAGAACACCTTTCTACTCTATGGGCAATCTATTTAGCCAGCTCTTGTGAACTTCAAACCACATATGGTCATGACGCACAACAGAAGAGCAACGTGCCACTGAGACACTTGCTGGCTACCTTTTCACCTCACGTGCTGCTCCCAGCCTAAAGGGGTAGTGTCATGGATCTGTGTGCTTTGGTGAAGAGCCATGACAGCTTGATTTAATTCCTTTGATCTACACAGTATGTGGGTAGCACAAGGAGCTTTCTGTGATTCTGAGTACAACTATTCTGCTGGACCATGGCCTCGCTCACAGAGAAGAGGGTTCTTGGCAATTCACTTACTCCTGTGGCAAGAACACCACTTCTGACTTGATTTCTCACTCTGCCTGGTGTGCAGACACTGACCACAGCCTCGTGATAAGGGAATCATTGTTGGGAAGTTATAAATAGCCATCAGGCAGGGGTCACTAAGTCTGTGTTACAGCAAATGTGTCAGCCAAAATTTTTCCATCAGGAAACTGCATTTCCCACCCTTCATCTGTCTCACTCTCTCCTCCCTTCCTAGAGGTGCCTGCACACAGAATATTAACTCCTGTCTCTCCAGGTTCTTTTCCTTCCAATTCCCTTTCCTTTTCCTTTTTTCAGCATGGCAGGATGAGAAATACAGACACTCACTTTAATGATGACATCATTCATCAGGATCTTCTGTCCTGACACTTTGGTTTTGAAAGTGTGTTCTGACATAGGACAGGGAGCTGCCTAACCAACGCTGCCATTGTGACAAAAATTAGTGTAATTTAAGCACTGTGCTCAGTAAAGAAGCTACAGTCAGGTTATACTAGTGAGTCAGAGTAGAGAGAAGTGAACAAGGAATGGAAAGTCACAACACTGAGTTGCTCAGGACAAACTCTGAAGGAAAGATGTACCAGAGGCATCGGTGAATCCACCGATGAAAGGGCAGTGCTGCATATGTGTCGAGCAGTTCCTTTGTCACAGCCTGTGGGAACCTCAGCTGGGAAGCCAAAATTGAGACTAGGCCATTTTTAGGTAGCAAAGCCTGGAAGGGTAACAGTGTTGGTCCCAAAGACGCAGCTGAGGTTACAGAGAAATTAGCATTACACAATTGTCTTTTATAGAGACCCAGGGGCAGGTGGAAGGGAGGACAGGGTTCTGTTTTTCCCTGAAGTATCTGTACTAGCTATTCTCAGAAGTTACTGAGCAGAAGACTCAATTACACAAATTCCTAATATAGCAAGTTATATGATCACGGGACTATTTTTTTTAATTCTTTTTTTTTAAATTTTGACTCACCCATTTGTACACTTCTAATGGTAAAGGTCTTTACTCTGTGGAAACTCTTTCTACCAGAACTTGAACTGACTCAAGGGAACATTTATTTTGGGAGACTGTCCTTGAAAAAGAAAACGGGGGGGGGAGGAAAAAAAAAAGACTCAAACTCCGAGCACTATTCACGTTTATTCATGTCATGAGTAAACTGCTTCCTGTGCAGACAGAGTAACATAAAAACTAGGCAACACCCAAAGCCAGATCACTGTGTCCCAGTGAAGCAGTGAAGAGAGCTCTGGGCTGGAATTCAAGAGACTGTGGCTTGACTCCTAACTCTACACTGGCGTTTTGATGGCCATTCAATGAGTCAATTCATTGATCTGTGCCTCAGTTTCCCTACTTCTGTAATAGGCAATGATACAGACATCCTTGGGGGTCTATTCCTGAACACTGCTAAGTAAGCTCAGCATGATCCCTGTTTCTAATGTGTTTAGTAGACTTCATTCTTTCTAAAGAATCCTGTACTTCAAACACTTCTCCTTAGAATAAAAGGCAAAAACTATATACTAATAAGTAAACAAACCACAGGTCCATCAGCCAGGAAATAAAATATTCAGACAAAACGATGTATTTGGCTAGGTGACATCCTGCCCCGGCAGATTGCTAATTGCCCGAAAAGCATCTTGTGAACAGAGCGGTTTTCCTGTCCTCAAGTGAAGGTGTGTTCATTTTGGGGAGCAGTGGAAGATGGAAACTGCACAGAAATGAACTCCTTTAGCTGGAGAGAAGGAGAAAGGCTATGTAAAGATGACCATAACTAGGTCACGTCAGGAGTCAGCCCTCCTTTTTTCAGTGATGACCTCATGAAGGCACAGCAGAGGTTGGGCTGACCCTAGTGTCTGTCTTCTCTGGCACCTTGAGGTATGTGGTTTCAAATCCTGTCTGCCCTGCGGTCCTGCTGAGCAGCAGTGAAAGCCAAGAGAGAGGGGGGAGGGGAGAGGAAGAGGAAAAAAAAATAGCGAGAGAGAACAACCTTACCCCAAATCTCTTTAAAGGAAGTCAAAGGCCAGATGTTCCTTGCTTCCTGTCCGCTGATGCCACAGTTGCCATAGCCTGTGGTTGTGGTTAGTCTGTCTAGAGCTCATATGTGAGAGACAGTAAACTGTGTTTACTGGAAACTCCCCAGCTCTGTGGCTGATCATCTGCAGCAGCACCTGACAGCACATGGCCTTGCAAAACCCAAAGTTTATCTCAAAATGGGTGGTTTTGTTTCTGCTGATCTCATGTTGCTAACATGGAGAAAAGGTGTTCCTCCCTCAAAATATTAGATACATAAGTATGACATTATTTTAAAAAAAGTGTACTTTGGACTAATTTTAAAAATGTGGCAGAAAATGGTTAATGCCTTTCTGCACAATGAAAGCAAAGAAGTTGCCGTATTGCATCCGAGGCTTTGATATTACAACTGCTTCTGTGATACGGTTATTCTATGCTTTATGCAAGAGCAAAGATTGACCCTGTAATCAAAATTAACCATTTTCAGCAGGAAAATACTGACAGAAATACCTCCTATAATTACAGTTCACCTTTTCCTGCTTGCAAAATTACAGAAACTCTTCCTTAACATCAGGGGGCATCTGGACTTGAAATGATCTTTTGGATGGAGTCCTTTAAAAGCTACTATTCAAGTACAACAAAGAGAAGAATCAAATCCAGTCTATTTCTAACAAGGGGAAGGAATAAGGGGATCAGTAGAAAAATTATGCTTCTCAAGCACCGTATACAGCTCTTCCTAATCCTACTAAGGAAGCATAGGCTAAGGTAGACCAACAAAGTGTGTTTAAGTATTGGATCTGCACAACCCTTTTGCTCTTGCCATGCAATTTACAAGTCTAAGTCCAGTTTGGACAGTGGCAGGTGATGAGCTTACACCTGGTGATGATACATCTGGTGGAAGCAGGACAAAACATTTTGAACTGGCAAGCAAAGAGAGAACACTGATTACAAGGTTTTAAAAATTACTACATAGACACTCAATGGGTTTAAAGAACCTGTCTGGATCTTGTGGTAGGGGGTAAAAATCAGAGCCAAACAGTCCAGATAGATACACTTCTGGTCTGAGCGCTCCCTCTCTAGTTAGGGTACAGCACAGAGAATATTTATGTGCCAGACTTGCAGGACACCATGAAATCAGAAAATGGCAGTACACATCACTATCTGCATTTGTACCAATTAACAAGCACATTCTTCCCTGACAGTAAGTTATGGAAAACCCTCCCACACAATCCAGGAAATGCCAGGAATGGCCACCAGTGCTGTTTGCTAGTACCCATTGTGGGTGCCAACACCGTGTAATAGCTGTGGATATAATGTGTCTGGCAGCTCTATCATCTGGCCAGCACCACACTCTTTGCTAGAGAACACTAGCACAGAAAGATGGTAACAGCCTTACTTGCTCCCTTTGGCTCTTTACACTGGGGAACTGGGAGGATTTAAAGACATTTTATATAACAGAAAGGAAGGTGCCTTTTGGGTGGCTTTCACATGGAAGTGATATTTCCCTCTCCCCCCAAATGAAATATTTCTGGCAGGAGAGAGACTGAAATCAATCCCCACACCCTCCACAGCAACCTCTTTTCTGTCTTGTTTTACTGTACACAAACATTCTCAGTCCCTCTTGTGATGCAGGTGATGCTGAACTATATTTCATTGAAAGAAAATACAAGTGCATATGCTTTGTTGCAGTGTAGAGCAACAAGGAGATATTTCTTGAAACAGTCGGGAAGCTTTCTATTGGCACAGTGTCCTGTGCTAGGGAGCACTCCAGAAACTAACAGAATGTAGAGTCAGGCATTAAATATTAGTGTATTTTGGTGAACCCCATTATATTGGATCATGTTTCTTCACATTGCTTCACTGGCTGCATATGAACCAAACACAAAAAATAAATACAATTGTCTCTACTACAGAAAATAATTTATAAGCAGGCAAAGCACGGAAAGCAAAGCAGACCAGCTGCATGGCATATTTTGGCCACTGCTGAATAGGTGGAATGTATGAGATGTGCCAGCATGTATACACATTGCTAACAACTGCTCACAGGTCTCCTGAGATCAAAGAACAGCAAGTAATCCAGAACAGCTTGGAGAGGCTGGACATGTCTGCTGTGAAGTCGAACTAGAAGCAGGACACAAACATTTTATCTAAAATATTGACAAGGCCCTGATAAACCATATTAGTTCTTGCCCTGCCTGTAGAAAACTGTGGGTTTTTTTCTGCTTGAGATGTACAGAGGGCAGCAGTAACAGCCTTAGTGAAAATACATGCAATGCCTGGGGGTAAAAAGCACTGTAGAATACTACAGCAGTGTTTCTCTGTGCAGATTAGGGCCTCAGGGACCTCATGGCCGTTCTTTCCCTTCTTCACGCAGGGCACTCTCTCTCTGTCTTTTATTTAATTGCGGTGTAATCCTGATTAGTTGCAGCCTGTTCCTTGCTTCTCCACAAAGCCATGTGGGCAGCACCACTCGCGCAAGGCTGTCTGCCTCAGCTCTCTGAAGCGGAGCCAGAGCAGGAGGAATGAACCACTGCACTGTCTGGCCCCTCTCTGGCAGGGAGCTGCTCTGCTCACAGCACAGAGAGAGGCCTTCGAGGTGGCTGCAGGAGGATGTCATCCTCTCCACATGTAGTGGAAAAAGGAGGGGGGCAGAGGAGGAGTGCAGAGCAGGGGACCTGCACAGTGAGGAAGAGTATGAAGTGGGAAAGAGAGGCAAGGAAGAACAAGACCAAGGGGGCAGAGCAGCAAGAAAAGTGAATCCAGCTGTTTAAGATAAATCCCTTCAGAAACACTGAGATGAACCAGTCTGAGGTACTGGATCAATTCCATCTGTGGTATCAATCCATCGATGTCAGTAGGCAGACATACTATGCAGCTGGATTTGATCACTTCAATGGGGCGAACTTTGTTCCCGTCAGAAATACCCTCATCTGGTATAGCACAGGCTTCTGGCAGCCCAATGGCTTGGGACTGCGGGCTTGGACACTTGTGTGCCATTCTGTCTGGTGCGCCTGACCAGGCTCATCATGTATGTACAACGTGCGCTCCAGTCCAAAGCATAACTTGATCATGCATCACGCCTTGTGCCCTCTCTCTTATACCTGGGGATAGGTGAGCATAAGAGATTACTGAAGTCAGTATCATCCATTACACTAATTTCCACCAGTGCTTTAAATAGGACCAGCAGATAAGAAATAAGTAAATGTAATAACTAGCCTCGTCTGCCTCTCTCTTTTAACTAGTGGTCAATAGCCATGCACAGGGAATGGTAACAGAGACCCTGGCTGAAGAAAATGTGCATTTTTCCAAGATAAAAAATTGCAGAGGTGTTGCTGCTAGTTGCAGTCACACACAGTACCTGTGGGACTTTAATCAGGGGGGAAACAACCCCAAACCACAGCTGCCTGTCCCTCTCTTTTCTGGAACCATATTTTGCTGCAGAGCAACATGTATACCTAAGGGCAGAGACTGAACCACACCTAAAAAGGCAAGGGTTCCCTATACCTCGGTCCTCCACTCACCTGAATTCAAGCACAGGAAGCCTTAGAAAACCTGGTCTAGACTAACAGAGTCATAGTTCCTAGAATAACTTGTGGTACAAACCCTGGATTATCTCCAGTGGAACACTGTCCCAAGAGGGGATGAGGTAAGAAAAGGGTGGAGGATGCCTGTTCACTATGAATTCAGCCAGATGGACTTCTACAAGAACCCAGAGCTAAATGATTTCCTATAGGTGAAACACTCATGCTCCTCTGACATTTCCAGTGTACTTCTGCTCTTGGAAGGGTCCCTTCCACATAAATGTAGAACACTAGCTGCTACAGCAACCTTGCTTGCTTCCAGCAACCTTGACATATACCTCTTGCTGTGGCCGTATGTTGTACCTTACACTAGTTTGTCTGTGTGACCTTAAGAAAGTGATTTGCTAATTACACATGACATTTTCAACCTATGAAGTCTGCTTAACCAGCATAAACTATTCTGCTTTCAAGTGGTTTTGCCTGCTATTCACAATAATTAGGGGAATTTTCCATGCTTGTCCTTCTCTTTTTTAAGCAAAGCTGATTTTACTGCCTCTGATGCTTAGCTTGGGTGGCATGTGGCCGCCAGCTATGTGCAGGAATCATACGTACATCCAGTGATCTTAACCTGGGAGAAAGGAATAAGGAGTAAACATAGGGGTTTGAATTCTCCTGCTTCTCCCAATCATTCAGCAAACTTCCCTGGTGATTTATTCATTCCAAAAGGAGCCAGTTATACTTGTGTAATCACCAGGAAGGAACCAAGAGCTTTATACCAGTGTGAATGAGAGCAGCATTGCATTCAAAGTCTCCCTAGATAGTGCCTTGGGTCATAGTCCGATAACATGTTGAATCGTGTGTCCTTATGGTCACACACAAAGCAGGCAAATTCTTTGGGATCTGTCTCTTTTGCAGACTTCCTACTCTGGCTGACTTGTGACCTGACTTGTCTCACACATAGCAAAGTGGCTGTGTAGGGGAAAAACGATTCATCACAGACATTTCTTCTGGCAGTGGCAAATAAATCCTGGCCAATTCCATGCCACGAGGAAGTAAAGGGTAATCCAAGGAGCAACTGGATGCAAGTAGTATTGTCACTTTTTACTGCCACCTGCCTGGGGCAGAGTTGACCTCCTAGCATTCACAGGACATGCACAGATGAAAATGTTTTGCCTGGCCCCAAATCATCTAAGGAGCTAAAGCAAAAGCTCAGCCTACAGACAGGCCTCCTCACCTTCATATCCTGTATCCAGGGCTGAAATGGGCATCTCTGGGCCACATGTATTTAGGTAGAGATTGATATATTACAGTTTGGCCTTGAGTTTACTGATGACGAGACATAGCTGTCACTGCAAGCAGCCATTGCCACAATCAATCAAGTCATCCCCACCCATGCCTGGAGGTGCACATTGTGAATAACACCCCCACTACGAATAAAAGCTTGGTACTATCCTTGGCAAAATAGAAACAAGCACTCAGGAGATTCAGATAACAACTGGTACAAATCCCAGCCTGGGCTGGATAAGACTCAGCTAAGCCAGATGTTTTCATCTCAGAACAGACTTTCTTTCCATGAGCAGCCTGTTTCCACTTACAGCAAAACAGGGACAATGCACAGTTTCCCCCTCTGAAGGGCAGGAAGGAGAAAAGCTAATTTGTGTTTTCTTCCTGCTCCAGGATTCTTGAGGAATGCCACACTGAGTCAGACCATTTTTTCTAGCAAGGATCTTTCTTTGACACTGGTCTGTAACAGATGTTTAAGGAAATAATACGAGATAGACTACAAGCATGCTGTGGTCCTTCTTCTGATTTACTCCATTACTCTCATCAATAGATGGGTTAGATACTGCCAGGTTTCAAGCGTGTGACAGAGTACCTACCGCCTTTTCACTATTCTGGTTCTCCACTAACGTTGGCTTGTGAGGCCGAGCACGCCAGATGGAAGAAAGGGAGTCAGATTTCCATGGATTTGTTTTCCAGCTTTATTACTGGCTCACTGTAGGACCTTTTGTGTCTCAGTTTCCACAGCTATAAAAATGGAGCTGGTAGTTCTTTCTCTACCCTTTATTATGCGCAAGACATCTTTGGATGGAAGGTACAATATGTGTGAATGACTGGGAACATGCTTCATCAATGCTGAGCAACCCTAAGTCCCCATAGCTTCATGGGATGCAACGTGATAGCACCTCTGAAAAATCACATCAGAAGTGTGTTACACCACTGACAGTATCTGATGGGAGATAGGGGCCCAGAAGACTGAACAGCCAAGTGATGCACGTGAGTTAGCCTAAAAGTCAAATTGATTCTCTGTCTATAATAAGCAGCAAGCAAGCAATTCCTTGTACTTACAAAGGCCAGGTGTTTATTACAGGTAGGGATATCTGTTCTAGCAGAGGAACTAACTGAAGCCTGATTTCTTGTGTATGTATGTCTTGTGGTTGGATTCTCTCATGCCTAATAAGGTGTAGCTCCTCATATGTTGGGGATAAAAATCTGAAATCTTGGGAACTAATTTACAATGGACCAATAATTGTTGGGGCAGACAGACAGTCAAAGGGCCTACATCCATGCTAAAACAAATGAGGTGGTAAAAAGCTATGAAAGTGACCCTCTTTGTAACCAACAGAATTCATCACTGCACTTCTGGGTCACACAAGGTCTTTTGATGAACAGCCACATTTCATATCTGATGCTATCAGCTCTTCATTCATAACCATGACTTGTGTTCTTCACCCGCATCTCCAACTGTCTGGAGCCAGTGCCATATCTCAGCATCGCATCTTTAATCACAAACCCACTTCCTGGTCCATGCCGCAGGCTTTCTCCTCCCTTCAGCCATGACTCATGATTTCAGTCTTTTGCAGAACTGTGGGTGGCAGCTGACAGAACAGCCCAAAAACATTCCATGGAGAAGAAGCTGTGCTGCAATTGCATTTCCGTTGCTGGGATTTTTCTCCTCTATGCTTTGCAGAACAGTGAGGTAGCTGGGAATTACTGGTGTTGTGAAGCCCTGTGAATTGAGGTGGGGCAGGCAGGGAAGGTTCTTACTCGAAAGTCTCCAACAATCTTTCAGTATGTGCTTTGGGTTATGACCCAAAGGCCTCTAAAGCCCATGCAAACAGTTCTTTCAGTTTTCTTTGGACTGAACTTCAGGTGAGCTGAGAAGATTCCACAGATGATATTTCCAAAGCTAAAGGGAACAATTCAATACTGCCCTTACAAGGACTGGATCTACCAGAACTGGTGCTAAATGAAAGACTGTCTGTCAGTATTTAGTTCTGGACATAGCAATTAGAAAAACCGAGAGAAAAGGCAGTATAAGGAAAGCAATATGAAATATGAATGTAACAGAAGGCTGTTGTGATGCTCTGATTCAGACCTGAAGTTGTCCCTCTCCAGGAGCAGCAGTTACAAGCTCCTTTCCAACAAAAATAAACAGTCATGTAGTTCAATGAATATGTCTTCCCAGGACTCACTGGGAGTGGGACAGCATAGAGAAGATGGGAAGATGTTATTTCTGTAATCACAACTTGCAAAGCCACCAGACTGAGCAACAGGAAGAATTACAGCCAGAGTATTAAGGGAAAGGAGGCGGGGGAGCAAGAACAGAATCAACCTGAGCAGGTTAAAGCATCAAGAAGGGAAGTCAACCAAGGTCAGAGTGGAATTGAGACACTACGGGTGCCCAGGCAAACCTTTTAGCCTTACCACACCTCAGTTTCCCCAGCGGAGAAGTACAGATGACAGCCCTTCTCTCCTACACAGGGGCATTGTGAGGCTGAGCTCATTAATGTTTGCCAAGCTGCTTAGAAATCCCCTGACGGAAGTTGCTGCACAGCATGAGCACAAAGTTGTTGGTTTTTAGGTTGATTTTTTTTTTTGGAAATACTAGAGATGAGCAATTGAAAGAGTAACCAACATAGTTCACTGCCTCTTTAGAAATGCCTGGTGAAATCCTAGCCAGCAAAGGAAAAGGGCTTGCAAAGGAGATGAGAAGCACGCTGATGCCAAGTCCAGTGAGAGAGTTCTGGCACAAGGAGGATGAAAGCATCCATCCCCTCTCACACTTGCCTGGTGAGGAGAAAAAAAAAAAAAAAAAAAAACAGAACAACCCAAAACAAAACCCCAACGAAAACAAAAAACAAAAAAAAAAAAAAGGAAAAGAGAGAAGGAAAAAAGAAGGGAAGAAGGGGAAGAGAGATAAAGAAAGAGGGAGGGAGCAGCAATCCAACGTGGTTGGAATAACTCTGCTCACTGTAGCCTGTCCAACAACAGCCCTGGCGGATCATAAAACAGCCTCTCACATCCATGTGGTTTTTGCTGCTAGGAGACAAGGTACAAAACACACAACCTCATGCCGGGCTCTGTAAAACCTTATATTCCCCCTCAGACCCAGAGTTCATCTGAAGAATTTGCATCACCTAATTAGAACCAAGCCGAGTTTAAAAAAAGAAAAAGTAAAATAGAAACCCCCTTCCCTTCTTTGTCCCCTTTTTGTGACTTCAGTTACACCATAAAATTTGAAAAGCACCTTCCTCACCTCTTCCCAAGAGAATTTCCACACAGAAGCTTTGCTGGCAGGTCTTAGCTACTAAGTACTAAGACGACTAAGCACATTTGAAACCTGAAGTCACTTCCTTTTAGTGGTGCCCTGAGGCAGGTGTACCCCATTCTCCTGCCTCCATGGTAAGAATTGCTAACGGGCAGCTCCTGAGAAGCATGAGGAGACCTCAGCTGCTGTTGGCATTTGCAGGGCTGTTTTTCTTCACAGAGAATGAGAAGCTAGTCTCTGCTGTTACAGACAGTGTGATGATTTTTCCCTTTTATTTTCATTCTTTTTATATCTTTCTATTCTTTTTTAGTTGTAAATCAGGATAAAGCATGCTGTGGCACAGTTGCTTAGGCTAGTGTTGTCCCTCCCCATAACAAAGTCCCTCACAACTTACCTAAGGAACTTTACTTCCATGAATTTCCTTTGTGTGTGAACACACAATCCCTGATACTCCAAGTTTACTATGCAGCTTTATCTACACAACCTACTGCTAACCCTGTCCAGGGCCTCCCATGACTGCAGGCCATCACGCATATGAAATGTCATGGTAATTCCGTGACTGGCTGAGAAAGCCAAGGTTTGGCAAGCACATGCCGAATGGCGCAGGCTGGGTCGTGGCTGCCCTCTGCTCTCTCGTGCCGTTCCCAATGGCTGGCGGGCCCCCCGGGCAGGGAAGCCATGGGCAGCTACTCCAAGCAGTGGCCTGCCAGCTGCAAAGTGTGAGAGCAGGGAGGAGTGCTTGGGAGGAGGCTGATGATTCATGCGGCCTGCATCCAGGCATTACAACCAGCAGAGGCCATGGGCATGTCTCGCCTGCCCTCACATAACGCAGGCTGCAGGGCTCTTCTGCCGTCCCCTGCAGTGGAGCCAGAGCATTTCTCTCAGATCTACCAGGCCACATTTACTGTTCTTCTCTGAGGGGGGCATTGAGAAGCTGCCCCAGCAGCTGTTTAGCCTCATGGCTAAAAGCACACACTTTGTTTTTGCTCTTATTTCTCCCTTGCTGTGGATGGGGAGGGGATTTGCTTGCCCCTCTCTGCATCTCCTCAGCCCGCCTGGCAAGCAGGTGCCTCGGCTGCCTTGTGTGCTGGCCAGGCCCGGGCTTTCCCCAGCCCGCAGAGGCAAGGACAGCGCGGTGCCGTTACAGCGCAGGCCTGCGGCAGCGGGAAGCTGTGGCAGGGAGAGGCCGCTGCCCAGCCGGGCAGCTCACGGAGCAGGGAAATGTCCGTCTCCTTCAGAGTGGCAGGCAGAGATGAGCAGAGCCTGCCGACAAGGCCACGAGGGCGGGAAGGAGCTGCCAGCCTGCTCAGGCCATGGAAAAGGTGGGGAGGTGAGTGCTACGTTAACAACTGCAGGGCTGCTCCGGGGCTGCTTCAGCACAGCCTGGTGCAGCTTCCCCTCGAACATCAGGTCCCAGGATCAGGCTGTGCCAACTATATAAAGAAGCAATTATAACAACTCTCGGCAGCATCCTGCCGACATGACCAGCAGTGTGCCGTGACAGCCAGTATCCATCCAAGCTGTGGAGAGCATGCTGTCTAGGAGAGGAAAAGCAGCGGTGTGATCCTGGGCACAGTCCCTTCAGCCCATCCGCAGAGTGGAACATCATGCTGATGTGGCAGTGGCTTCTGCGCTGGTGGGACGGAGGAAATGGAATGCTATTACAGCCTTTATCCAATAAGGCCTAGCAGCAGCACAGCGAGGCCTGTACAATACCAACACAACGTGTTGAAATCTCACAGCAGTGGCAGGCCAGCTGTGGCTTGCTCTGTGGGATGTAGAATGGCACATCAACACTGTGTGGCTAGAGGCAGACTTGTGGTGGATGCCACAAGGATGAATAGAGTATCAGGACCCTTCTCAGAACTTGCCAGGCCAGCGTGAAGAGCAGAGCCTGTCCTTGGCTTGCTTCCCCCTCCATCTACCCACACTTTATTGCTTCGGCTAGGATTTCAGCAAAGGGTCTCTGAGTAGAGGACATGCTGTAACTGTGGGTTCAGATTATATTTTGATTACAGAGGCTGTGAGCAACGTTCATTCCTAGTGGGTGTATCATGGCTATGGCTTCCGGAGAAAGCAGCCAGTAGAACAGCAACAGATTCCTGACAGGGAGGGCCATATCCGCTACAGCCTGTACACTCAAGAGGATGCAGCTGTATCCTCCCCACCAGACTTGCACTTGCATTTTCCTTTATCAGAACTCAAGCAAGTGCTGCACCTCCTCTCCTTGCAGCCCCAACAATAACCGACCTCCTAAGTGTGCCTGCCCCACACAAAGTGCTCAGGTGGTGGGCGAAAGAATGTTAAACATGCCCGCCCTCACATAGCCACCGTATCTGCCAAAAGCCTTGGGCTGTCTGCAAAAGGAGGCAGCTGGTTTGGGATAGGAGACACTATAACCTGGCCTCTGCAACTGGAGTCCACCCTCAAAGTCTTTCAACACCCATAGAGACACCAGCAAGGACCTAACTTAGAGGCATTGATGTCAAGGAGACTTGACGGACATTGAATGCCTCTGCGCTGAGTGAGAGAAAAAAGTTATCCCAGGGAGGGAGAGCAGAAAGAAAACAAGGACCCCAAGGATCATATGCTCAGAGGATGAGAGGGGAAAGAGGTCAGTTCCTGGCAAGCAGCTCAAAACAAACCCATTGTTCTGAGTGAGACTCTGTCATCCCTCTTTCACCAGGTGTTACTTGGAAAACCCATCTGCCCATTCCCCTTCCCTTCACCATTCTTCTGCCCTGGCTGCTAGCAAAACGGGGAAATTCGTGAGACAACTGTAATGGCACCAGCTTCCTGGCCAGTCTCACCTCACCTTCCTAGAGGAAAATCAGCAAATCTGATCCAATGCCTGGAGGAGTAAGCATGCCCTGGACTGAACTGGAGAACTCTGTGGGAGAACTGTGCACCAGGCAGTCCTGAGACAGACTCTTGTTTTGGCAGAAGCGCCACATCCCATGGTAGGACACTTATATTTCATTACTTCTGTGTTTTTTCCTGGCCTATATATATCTGCTGGGTTCACCAGCCAGGCACTGCCCTGTAGTAACATATACCAGGTTTAGAAACCATACCAGCCCATAGAAATGCTGCTGTCTTTTTGACCTCTGTACTTTTTCTGCTACCTGCTGTCACCTTCTGGAAAGGCTAAAAGGGGCAGACAATTTCCTAGAAGACAGAAAAAAACCAGCCTTTCCAGGCCTTTCTCTGTATGCAAGAAAAGAAGTACAAATCTTTTCCCTGCCCCAACTCCAGTGAAAAAAGTCCTTTCTAGGTCTTCTCACATATATTCTAGGGCTTATCTGTAAGACATTTCAGTTCAGAACAAAGCTCTAGTCCTGGATTTTGCATCCTAGTAAAGGCCGTAGCCTAGCAAAGTGATGTTAAAACACAGTTATCTGTCATGTCTGTTACTGCCCTTGCATCACAGCACCACTCCCCCGAGTGGTGCCAGAGCAGGCTCCATGGGTACACATGGAGTATATGAGCCCTTTGCACAGAATGTTTATTTCAAAAATTCCTTGAGGTCATAGTGCCAAAGAAAAGGACCCTGCAGAGGCCAGTGGTGCATATAAAATGAAAACATTATTCTCCCCAAAATGCTGTCATGGGGAAGCAACAGAGAGGAGAAGGGAACTTTTTGTCACGGTTGCTTTGGCTCACCGCCAGCTTGGAATACCCCAGCCTTTGGAGAACCTATGGAAATGAAATGCTGAGGAAGCTGTACATCCTCTCAAAGAGTCAACTAAAAACAAAGTGCAGGTTTTATAAACATGGTGTGTGCATGCTATTATAAGACACTCTTTCTGCTGGATTTTGGCATTGTGTCTAATACTGCTGGCCAGAAAGGCTGGTTGGGAGCAGGAATTTGGGGATTTCTTAAAATGACAGTATTGGAAAAATGTTGAAATGTTGACATTTCCCACAAAATGAAAGTCCTGAATTTGTTTTTGGTCAGGAACCATCAAACTGTATCATTTTGTTTCTTTTGAAATAATATATATGCTCAATACAATTGTATGACCATGATTCTTCCAATATTTAAAAGGGAATATGCAAACTTTAAACTTGTTTTGCTCTGTAGTATGTAACTACCCTTTTATTTGTCCAGAGAAAATCAACCTGCCAAAAGCTTTTTAAGCTTTGTGATTTTCCTTCTTTTTTCCTGGAATAATGTCCCTTCAGGGACACTAGCTTTGAACTGGTGGTAACAACAGATGACGTTAACTGAAGTGTTCTTTACAGAGGTCACCTGTGTGAGTGTTTAAATTGGTGCAGGTGCTAAAACCCAAACTTAGCATGTTCCTGAGCTGAGGCCAAAGGCAGGCCAATACTGAGATCACTGAATCAAGCTTTGCCACTGACATCGATAGGATTTAGCATAAGCCCATTCCTAATTACAATCGTCATTAAAATTGTAGGGCAAGGCCTTGTTTTTCTGATATCGAGGCACTGTTGTATGCCATTCATCCCTTTTTGACATGAGTGCCCTGGCCCTTAACTGTAGCCTTACTCATCTGTTTTTTATAAAGTACAACTACTACTTCAGATCGGAAGAGAATGTGTTCTACGCACAAATATATTGTCTGCTTCAGAGCACAGCAGTTTCCAAGCGGATGCCACTCTGGCTCCTAGCCCTGTCTTCCAGAGTCAAGCAATAAATTCCATTCCTTCTACACAGTTTAGCAAAGGCCATATGAGTCATCACTGGGTGTAAGGACAATGATAAATGTTTCTTTAAAATGGTTTCTGCTTGACTATTCCTTCTTTAAGAGGCCTTTTGGGAAGATCTAATCAGGTCCCTGGAAAGAAGTGCTGCCTGGGACCCTGACAGGCTGTGTAATGCTTTCTGCTGTGAAAATCTGAAAGACCCTTCTCCAGGTAATTAAAGATATTGTCCTGCTCCCCAGGGATATTTGCAGTTAGGCTATTTATTTAATGGTCTGGTTATGGCGTGGCTGTGACAGTAACTGTGTGGATCCAGATGGCTAGCTGGCTGCTTCTGCCCTAGTCAATAAGGCTTGGGTACAAACAGCAAGATAATTTTCAGTGGACATGGCCATCGCTTGTCTCAAAAAGTTTGTTCTTTTGATTAATGCTAAAGATTTCCATGAAACTTTTGGGTAGAAGAATATGCTACCAACAGGCAGGAAGGGATTTCTTTGCTTGTGTTAGAATATGAAATTCAGAGGCTTTGGGGTTGCAAGTAAGCAATTATTTTCCATGTGTATATAATACCTACTTGACCAGTGTACTTGTCTGGAAGATGAGGGATTTTTTTAACACATATTACTGTTGACAATGGTGAGAAAGGTGTAGAACTATTAAGAATTCACAGCAAACCATACTTTTAACAACAATTTCATTTTCCATCCCTTCCATCTATACCCATGTGAAGTAAAGGTAATTGCTTAGTGCACAGAGCCTGCGCAGGGAGGTGCCACAGATGGTACTGGAACATGGAAAAGAAACATGCAACTTCACTTGCGTTTTTCATTCCTGTATTCCTATGAATAGAAGCAAAATTCCTGTTTGGGCAGGTGGAAGGGGAATCAGTACTGTGTGCCTGTCTTACTGCAGCCTCAGGATCCTGGCAGGGGATTAGATGCAACCTTGGGTGGTTACTATTAAGCCATGCAAATAATTTCTAGAAAGTAGAGCCAAATAAAAGGATTGTAAGAACATTAAATGAAGTGATGTAAGCAGCACTTGTCACCCATAGCCTCATGCGTATCTCCCCCATCGGAAACAAAGAACATAGATCAGTAATGTTGCCGAGCAGCTAGAGAACACAACTTTTTAATGTTGAACAGCTAAGAGTGAACGTGTACATGGGTTTGGTAAAAGATATGTCACATACATATAAGTTTTCTTGCCAGTGATCTAGGTTTGCTATATGAAACTTGAAGTGCTGCACCTTGAACTTCCCATAATCAGGACAGTTTCTTTTTCCTTGTTCTTTTTAGGTACTGCCATTCTTTAACGTGCAGGCAGCACTTCAGTGGGAGCTGGTACTGTAGATGACTCTTCTGTGATATATATGTAGCATGTTCTATGGGCTTAGCTCTTGTCAGCTCTGCATCTTTGTTTGAGGCAGCACTTCTGTTGACTATTAGCACTAAAGTCCCACATTAGATGTCCTCAGAACATGGGGTTTTTAGGAAGCTGGCTATGATCCATTCCTAGCAGTGCAAGAGTCTTTATTGTACCAAAGCACTGCCTGACCCCCCTGGGAGACATTTACCAAGGTATCTTAGCAGGCTCACGGGAAGTGGGACACATGGGGACACCTCCAAATATTTGTCTTTTCCTAAACATAGAAAACATACAATTAAGAGAAAAAAAAACAACAGAATTTACTTCTGCAACAAGATACTGACAACACTGTCAGGTGGCAGCAAGTGCAGTACAGGCCAACAGGCCATCAGGCTATTCTGGTAGGGTGTCTCCATTCTTAAAGTCCTCTCCTTTCAATCCTCTTTTCCTTGCTTATGGATTTTGGCAATAAAAAGGTAGGTCAAACACCTAAAAGTCAGCTGGGAACATGCATATCCCCATCCATCTCTGGCAGGTACATGTAGAACATGTGAAAGAATGTTATTAATAGCTGCAGCAGTGCTGCGGGAAGAAGTGATCTGTTTCTTCAGCCTGTGGTACACTTCGGCATCAGCTCTGCCATTAGAAAAAGATCAGTGCATACTTTAAGTGAGTATCATTGCTTCCTCAAATAGCATCAGAAAAGGAAATTTAGCAAGACAAGTCTTGATGTCTGAGAGATCATCTCTGCAAAGGGGGAACAGTCCAGGGTCCTTTGGTCCTACTCATGCCCCTGTCACAGGCTCTGTGGGTTTAGATTTAGTCATTTAATTTGTCCTCTTCCACAGTCTTCCTGCTCTGTAAAAGACAGATCTTAATAACAATCTTGTGAGACTGGACAGTAAATCTGGAGAATAATTCTTTACTGACTGCAGGCTGCTTTGGAAAACCCCAATGAAAGAAGCTGCTGGCAATTAACGCTGCTCAGTAGGATGAAGAAAGAGAGCAAGGTGCAAGCCACATGCATGGAAAAGGCTGACAAAAAGGGAGAAATACAGCACTTCCCTTGGCGATCTGAGCTACATGTCCACATTTTATAAAGGCTGTTGGTTCCTACAATTAATAAATGCAGGTCTTGGCACACTGTTCTCTCTTGCATGCTCCCGACGCTTAGGGGTTGCAGGTTCTGGAGGTTGCTGTACAGTGGGTTTGTACAGCTATAATGAAGAACAGAAGCTGCACGAAACTTTCCCTTTCCTGCAGGAAAAGCCAGCTGAAGAGCCATATAGTAAAAGCCATGGGAGGCATAAAAACATTTCCAGTGCTCCTCTGTGAAACCTAGGTGTGTATGTAATTGTGAGCTCCATCCTGTGGTTCCTTATCTGGAAACTATTTACATTTCTGAGACACCAAGCATCCCCTGGCATGGCCCCAGCCAGCTCAAATCCCCTCCAAGAGATGGCAAAGGAAGTGAGAACTGTGCTGTGCCTGCCTTCACAAGGCCAGCCCCTCCTGCCTGTCTCTTGTCTGCAAGCTAGTTTGACAAGAAAAGAAAGAAAAAAATCCACCCAAAACCCCAAGAGTGTTTTTATTTATGATCATGTCCATGGGCCACTTTTTGTCTAGACAGCTGGTATTGGTATCTGAAGCTGTCCCAGAATCTGAAATACCATTTACTTACAGGGGAAATAAAAGCCCTGGATTAAACAGTTCATAAAAATAATCTGGGAACTGACACGGGGCCCAAGGAGACCAAAGGTAACAAGATCTAGTGCAGGCATCTTTGTCTTGGCTGTAGAGATGTTTTCTCAGAAAACTAAACAAAACAACTTCCCCCTCCCAGCCACCCCCCACACCCACCCCCAAAACAATTTGGCTTCAGGAGAGCGTCTCCTTTTGCTTCCTCTCCTCCCACCTTTGTTTGGCTGCTTTAAACATATCCCCATGCACCCTCCCAACAAGGAAGTTTCCAAACAAACTAGTCACCCAATTGAAAAGCAGGGCTGGAGAGGGGCAGCTCTCACCCTTCCAAGAAAATCCTTGGAACTGGGAGCTGCTATATTTTCATGCAGAGAGACTCCGAATGTCACAGATGCAGCAAAATGTTGTGTTGACACTGACCTCTGACAATCTTTTTGTTTCTGCCTGCAGCGAAAAAATAAAAGCAGGGAGGTAAATAGCAGGAGCCCTTGGTCTGCCCTTCTGCTGCCACAGAGGCTCTGCCAGGCAGCAATCAGTGCCTACTGCGCTTGGAACGGCTGTGTTGCAGACCACCTGTTTGGCCTGCACACTGCACTCATTTTTCACTGCCAGTTGACAGACTTTAGGAGGTTTCCAGACATGAAGCTAAGCAGGAAAAGAGCAAAACAAACTTCTGGGCTCCATCTGCTCTCTTCCCTTGAATAAGCAGGACACCATCATCCAGGGCAGTGTATAAAAAGAGTTTGATGGAGTCACCCTATAATTTTACACAGCAGCTGCCAAACTTTGAAGACAAGCTACACTAAGGTATGAGACCTTCCCCTTTTAGAAGAAGCCACTGGATCGCTGTTGAAGCAGAAAGTTCATAGTAAGTGAAGCATTAGACCTAACGCACAACTGCTTGGCTAGTGAAGTGCTTCAGTGCTCAAACCACAGAGGGACAGTTCAGTCAATAAGGCAGCAGCTGCAGGAGAACACAGCAATATCAGGCTGGCCATGGACACTCCCTGTGCAGTGTTGGCAAGGGCAAGAGCTGGGCTAAGGGTGATGGGCACAAGTTCTGAGCAGCCTGAAAATGTTTTGACTCAGAGGTCTACAAAGGGAGAAGCAACCCTTCTGTGATCCTCAAGTTAAGAGTGCTAAGACCTTCTCTTTTACTTTCCTAGTGTCTAATGTGGGTTTTGCTCATGCAGCCATTCTGGCAGCCCCCAGACATGAATGCAGAGCATGGGACATATTTAATGAAACGACCAATTACAGTTGGTAGTCTCATTTCAAATACAATCCAATGAAATCTGCCATTTTCATCCAATGCAGGCAGTAAAGAGGGAAACAAAAGCCTTGTGCAAATCATCTCTGTTGTCTGTGTTCTAAAATTCAGCTGTTAAACATGTTATGAAACTATTTTCTCTGTTTACTTTGTTTAGAGGCAGATACTGTATTTTATAGTGCAAAGAGCAACTACCATAAAAGACTGTGTATATTACAAAATAACGATCTGCTCCCTTTCTTCTTGCATGCTTTCTGCAATCTTTGAAGTATCTGGCACGTTACCAAGAGGGCCCGTTTCTGTGGAGAATAGCTGAGGTTTGGCTACTGTTGCAAGACTCAATTTACTTGACCATTGTCCTGACCCAAGATGGCCAAACTTGTCATAGTATGGAGACACTGCTAATGAGTTCAGAGTCTGAAAAGACAAAATTCCAGAGCACCAAGAGAAAAGGATGTTTTCTTTTCCGCTGGACAAAACACAACTTTTCTGGCAGGCACAAGTAGGACAGTCTGTCCACTTTGGCAATACCCTGCACGCCTGGACGTACACAAGGGTGTTTTTACATGCAACCCGGTTTGATTACACAATCTCCCTCCAAGAGAATTTGGCAAGAAAGATATCTGAGTGACTTTAGAAACTGAGAGCAGTCTGCAGCATGCTGCTTCTCTCCCACTATTTCTAGCACCATTTGGAACAGCTGACCACTGGGAAAACAACCAAAGAAAACCACCCTAACTGTTGATCAGGTACCCTGTCTGCCATTTTGGAGATGCGGCAAGGTTGAAGGTTCAGCCTCAGTTCCCAGCTCGTACCCACCAGCCTTTATCAAACAGCTGAACAGCTGGGTCTGTGATCAGAACACCAAACCAACCCCTAGGCTAAATCTTTTCCTCCTCTTTGTTTTCCCAGGAATGATTCTGAACCTTTGCCAAATGCATCGGGTAAGAGATTAACATGTCAGAGGCTTTTCCTGATCAGCAATCTTTTTGTACTTTGGCTTCTTCCAAAGTTGGATCTGCTCTTTCAGTGTTCATCGCTTCCTGAAAACACTGTTTAACACCCATCTCGGGAGACAGTATTTAATGCCACTGCCTGATTCTCCTAGGCTCCAAGTTAAACTTCCTGCAAAATGCATCATAGCTTGTCTTAGGATTCTCATGTTTGTTTAGGTTACAGATATCCTACCTATATGACCATAATATTATTTTATTTGCCTTTGATGTTTGTAGAGAAACATACATGCTTTGTGCTTACTGAAACGTACTTGAGATTAGTGCTAGTACCAGGCAACTTTGAAGAGGGGAACAAGTTTATTCTAGCGAAGGTCATGGTTAGTCTTGATTATAAAGTTTGAAACACAGTTAGCAAACACAAACATAAACACAAGAAAATGCAGACCTAAAGCATGTGTGCACAAGGCTCTTATTCTAAATGTTAGGCCTCCTCCAAGGCATTGCTTGCCAGTGGATCTGCAAGCCCAGCTCAAGAGTGTCTGAACTCCAGGATGCAGCTTCTCAGAGTGGATTCCTGTCCAGAAATGTCTGATAACCTTTTAAACTCTGGGTTTATTTGCATTTTTCTAACTATTTTTAAAATGCAAATAAAAATGTCAGATTACATGTGAAGAATCACCTTTGCTTTCTAATAATGACGATCTTATCACACAGCATGTCACTTTGGAAAAGATAGCATCTGTAGGAACATTAATTAAAAATGACTGTCTTTATCCAAGCAGGATGCATCATAAGGACTCTGGGTACTCATTCTTATAGGTTTTATTTTACAAAATCAAGTAAAAACTCAATTTCTAGCATTCTGTAAACCTAATTTTCATTGCTGTAATTTCCCATTGTGCAGCACAGTTTCAGTCAGTTTTGATTTAACAGCATTTCAGAGACCACGTGTGATGATACATCAATACAGCTTTCTGTTTTAAGGGTTTACTGCATCAGTGTTGTTATCAAACACCACAGCCAATAACTTCTGAAATCTTGAAATCTGTGCACTGTCTATACCAGGTCAGAATGAAAAACGTCAAAATGTCAGCTTTAGTGATCAAATTTCCCCACTTGTCTGCTTGATTCACTGTCTTCCCCTGGGTTTCCATACAGCTTATTAAACAAAACAAACCCAAACCAGGCCTTTATAGAAAGAAAAATTTTGACATGATTAACTAGCTTTGCTGGTAATGTGTGCAACCCACCCAGGTGTCTAGACAGTTCGAAAAATACAGATCATATTTAGGGGTAACAGCTGTTACTCCTCAAGTCTCTGTTGGACCTCAAATTAAATAGGAACAGACCCTATCAATATTAGCTGGGCCTCTTCCAAAAGAAATATCCAGTGTGTTGCAGGAAATTAAGTTACTGATTCAGTAGGTGGCACTTACCTTTCAGATCAATGTACCACTTGTACAGCCCGAGAGAAAGTTCTGCTCTTCCAAAGGTAGCTGCTTTGGGAAAAGTCAGAGGACAAAGAGTTCAGAGCCTCAGTGGTGGGAAACCCTCAGTATTTTTTCATTAAAAAAAAAAAAAATTTCAATCAACACCTGTGTCCTGGCCAGATGGCAGTTTAGGCAGGTGTTTCTTGCCTGCCCATGTATCCTTTATAATAATAATACTTTGGAGAGCATGTTTGCTTATACAGGTTTTAAAGAGTAAAATTTTGCTAGGCCCTCCTAAATAATGGTTAACAACTTAACAAGAGGTTACGAGAAGGAACAATGACAGAATCTGGTAGGAACAGGCATTTATGGAACTTCTCAGGACAAAGAAGGTGTTATCTAGAAGGTTATCCAGAAGGAGCATCTGTTTTGTGGCCTACATCCCCCACGATACCATTGCACAGCAAAGCTTCCCTGGGCCATAATCTGTTGACTGCAGAACAGTCACACATGGTGTGAGAGGGAAATGCAATGCTAGGTGCCTAAGAGGTGTGGACCCAAGCCCTCTGATTATTAAAAGATGCAAGTCTGAGCAAAGTGAAAAACTGCAGGCTAAACCCATTTAACAAGAACTCTGTCTTAAGACGCTGTATTTGTATAGATGTGGTTTTGTAGGAGCACGAGTGGTGCAGAAGCACAGAAAGCCACGGATGTGTGCTTCCAAACATGTAGGCGTATTGGTCTGCTCCCAACTGGTGTCACTGGCTGGGATGCTGCTGGAGCTGGGCAAACACAAAGGAAATCTTGAGGTACTCCTGCTAGCAGGTATATCTTTTGACTGAGTCAAATTTGTCACAGTTCTGAAAAAAACAAAGGTCTTTGCCCTGCTTCATTGTATTTGGAGAATTTCTTGCCCATCTTACTCACAGAGGGGAAAAAAAAGATTAACAACTCAGCTAAGTTACAGCTAGTTAAAGAGGCTGCCCAAGCCATGAACTGTGGGTGTTCAGTGTAAGGCCATTTAGCAAGGCCTAAATTCAGGCTCTAAGGGCTTTTATAAGAGACTGTAAATCACCTTAACGTTTATATACTGATGGCAACATGTGAGCAAAGGAATGTGGCTGGTCTGTGCTAGTCCCAGAAGAGGTCCCAGATGAGGCCAGCAGATTGGGAGGCAGACGCATGATACCAAGCCTTTCAGTAAAATACTCAGACTTGTATCTCCCCTGTGCTACATGCGTATGTGACTAGGGCGAAGGGGTGGGAAACCAGCACAGAGGTGCCACAGGAACAGAATGCACAAGGGCAGCTTGGACACCCAATGGGAAGAGCATTGCTAAGCAGTAACCAAATTGTAAAACACAACTCAGACAAAACATCTGGCAGCTGCTTCAAATAGTTTTCTGTCTGAAGGGCAGACAAGCCTGCAATAGTTTCTAATCAAAACATGTGCAAGGACAGGATCAGTGCTCTAATGTGTTTTGTGTAAGCACTGAGTGAGTTTTGTTCCCTTCAGCACTGGTTTGTATGCCAAGAAAGGTTGTGCTTTGAGTTAGGTTTTCAATTTTAATAAACTTTACTAAATAACTCACTATGTATTTCCTTCTCCAGTCAAATGCAGCTTAGCCTTTGGCATAAGATCAACAGCATTAGGTCTGCATAGGAAGCATATGGGAGAGAAGAGGGGAGCATGCTAGGAAATGTTTTTCATAATTGTCCTACCTTATGCAGGAGAAAAAATGTGACTGCCAAAATAAGTTCTTAAAGGTATGATGCATATCCTTCTGAGTTTGCACATCTCAGGCCCAGGGAAAGGGAAAAGCAAAATTGCCTTGTGCTGCTACGGGCTAAGGACTTGAGAGGTACAGGCTGATATCTAGGCTCCGACAGGGAAGTTGTTTGAGCTCAGAGAAACAAATTGTCAGTTCTGCAGATAAAGGAGACAATCAGCAACTGTTGGTCCCCGCCCCCAAGTTTTTCTGTCTTGACATTGTCATAGTTTTGGCCAAGATCCTCAGTAGGGATGTTTGCTGGCACAGATATGATGCGCAGGAGTGTAACCTGTATCCCAGACAAGCTTTCCTTTTAAAGAAAACTGCAGCAAGACTGCTGAAGTAGCATGACATGCTCCCTTATCAGCTACTACACTCCTCCACTGTAAACTTCCCCTCTTGCACACTTTTCTAGACTCAAATTACTTTCACCAAAGCCTCAACATCCAAGGAAAAGCTACCCCACTGCTTGTCTAGAGCATCAGAGTGCCGGATTCTCTGCAGAATTGCCATCGTACTTCTGTAGCACCAGCAAGGTAAAGGTAGACCAAGGTTAGAAGCCTCCTCTAAATCGTAGGAGGTGTTCCATGTACATAAACGTGATTAGTCAGCAACAGCAGGAAGATGAGATGCTGGCCAGGGTAACAGTTGGTTTTCAAGGAGGCCCTGACACAAGTAGGACTTGCAATTTTTAACGCTACTCAGAAAGGAGTAGGTCTGCCTGCCACATGCCAGTGCTTGAGCACAGACAATAGCAGAGGAAGCAGAGAGCCACTGATTCATTAGGACTTGCTAATCTGTGATATCATTTGTTGATTCCACCACATCCAATCCCCATCTCATTACTTCCTCCACTGTTGCCATGGCACTGTACATAAACACTGCAAACTCCCAGCCCTCAGCAGGTCATTTGTTTCAAATATTCCATGCAGCTGGAACACAAGCCTGTTTGGGTGTCTGGAGCTTAGCATGAACTAATTTCTCAGTCTTCTGCACCCGCCCCACCTTATGCACCCTCCCCAGACTGCTGCTCTCCCAGAACCCCTCCAGCCATACTTCCAGCAAAGCAGAGGCAGCCTTCCACTGTAAGGTAAGGGAAAACTGGCCTTGTTCACAGACAGGCAAGAAGTGTTTCGCTGAAATCCTCCACTACCTGCAGCAAAATAGAGATTATTGAATATGCTGGATATTTAGGCTTATGATCTATAGACAGTTCTCTTCTACATGTGGGAAAAAAACAAGATTAAGACATGCAAAATTAAAAAATATTCTTGTCCTGACTGGAGACAGGCAAAGAACACTTTTTCCTCTAAGCTTTCCTCACCCAGTACCCTTATAAGGCAGTTTGTAAGCATACCGCTGAGCTTCAGCTGAGCCTCACATGCTGTAGTGTTTGTGTGAACTGATTAAATAATTCAGTTTCCATGCTCAAATTGGTAGCTGCAGGGAAGACAGAAAAGTATCTGGACAGGAGGGGGAATTAAAGCCTTCATCATAAATGACAAACATACCAAGTCATCTCACTTCTACTCAGTTTGGAGAGGCTTAACCTAACTGCCAATACAATTAGAGAGTATCTCAGTATTGCAGAGGTTAGAAGTGGAGAAGACTGAAGGCACTACCTGCAAGCAATAGTTTGCACTCCACAAAATATATAATCCATATTTCCTCACAGCCCAGGAACGAAGCCTCTTGTGCAAATACATCTCAAAATACACAAAACCACAGCAACTTATAGCAGTGGGTAGGGAGTGACTGAAAACTAAGTTACTTGAGCTAAATCAAGTTCATGACCTGAAGAAGTTACCCAGAACACACTGAAATCAATTGGCCCTTTTTCAAGCACATGATACAGGAATGACTCTCCCAACACCCTGCTTAACCTGCCATAGCACCTTCTGTAATTAACTGTGCTGTTCTGCTGGTTAGGGATCCCTTTAACCCTCTCACCATTTTGTTTTGCATTCTTCTATCAACAATCTCCCTTCCTAAGAAAAAGGGCAGTCAGTTATCAACATAAAATAGTAGGTTAGTGACTTGTTTTCATATGAGCTTCTCTTCTGAAAGTTGTTGGCTGTAATCTAGGAATTAAATTTGCAAGCCTACACAATGCATCAAGTTTGGCAAGATAACTAGATTCTAGTAGGTTGACTAGATCAGGGCTCTATTTGAAGAAAGCAGAGTATGGTGTAATAAGTCAGTTGTAAACCAAGTTAAATTAGGAAAGCAAGGCTGCTGTCTCACAGATTTTATTCCATTCCATCTGGAGTAGCCATTCAGCTCCACAAAATCTCAGGTTACCACAGCCTGCCACCCTGTGCCAAGAGCTGCAGCTTACCCTCCACCTGTACACACCTTTTAGATGCCAGCTTTAAATTGTTATTCTTCCAAGCAGAGACAGGGCCACAACATCCCTTGCTTTACCTGTTTGGGCTGCCTTCTCAGGAATAAATTCACCATTCATGTAGAAACTAGATATAAAGAACTCTGATCACTTCATGCAAATAAAAACCAGCATCTAGTAATGTTTAAGTTTTATTAGGTTACTGAGTATTATTCTACAGTCATAAAATAAAGTCAGAATTTAAAACTGTACAAAGCAACATACTAGTGAAGTGAGAGAAGATGGAAGCAAAGGAACACAAAGAACATTTGAAGTAGGGAGAACACAGCTGCTTCCCTGGAGTTCTGGAAGACACTGGTTCAAGGTGAAGGCAACCAAGTAGGGCTCCATGCACAATGAGTTTTCTTGTGTCCCACCCTGTAACAGAAACTAGTACAAACCCCTACATTAAAAAAATCATATAATATTAGATAAAAAAGGGGCACATCACACCCCACCCAGTCTTGGCACCAATTCTGTGCTTTAAAAAATATACTATGCAAGTAGTTTATTTTTAAAAAGGTACCCTACAGCAGCTGTTTAAAACATGTTCTTATACATACACCACAAATATATATTAACATTTTCAACAACTAAACCCATTTGTACCTACATTGAACTGAAGGGATAACTCAAAAGCAAAAAAAAACCAACCACACAAACATTTTTTTCAAGACAAAGAAATGTGCAAAATAACCCCAGAAAGGCAGCATAGTAACCTGTGGATAGGTCAAGAGAGCAGCTCCTGCTAGTAAAGGAGTGTCATCCTCTTTACTTGGCTACTGAGGTGATAATCTATTTGGGATGTGCTGATTTTGCCTGAATTGTTTGTCCTGTTTATTGCAGTTCTCTCCTGCCCCCCACCCCCAGCTCTGGAGAGGTTCAGCTTCTTCTTGCTGTACCTGAAGATCATCCCACTGGCCTCTGTTAAAGTCTCACAAATGACATTCTACAGCAATCACCTTCTGGATTTCTCATCTGCTGATGGTACTTCTGCAGCCACCCAGCTAGCACCTTCTCTGGGATAACTTCCCACCCCCAATCGAGAAAGATTTATTCCTGCTGCATAGTTAAGTAGAGATTATGCTGACAGTCTATGACAGAACAAAGGCTGGTTTGGATGACTAAGCAGTTTATCTAAGATAATTCCCTGGCAGAGCCATTAGAGAAACACATTACCAAGTTTCTCTAAAGCTTTAACATGGAACAGGCTACACAGAAAGCAGACCTAAGATGGCAGGACCTATAGCTGTGTAGCAAATCTCAGCTCACACAGCCTGTCTCACCCTATTGCAGGAGATGTTAGTCCCTTCCCTCGCCTCATATCAGTGAGGAACCCGACCTGAGACTAAAACCTGCCAGTTTAAGTCATGAAAAGGGCAGGTGAAGGCATGGTATGACTGCCCAATCAACCGAGTCAAACCCACTAAGATGATGCAGAACAGAGGATAGAGCTGGAGAACTGAGAAAGCAATGGTGATAAACATGAAAGCAGGATTCACTGCCTATGAAGTAACATTAGAACACTGTGAGAAATCCTGGAAGAGACACAGACATCAGCAACATAACCACCTTCTCCACATTAAGTGTCCTGGTGGAAGGGTTCTTGGTTTTGGTTTTTCAGGGTTTGGGGGTGGTGGAGTGTTTTTTTTTTTTTGGTTTTTTAAAAAACTCAACAATTAATTATTCTTGGTATTCCAGACTCTTCCCAACTCTGCTGGCCGCCTCGTGCCTTTCCATTCTTAGGACCTGGCCTTAAAATATCTACTCCTAATGCCTTCCCTTCCCCCACATTATGTTCTTCCCTTTAGCTGGTACAGAAAAATCATTCACTCCTAGGCTCTGCAACCCAACAGAAGCAGTACAGCCTTTTCTCAGGAAAAGCAAGGAAGCACAGACCTTCTGTAAGTGTTCCTTTTGTAAGTGTGCTGGGGAAGTGACTTCCAAAGAACAAAACACTCAGTTGTGAAACAAGGATTACTTGAGAGCTTGCCAATAAGGGCACGTGGAGACTTAAGCAGTGGCAGGAATACTTTGGCCAAGGAGTTCCAACAGTAGCGATGACATGAGGGTGGAAGACCCATTGCCCAGTGGGTTGACTCCAATATTTTGCCTTGGTTCCAACTCTCTATCCTTGAACACGAAGGTCATTGGTAGAGCAGGTAACTCTTGAGGGAGGCTGGCAGTGGCAGCGTAGAGATTTCATTCAGTCTTTCTTTGCCCAAAGCAAGCCTCACAGCTCGCCGACATAAGTCCATCAAAGGCAGTGGTTCAGCTGGGAAAAAAAGAGACCCAAAATATTAACAACCCAACCCACAAGTTACACATTTATTTTGCTAGTTCTAAAAATTCCCCAGGAAAGATTGAGCAAGAAAAGTGAATGCCTGGCATGTTTGCAGGACCCTAGCCATTCAGCATTCACTTATCAGCAGCTTCAGCTCCTCAAATACACAGGCACAGCATGATGTTTCCGTAGATGTTATTTAAGGCATATATGTGCGTGAGCAAAATACTAGAATCCCCTAATGGAAGTTCCCCTTCTGCAATAGCATTCATTCAAGTCAGAACACATCTGTCTAGCTTGTGCCTCTTACTGCAGTAGCCAAAAACCTTTGAGATTCACTGAAGTAGACAACTGCAGCAAACAGTTTGATAGCCTCATGTGATGTGGGTATCCAGAAAGTACCATGATTTGTTTCTTATATAATAGGATAACAGCTGTCAACCCCTTCATTTTTACTATGTACTTCCCACGAAAAACAAAGCCATCCATCAAAGCTTCATGTCACCACTTGTATTGTGACATTTTCCATTAGAGGATTCTCTCCTGTATCATAAAACTGGGAAAGATGCAAGCCTTTTGCTATTATTTTTGCATCCTTTACTTCTAAACACTGAACAAGATAATACGAGCTGGAGTTAACATGTCACAGCTGCACAGGAGGAATATACAGATTAGTTTCTCACAGCTTCCATTTTTAAGTCTGTCAAAGCTCACCTTTACACAGTTTGCTGCTCAAGCCTAAGGGGTTTCTCCTCCCCCAAGGGAGGGCTAACACAAAGACATCCCAAATTAAGCAGTTAACTGGATAGCCTTCTAATAGCCTGAAGGCTCAGCAGGCACCATTAGAAAGCTTCTTTTACAGACATCTTGGGATGAACACAGACACCTAAAAACATCCACAGGAATGGAAAAATTTGGCTGAGAAGCTGCAGTTTTCAGGAACCTTGATTGATGCCAAAGCTCTAGCTTCTACTACTACAAGCCAAATTAATCTGACTGTTCATACAGCTGTTTTAAAAAGCTGAGACACAGGGAAGACTTCATTTTTCTGACCATGGTTACATTACTGCATTTTACCAGAAATAATTCCATCAAGAAGGTAGATACAAGTCCCTTCCAGGTTCAAAGGTAACAGCTAACATTAAAAGCTCAAATGCATGAATGTTGTTAGTAGCCTCTGCTCAGGCCACTCCTGATTCTACTTTGGAAAAAGTAAACAGTTATACTGCTCCGTGTAGAAAACACTTCCAATGAAAAGTGGAGAAAGCTAATTTTTGTCTAGTTTTTGGCAAAACGTCTGTGCGAAGGAGAGTCTGTTAGCTGAGGGGAGACTTGGTAACCAAGTCAGGAAATGCACGCTTGAATTGGTCTGTCTCCTGAAGTTAGCAGCCAGAGCTGAACTAATGCCCTATTCCCCGCCCCCCCCTTCCCTGCTATGGATCACAAGTTATTACCTGCTCTAGGGGAAGCTGCAATGGAATGTTTTTCACTAGCAGTTCTCCAAAGTTCTCCCAGCGCTTTAAGCATTAATTATTCCTGAGGAATCACGCCTCTATATGCATACCTCTTTTATACTGACAACTGGCTGGAAAGCCAACAGCTGTCAGGGCAGTGCTGTTGCTTCCCAAGCCCCACTGTTTGTCATACATGTTCCATGCCACAAGTGGAAACATGGCTGCACTCAGCCCAGGGTACTGCTCGTGTTGCCTGTTCATGCTTACTTCAGGATCCGTGCTGCCTCTTCTGCAGGGACAGGTCTCTACAGCTGGACTGCACGTCTCAGCTCTGGCTCTGATACTGCCAGAGAAGCCTATTACTGGCAGCAATCCTTTAGCACTTCCCAATGTGGCTGATTCTTAAGCAACTGGGGTACAAATATGCTGTATTCAAAGTCTGTCCCAACTCCTTCTGTTCCACATGGAGATAGCTGGGACAGAGGCACTGTCTAGCCAGCATCCTAGAGGACAAGGGGCCCTGACCCTCAAAGCCTATAGACATTAACATAACAAATACACTCCAGTTTAATGACCTTAAAAGGAGAGGATCTTCTTCCCACAGAGATTAAGAACAAGAACTTTGTCCCCTTCTAGTTTGCAGTGATAATCCAGTCTGACAGGAGATCTTGAGACCAAAAGAGAAAGCACACACATATCTGACCTCCTTCCATTCACAAGCACTACAATCACTGTACAGTGTTGCTATTGAATGCTCAGAAGTGGTTAGAGCCAGACACCTTCTTTCTATCTGTGCCAAAATAGCGTCCTGTCATTCCTGGCCTTATGCCCACAATTCACTCCTATGCTGAGAGCACATCACAACCAGTATTGGATTTGGAGGTGGCCATTTCCTTGCTCAGTGCAGTTCTGTGCCAACAACTCCAGACTCGCTGCCTTTGAACAGAGCTGCAGATTTTGGCTTTGACCCTCCAGAAAAACCTGGTTACTGGAGCTGCTGCCATTCTCTAAGCTGTTGTGGCAGAATGAGCTAGATTTCTTTTGGTGACAAAGTGGTCTACCAAGAGCTCTCTTTGGTCTTGCTGAGTTGAAGTGTATTTCTCAAAGCACTTGTGGGTTTTGCTCTCTCTTTGCAAGGCTTTCCTGGTTATTCTGACAGCTCAGTTTTTCTGGTGCCCAGTGTTAGCTTTGTGTACCTCATGTCACTGGTGCCAGGGGTTTGCCATTGCTGGCCCAGCATTACAACATGTTTTAAGCACAAATTAGAGAGCCCAGTATGCTACAGCCTTTGGACAGGCACTGTTCTGGAATGCAGGGGAAATACTACTTTTCATATCAATAACACCAAATTTATTTCACTAACAACATAAACCCAGATTTTAATCCACTTCCTTCACCTCTCCTCCACCCTACCCAGAGGACTGAGTCACAGTCTGGCCCAGTAGTAACTTTTGGCTATGAGAGATAAGACTTTAACATATTTGGACAGCCAAATTTATTACTAAGCTTAGCTAGAGGTTGATGCCCCTATTAGTGAAAGGCCTGGCATGCAAGTTGGGCTGGCTACACTATCCAGCTCCGCACTAGGAATGAGCACACCGTGCCCTGAAAGAAGCAGAAGTGAGCTACTTTTTTTTGAAAGATGAGGCATTCCCGTTTTCTCAGATAGGGACAGGTTGTCCCACTCTTGCCTGCCAGGGATTATAAAAGTCCCTTCATTAGGCATTCAAGGAAGGGAATTGTTCCTCAGGGACTGTTTCCTGTAAAGAGACACCAGGATTACATTGCCAACACTGCAACTGTCAGGACATTCCTGCTGGTACTTGAGTAGCAACACAGAAAGGTTTGTCATCTCTAGACAGACAACTGGCTTAACTTTCTCCCACTACACACTCCCCAAACCCTGCTTGCTCCCTGCAGTGCCTTGGTAACAGTACATGTGTACAGACAGACAAGCTTTTTCAATCATCCATTAAGGATTCAGAGATGTATCCAGCAATCCTACTGCTGACATGAAATCTTCACCCCTCTATCAAAATGAAAACCCTCCCCAAAATGGTCTAGTAAGTCTGCACTTAGATAGCACACAGACCTGTGCTGCTAGAACAAATACAGGGAGTCATACTCACGGTCAAGTCCATTCAAGTAGCGCATCCGTATTTCACAGTGTCCCCACACTGCGCTTACCACTGGATATAGCTTTTTCCCTTTGAGTCCCCGAAATGCAACACCCATGTATTGCCCATCTACAATGAAGCTCAGTGTCCCATCATCCATGTCCAGAACCACCAGGAAGGAGTCCGGTACAATGAAAGTTTCATCTGGTTCTAAAAAGGCAGGATAGGTTTTACTTGGCTGGTTCTTGCCATCGTGGTACAGTCTGTTGCGCCCAAGGTCCCACCCCCAAGACTCATGGTTATTTCCTACAAGTGTTGTGTACCCTACTGAATGCAGAGGGGCATCTGCTGTTGCCACCCCTACCACGGCATGTGTGCCTCGCTGCCTCATTGCCCATGTGATCTGCCATACGTGCAGTCCTCGTGTATATCCCACTTTGCCTCTGATGGCATCTGTACTCTGAGCCACCGGATGCCGGTGAAATATGAGTTTGTCGTCCTCTTTCACAAATACATTCAGTGAGCGATCATCATTGTTCCATGAATGCAGTAACTGGACTTCATATGACACCGGAGGCATGTCCAGCAGCAAGTCCAGACGTGTGGGTTTGCTGTAGTCGAGTCCTTGGAGTTCCTGTTTCAATGGCCTGTATACAGGGTCCCTCATATCCACAGTCTTTATCCCACCTGTGACCTTCTGACCCATTGCGTGTTCTGATTTTGCCTATTTATAGGCTCCCAAGGCAAGCTCATCGATTTACCCGGCCGCTCCTGCTGTCATTCAGCCCTACAGGAAAGGTTGCTGGGAAACCTTGTCAAGATGTGCAGTCAGTATTGCCTAATGGACGGAAAGAAAAACAAAAGAGACAAGTTAAACATTAGCACATACAGCCTTGTATGCAACATTTACAGAGCACAGTTTTAATCTGTTTATCCTGACAACTTGTCCTTCCTTTCCACAAGCAAGGAAAGGTAATGCATGCTACTTATGCAGTATACCCTGCATAGTGGAGATAGCTTATAGATCAGATGGGGGCATTAAAAACTTAGTACCGATCGTTCAGAAAGGCACTTGAATTTCTGCTTCTTTTGCTAAGGAATGTGTAGGTTCAGCCACCAGAGCTCATTATCTTTACAGTGAAAGCACTGCTCCTTATTACTACATCTAGTGACTTTAAGGGATCACATCTCTATTTAGCCTGCTTCCAGCAAACCTTGCTTTTACATCATGATCACCTAGATGTTGTCCAGGCTGGAAAAGTCAAGAGAAGCGCTTATTCAATGCAGAAGACTCAGAACCTAGTACACAGTAATGCTCAAGGCTTAAATTTTTCCTGATTGTCTTTGTTTGGTAGGAGGACTGAAAACGCTATCTTGTATAAGCATAATTTTGCCTGGTCTCCCAGCCCTAGTTCACACCACAAGGTCAGACTGAGCAAGACATCCCAGTGAAGGCCCAGGCTACCCACTGGTATTCACTGCTCCAGCTCCTTATAACCACCACGGAGAATTTCTTCTCCTGCCAAAGCCACTCACAGCGAGTCCAAACAGCTTCAGTCAATCATTCAAAAATAGACCTGAGTTTACAATTGCATTGTCTTCAGTCTATGCAGTAACATCTACAGCTGACTAGTAGCAACGGATTAGTTTATATGGATAACTGCTCTGCAAAGCTTTAGTTTTCCTGCTAGGGACAGCTCTAGAGCTGCAGAGGGGAAGCTTATTCAGTCACGCAACTCTTGAGTTATTCGAACTCCCCTTCAGAACACAAAACATGCATAAGGACAGCTTCCACTATAAAGAAAGGAGAGAAGGCTGCATTTCAGGAGGGATGTATTTGTGTTCTAGCTCAAGAAGAGGGTCAGACTGGCAAGCAGAAGAGGCACTACAAACTGGCCTAGTACCAGCAATGTTTTTCCATGGTCCAAAACAGCTTATTCATGTAACACACTAGATTAGCACTTCGAGTTCTTCTAGCTGGTACTCCAGTGCTTCCTTTGCAGTGCTCCAGATCTGACAGACATTAATTGAAGACAGCTGAACTCCAGCCTCCCTTTCTTGGCTGGCAGTTGTAAATGAAAGGTCTTGGGGAACCTCTAGGATGTAAGCATCCCCTAGAGTAAAGGCTCAATACTGCAAAGACACACAAAAACATTCCCTGTTGTTATCCATCCATAAACCACTTCCTTCCCTTAGCACAAAGAATTCCGCAACAGAAAAAAGCTAACACAAACCATGTCCCCATAACAGTGATCAAGCAAGGTAGAAGACAGGCAATAAAAATGAAAGCTTCTCCATCTGGAAAGTTAGAAACCTTCCACAGATGAGCTGGCAAAGCAGCCAGCAGCCATTGATACAGGGTTGAGACGACAGGTCTCTTCAACCCCACTAAAGCTTTGTTAAGTACCTTGGAGGCCTGACTGCAATCCAGAACAGCAGACAAAACCTGCTGGGTCCAGCCCCAGGAGACACCAATTCCAGCAGGTATTGGTACTATTGGCCCCACTAAATTACTATAGTCAAGAGAGTAGATAAACCTGCTGTATGGTTTGTCTCAGATGAGCAGCTTCAGTTGGGGCAGCTTCTCTTCTCCAGGAGGAAAAAATCCCCAGCTTCAGATGCAGAGTCCGGGGGGGGGGAGCAAGAGCCTTCTCACAGTTTAGCAGTTTTCCTTCCAAATTTCAGAGAAGCCTCTAAAACATTTAAGCCAGCTTGGCTAAAGATACTAGCTCACTTTGTGTACCTCTCCTCCAGCACTGCATCCACCAAAGTGTCTCTGCTCTCACTCGGCAACACAAACAACCCTCTAAGACAGCTGCCAAACTGGGGGCAGCTATTAGGAGATTTAGAAATGGGAGGGGCGCAAACTAGCTTTCTAAGAAAAAAAGTGTTATTTTAACATTTCCTGAAGTGAGGCAATCATGCAGGGCTCCTGCCAGCTACAGTCACAACACTTACTCACAACCAGGGACCTCATCTGGCATAAAGAATAGAGCATGAATCAGAGCTGGTTTAAAAATAAGGTTACTGGACATAAGCAGCAAGACTTCATCTAGAAGGTGACATGGAAGGCTCATGTATGCTCTGGGCTAGAGGTCAATTCACTGGCTTCCCTACAGGTTTTTACCACTAGTCCAGGGTATGCCACCGGAACAAAGAGCTCAAATCTTGTAGTTCTTAAATAAGAAGACATAAGACTACTTTTCCTTTTTTTTTTTTTCAAGTACGGAGAGGAAAATGCCTGAGGTTCTTTAAAAGTCACACCCCAATGCACATTAAGCAGCAGTATAGCTATTTCGAACTATTCAGGGACCTCAGATGCATAGCACTGACAGAAGATATTTGTTAAACAACTGCCATTTAAATCAAGACCAAAAGCATTATCAGCTGGTAAGGTAACTGAGACATCATGCAAGTTAAATAAGTACCATCCACAACATCAAAACAAATCCTGAATGTTGTAAATCACCTGGTCAACAGCTGAAAATAGAAAGTAACAGCAAAACCAACTGAGAGATAGCAGTCACCAGATGCCAGTGCACCACCCTCCCTCAACACATTTAGCTGTACTGCCCTGCAGCTCAGGTGCTTGAGCCCAAGTGTTTCCATGACACACAGGCACTGGCAGCCCCCAGGGGCACAGGCTCCCTTGCTCTGTAAGCCTAAGGAAGAACAATATCTCAAACCAAGGGATCCCAAGAACAAGCTGATACAGACATGAGCTGAGCTGCTGGTGTACAAGTTCAAGTACACTGTTCTGTCTTCCAGAGACTTTGTCACAACATCGCAATGAATCCTACAAACCCACCTAGTAAGCTGCTTGATCTTTTCAACTCAGCACATTTATTCCATGCAGTTACTCAAGGTTTTCACAGAAGTTCCTCCCAATCATCCCACTGCCCATCTTTAAGACCTCCTGCCTGTGTGTACTCCAGTTCTCAGTTTTATACCTCAAAGCTGACACCAACTCTGTTATTAAGGGATCTGTGAAGTCAGTCCAGCAAGTGTCTTCCCTTCCCTGGGAAAGGTACATTAATGCTGACCAGAAGCAGTAATTTTTTAAAAGTTTCAGTGTAAGTCATTTGCTCAGGCTGGGATAAAGACCATCAGGCTGCTGAGACAGAACTGAGTCATGCAGTGCTCCACAGAAAGTACCAGATGAACTACCTGGCGTTCCCAAGGCCTATGGCATATGGACAAAGGCTGTCAACAAGACACTGGCTAAAGTACACTTGGAAGTCTACAGGAAAATTCAGCTGTTGGAACTTTGATTAGGAGAAAGGAAGAAAACATTGGCAGAAGGGAGGCAGAGATTTCCTGAGAGCTGTACAGTACATGTGAGAACACTGCATAGGAAGCAAGAACCAAAACAAAGCAGACTGCAGGACTATTGGTGCAGACTGCTTTGAAGCACAAAATGCTCAAGAGAAGATAACACTATTTCATGCTCTTCATTAGCAAAACAATGCCTCATTCATTATGACTTTTTGCCTTTTGCCAACATAAGCTTCATCATATTTCTCTCAAGGCTGATGCACCAGAAAGGGAGTCACTGCAGTGAAAGACAACAGGGACTTCTGAAGCACATGGGATGGGATACCATCTCACTGCCTGCTCCAAAGAGAAAGCAGCCTTTCCTGAACACAAGCACCACTCATCACTTGCATTAGTTGACTCTTGCCAGGCAGAGTACTAACACTAGAGGAAGGACAGTGGCCAGAATAACGAGAAAGGAGGAAAGACAGTAAAAAGATTGGAACAAAGGGGTCAGAGTGAGCACAGGTCAGATACTGAGCACCATATGACAACATTTAAGTGCAACATGGCTCCTTCTTAGGGCAAGACAACAATTCCTGCTCAGGGCTGGCTCCACCGTTCCTGGCAGTGGCCTAGTCTAGAACTGCAGAGTGGCACCTTGCCTTGCCCTGCAGTCAAGAAGCACAATTATGCCCTCATTTTTTAAAAGGAAAAGCCTCTTAGTGCATAAGACAGTACAGGTCCTTTTCCTCAGCAGGACAGATACAGAAAAGCTTACACTCTTAAATTAATGGATTCATGCCCTGGGCAGCTTGATGAGACACAGCCAGCCACAAATGAAGAGATATGCGAGGAATTAGCTACTTCAAAACCTTTGAACTGTTACAGGTTTAAGTACAATGTAAGCACTGAAAGTGCTTTTATCTATCATATCAACAGCTCAGGCTTGCCGCAGTTCTGCTCTGCTTTATAAACAGAAGCTCATCCTCACGATGCTCTGTTCTGCTCCCATGCTATTTTCAGTTTTATTGTTAACCTTCTAGGCTTAAAAGCTTTGGAACAAAATTATAAGTGTCTCAGAGAAAAGTGTTCACTGCTATTTTCAGTGAGAAGTAGATCTCCCCTCAGTTTAGCTCTTCAGAACAAGTAGGCAATTTGCCATACTAGAAAGATGTGCCAGGTTTCAAAACAACTGCTTGCTGCAAACAGATCGAGGCAGAAGACGAAGATATTTCAATGGAAGGTGTCAGTCCCTGTTGCAGAATGGGGAGAACACAGCTCTGCAAAAAAAGGGATGTACACGGCACAGTAGAGATGGTGTCTGGTGTCCAACTTGTTCTGTTTAGGCATTGACATGAACCAGGCAAAGTAACTGCCTACCACAGACCTCTCCAGCAGAGGGTCATCTTTGAGTTCACCAAAATGCCATGTACAACAGGGCAGAGCCATACTCTGTGCCCATGGCCACATTTATCCCCTTCAGCTGGCAGTAAACCTTATAAAATGCAGCCAAGAACCCAGCTAAGTGTATGTTATGCAGGTAGCAGTCTCCACTATACACAGCAGAATATTTTGTCCCCGAAACGGCTTGAACAACTAGGTCTTGATTTCAGTTACTGCCATAGTGTCCCCCAAAACCAAGAGGAACACCTTGCAAACATGAGGCTAAACAGTGCCCCTTAAACAATTCACACAGCTAGATTAAGTCACATCCAAAACAAGGCTCCTTATTGTTCCCAGACAATTCACCTAATTCCTACCTAAGCTGGCATTAAAACCCATTCACCTCATCTGAACACACACTAGAAATGCAACCCAGGTTGTCAATACAGTGAACTTAAAGAATACTCACCCAAGATGCCCTCATTGTTTTATCTGAAGCCAAAAAGCTGCTCCCATGCAAGTTTTATCACACAGTCAGAGGTTATTTCAGGTAGCTACATCTCAAAGTAACACAGGAATTTTGACAGGCTGCTGTGCAGATTTTCAGCTCCATTTGAGAGCAACTTGCACAGCAGCAAGAGCCCTCAAAGTCCCAGAACAACATCTGCACATAAGGCAAGGTATTAGTACTAGTCATTCAGGAGTGTCTTCAACTGCTGGTTCCATTAACCAACCCAACTCCTAAGCTGCCAAAGTGCTGCCAGAGACTTAATATAGCATCAATAGTTCACCATTAAAATCCAGAATGTAAAGAGTTCTAGAAACACCCTCTCCAAAACAAGGGGAAGCAGAAATAACCACCAACTTGCTGGAAGATGCCTGCAGTTGTTTAAGCACCTGTGAGGCACTCAGCCACCGAAAACATCTGTTTTCTTGAGGTTGAATACTGGCAAACCATCCTCCTTCAGTTGCAAACTATCAGAAAGAAGGACCAGAAACATTTCAGACAGTTACAAAAAGTTTAACTTCAGTTCAGAAAACCCATGGCTCCTCAGAAGTCCTCCCCTGCCCTGCAGCTCAACACCTATAGGACACCTGTCGGGAATATAATTTACAAGAATACATGAAGATGAGATTTCTTAACTCCTGACCCAGTTTTCTTTAAGTCTATTTCTTAAAGTCAGTGTACTGTTGTTCTATTTCCCCCCATAATGTTTATTGGGTGTCCTTTTTCAGATAAGAAGTCAGACCTTTAAACACCTGGGATACTCTGGGTGCTCAACAGACAATGAATCAGAGACCTGCCCTAAAGATTTCTAGCCTAGAAAACACGTCAGGAGAAGGAAAGAAACTATATATTCTGCACATGGTCATTTACTTGCTTACAGCTTTGGAAAGCTGAACTAAAGGATTCCAGAGAGTAATAATAAATGAGACTAAAACACCCACTGTAGTTTTGCTCAGGTTTCCATGATTTTTCTACAGAAACAGTAAGGAAACGTGGTCCATTTTCTTGGGCTGAATGTTCATCCCACAAGCCGATAAACAAAGGAGCTACACTACTCCTAGTTCGCTAACCTGCTGGCAGCAGCTTTCCTGGGGTCACCTTTCACATCCTTCAGATATATGCAAAACTAGTATGTCTGAAACCCCTCTAAGACCCTGTACAATGCTAGTTCTTCTTTAATGTGATCTCCCGGAGAAGCTGCTTCAACACCAGAGGTTTTCCCCTTCCTCCCTTGGTGGTGCTAGGAAGAACAGATCCCTTGATCACATAGACCTTCTAGAAAACCAAGCTAAAAGCCATGATGGATCAGCAATGCTACAACACATCCTAACTGGGGCGGAGAGAGAACTCACATGCCTCAAGTAGCATTCAAACTTTAGCCCCAAAGAACTAGGACACTCAATTTTCCTTGGTGTTCATTCTTAGCATCCAAAATACACCACCTTACTTGCACTGTGTATTTCTGCCTACTGCCAAAACCGGCCACAGGAAGGCTGTGACAGCCTATCCAGCACTGATGCAATCACTTTACCAGCTTTCTAGTTTTAGCATCCTTCCCACCCCACTAAATGTTAATCAAACCTTGGGGGAAAAAAGCAAGCTCACCTATGCTGTTGAAGTTTTCCAGTGCTGTGTTAGCAGAGACCAAGCAGCTACCAAACAGATGACAGGAACAACTGCACTAACAACATGGTTAGAACCAGTTTCAGAGTGTTGCAATTTTGCTTAGATCAGGGCTGGAGAGGCAACCGTCATTGCATAGCACTGGCTTTGGCAGCCCTGCCAGCCTTGCTGCTATCTTGCTCTATGCAGAGAAGGTTGTCACAGGGGCAACTTCCTCAGCCCCACCTACTGAAGAGCAGAATCAGTTTGGCTCAGCAGGTTTAGCTGTTGGCAGCAATATGTAGCCTCCACAGAAAGTGAAACTGCAGTCACTGAGATCACAAGAGGTTGGGCAAGAAAGAATTAAGAAAGATGGCACACGTCCCAGCAAATAGCAAAAAGGAACATCTTCCAGCAGAGTAAGAGGCCCCTGACAAGTAACTGTACTCAAGATATGCCACGGATGGGGAGAACAGGACACTTACTATTTGGCAATGCTTGATTTACCTGGACTATGAATTTAACAAGCCACCTTGCTAAGCTAACTACTAGGCAGACACCAAGAGGTCTGCTCTTCTGTATATGAGGCAGCTAGCATAAGCATGCCCACCTGAGACTAGAAAAGGCTTCTGTCCAAGGAAGCCAAGAGCAAGTCATTGTGCAACGCTGCTAGGACTTGCAACCACTAAGAATCAGCTTGTCTGTATCAACGCAGCACTTCAACATTACTCTTCTTGGGATGATGCAGACAGTTTCTGCAGAAGTTTCCTAGCTATTTTTGCAAGGTTAAAAGGCAGCATGATGAAGGCAACATGCCCTCTCACACCACGTACAGAGTACCTGGTTCTCGAAAGCAAAGCACCAAAGTTACTCACAGCAGCACATCTGAGTAAATTAAAACCTGAAGTAACAGCAATCAGCCATTCTCAACTAAGCCACTTACTAGAAACCAACTTTAAGTTTCCACTGTCCACCTACCCAGAGAGTTCCTGTTAGCTGCAGTGCTGCATAACCTAGCAGAAAATACTACTAAGCAGCAGAAGAGAGGTTACTTTGCCGAGTATTTGTAATGATGGAAGCAACTCAGACAAAAGGAGTTCCACAAGTTCCTGCCAGAGATATTCTCCTATCAAAGGCTAGTTACCAATGACAATTTTGGTTGCAGAGAAACTAAGATATTTCTTTAACTGAAAAAAATGAACTCAGGCTGTTGTGTTTTTTTTCCCCACAGAGAAAGTTTACTGGATGTTTCAGAAAGGTCATTAGACCCTTCACAGCTCTGCATAAGGTAGCTCCCAGGTACTTTATGAATGCCAACTGCATTTTAAAGACTAGGCCCAATGTTTCCTCAAGGCTCATTAAAATCACTTCTCAGAAGCAGATTCCAGTCATTTGCCTGCTCTGGCAAGGCCATCTAAGGTGGGCAGTCTTAAAATGGTCAAATATTGCAAGTTAAGTTCCCTCAAACCTCATACTTAAAGTGACAGACTCTCTTCCCTAATAAGCCTTCAGAACCACAATGGAACAGTATTCTTTCACAGCCTCTCCCACTTAGGACTAACATATACTCCCAGGCACAGCACTGAGATCAGCGTACCATACTGGCATCATGGCTCTGTCCACCAGCACAATCCATGACCTCTCATCCATCCTACGTGGCTGAGCAAACTTTGTAGTGTAGTTCAGAAAGGATTGTTTCCTAACAGATGTTGGGCTGGGGGCTTCCCTTCTTTAAAGGGCAAAGGGTAGTTAAGTATCTCATCAGAACCTCTGCTTCCTTGCCTCCCTTGAGAAGGGGAGAAAGCCAGCCTGAGTGCTAGAAATCTGCATCCATAAAGAAGCTGGGATCAGCTTTTTAGAAGACTCAGTCAGCTGCAAGCCATTCTCTTCCTGGCATCAAGCCAAGAACTGTTTGTCCATCTTTCTGCGGTCACCCTTAGACCAGTAGTCTAAAGCAATTCTTTTACGTTCTCCAAAACTACCTTGAGGATGCTCTGTCCTCAGAGTTTGGAGGTCAGCAATATTAGAAAGCTACGTGGGTTGAACAGTTACTACTGCTGGCTTCAGACCTCCGCGTTACCAACAGCACCATTTCTCCTTGTCCCCTTGTCTGATGCACCCATTTCCTTTCCACCCTTACTCATTGTCTGTGGCCTTTACAGAGCAAAAACCGTGTTCAGGTTGGGACAATGAGACTCTGGCTAGAAGTAGTTCATTTATTGGTAGTGTAACATACAGATGTTAAAAGGAGTTAAGCAATTTGCTCTGGTTTCCCAGCGTGTAGTTGTACAACAGAAACTTAGCCCAAACACATATGCCTAACATTCCCCAACACTGCGAACAAGTTCCTGTACTGCAGAGTAAGCAGCGTTAGCATTATATGGCATAAGGAGGGTTGCTAAGTTGACCAGAGGGCCTGAGAGAAGCCATGGTAAAGTATGCACAGCGAGTAGGAGCTGACTGCACAGGCCAGAAAGCCAGCAACTAAAGCTCTTCCTCCATAAGGCAGGATGGAGCTCTGAGTTTACCATCCCACACTGAACTGACAGGTCTGCCTCTCAGCTAAGCACTGAGAAATTTAGCCAAAGTCCCTTCCTGTGTCCCACATCTGCAGCTGCAGCACTGACCTTCCTTACATCTCTCCCCTTTGCTCCTCTCTAACTTCCTGCTAGTCTGGCGTGTCTGTTTGTAGCCAACTGGTGAAGTGCTATTTTCCAGAAGCAACTTTAAACTGTGTTCTAGCAAGTATTTACAGGCTGCTATTACAAACCTAGAAGACTGACTTGATGAACTTGGGTTCCAGGCAGAATTCAGCATCTGAATCATGCTTGGTGCCACAAAACAGCTTGTCACATGCTCAGATGACTGTCAGCTCAGGTAGCAGCCTAACCATCGGCCTGTGGCTCAAGTTACCAATACATACAAACGAATCGCAGACGTGACTTGTTTTTAACGCAGAAGTCATGGACAGGCTATAGCAGGGACATACTGCTGATGAAGATCAGATGTGTCAACTTCAGCTTTGAGCGATAGATCTGCACTCCCGATAGCTGTTTTATTATTTCCACCAAAAGAATCTGTGGTTTGGCAGTTAGGCCTGCGCTGAAACAGCACCTGTCTATGGTGTTAGAGGAAAAGGAAGATTTACACAGTTCTGTTCTTCTTGTGAGAAAGTATAGGGAAATGTGACAGCAAGGGCAAAGTAACACAGCCACTGCAGACTGAGAACCTGGAGGAAAACTAGTCGGTTGTTGCAGTTACTATGCCCTTATACACAGCCTTATTCCCACTTGAAGTGCTTTGCACAGTCCTCAGCACAGCCATTCTGGAGTGCAAGCTGTTTATAGCTAGTGCACTGGTTTGAGCAGCTTATGGGAGGCTATAGCACTGCAGCTACATGTTCCACCAGCTTAGCAAGCTCCCACATGCTGAAGCATGTGGATACCCATTTAGAGAACACAGCATCAAATGTCTCCAGACCAGGCAAGACATACTTCCCACACACCAGATTCTGATCTCACTGGTCATATTTGGCAAAGTCTTTTTTGTTTTTTTTTTAGCTCCTGGTACCATTTCCAGGTTAGATCCAGACATGTGATGCTTTTCTTCATTGTGTCAAGAACCCATTTTCTGAGGATGGAGTTCACTTGTATTGAAATTCAGACTGTTTGATGGAAGGCTGCTTGCAGGTTGCTTCAGTGCAGTCTTTGCCTTAAGAGGCACTAGTGTCTCAGGAGAGCTTATTCCAAGGAGAAAAAAACAGGCTAACATAGGTACACCAACTGCAAAAGTCACCTGAAAAAGGCACAGTCTTTTCACAGTTCTGATTTCTTTACATGTACTCAAGAGATGGCTCTATGATCTGCTTGCAGAGTAAGTACTATGGGAAGTATATCACACAATCTTTCTTCACCTTGTCCAGCGGTTCACTTCTCTTACACCTTTGTACCTGTCCAACCACCTTCAGTTGATTTTTCCCATATGTTATTGAGACTTTGCAAGTAAACAAGCACTTCCAGAGGAAGCCTCACATCCCGGTAAGGTTGAAATCTATGCTTGGCGCATTGCAAACAAAACCCCACAGTTTTATGAACAAGCTACACTTGAAAGACTAGTTTGAAGGACTGAACTACCAAGTACACCGCTTAACTGTACTTGTCTTAAAACTTCCCTGCCCTTTAGCAGCCAACTCCATGCTGCTTTTCTACTGCCACACTACCTTAAAATTAAAGAACAGGCCAGTTTTCAAAAATCCTTCTATAACCAAGGACCACACTGAGGCTTCTGTTCAGATAACATAGTATTACTCTTAGATAAAAGCTCTTTCAGAGAATGAGGCTGTCATTTTATCTGTACAAGAAGCTTCACAACGCCAAGACAGCCAGGTGCTAATGCAGCCAACATGGAAGTGTCTCAAATGAGCTTCTCTTCAGGACCTGTAGGTTAGATGGCTACTCAGGAAGAAGCCCCAGAGTCTTCCAGGGCTCTACTTAGTCTATCCTCACAAAAAGTCAGGCAAAGACCAAGCATTTAGGAAGTCTTTGAACCATGCTTTAAAACAAATTGCAAAGCTACCAACAAAAGGATTGTCGTCCAAGTAGCATCAGGAAAATGAACAGGAATGACAAAGGACTGAAGTACCTGCCCTTGCAAAGTTAAACTACAACACTGGTCTGCAGGACAGACTACCCTTTCACTGTAGTTATTGGCTGGACCAGAGGATGATCATCAGGTCAGGCTTCATTCCAGTACCATGAAAACCACAGTCCAGCAGTCTATTAGTTACTCTTCTCTTTCTCCAGCCCTTCCCATCCCACTCCCTCACACTGCTGTACCAATGCAAGCATTAGTGCAAACACACTGGAGATTGAACTGAGGAACCAATCCAGGACGGTATTGTTCCTCAAGCTGTTTCACTGTCCTGTGCTACAAATGTTTGCCCCAGCTCACAAGAGGAACAGAAGCAAGCAGCAATTATTTTGAGGGCCATTACCCTTCAGAAGCCATTGAAGAGGTCAAAAAGTAAAAACTGTTCAGCACTGGTGTTTGAAAAATAAAGTCAGCACCTGTCCCAGTTGCTATGTCTGCCTCATGTTTCTCTCTCCTTCCCTCCAGCACTGGAGCCATAACACCCCAAGATACGCTGCATTTAGAAAGGCATTTCCCCCACAATTAAGCTACCATAAGTTTTTAATAGTAGATGTTTATATTTAGAGCTATTCATGTTAGAGACCTGCATAATCCATAATAAGCCACCCTCTTGCACAAGAGCTCCCTACTTCTAGTTATTTCCCCACTTACTAATTTGCAGCCCACACAGCCCAGTGTCCATCTCTCAGGTCCATTTAACTATCTTGATTCATTAGTTTTGTCTGATAATCAGTAGATGGGGAAGGGAGCACTGGGTAGAAAGAATGAAGCTTGATGTTTTTACCTCTGTCCAGAGTTTCCATTCCTTTATCAAAAGCACTTTTTGCCATGACTGCAAGGTTGGGCAACAAAACAAGCCACTGGGACAAAGGTTTTGTTAATAAAGCACTACTTTCCCCTTGAAACAGTTTACAATGAATCACTGTGGTTTAATGCCCTGCAGCAGCTGCATTAAAAGAAAGCCATGTTCAAGTTCTCCGCAGTCACCTACCAAAGCTTCACTTCTGTCTCCTTCCTAGGTGACAGCAGGGCAGAGCAAAGACACTTGTACAAGTGCATCTTGTGCTATGCCCTCCCAGTTCAAGGGAGGTCAGCCTCCTATTTTAGCTAGCCTTTGCCTACAAGCAAATTTTTAGAAAGCCTTTCTCATACACTATGTGCTTCAAGGAATGGGGTAGCAATGTCGTTGGGCTTGTCATGGGCTTAAAAGTAAAGCTCTAGTATCCCAATTGCTGGAAGTGCTAGTTTAGAAGTCTTTTTTCCAGGACAGCTGCTGTGCTGCTTTCAAGTGGGCAGAATAGGGCAATGCACAACACCTCCATAAATACAGAGAGCCCATCAGGTGTTGGATGAGGTCACCTAGTACACACTAATACCTGCATGAGAACAGGAACTGGGCCCCTACTGTATTAGAGTCAGATTTGGGTATTAGACACCTGAAAAGCAGAATTTTCTCCAACAGATGGCTTGAAAGTGTAAGATACACAGCAGGTTGTGAGGATTTCAATCCCTGCTACTAAAAGCAATATAGTATACTCTGTTAGGAGACATGTAGAATCCAGCAGGATTCCTTCTCAGAAAAACCATTTGCAGTTTGAGCTATTTTAATATTAAAGTTGCCCAGTTACTGCCTCCTCCTTCCTCTTTTCATTTAAAGATGTCACAAGCACTGTTAACAGTAAAGCAAAAATCCCCACAACAGAGCAGCTGCCAAGCACCAGATTACTCAGCCTGTTGCACTCAAAGAGGTTTATTTTGTCTGAAGCTTCAGTACATGTATCTACATCAAACACATCTATGCCAGAGGGAAAGTTGTGCAAGTGTCTGGTACCACTCATCAGCACTGTGGAAAAAAGCATAGTTGAAATCTGGGCCATATACTAGAAACAAAATTCTTGGTCCATTACAAGAGTGTCCCTGCTGCCTCCTAGCAGGGCATTGGATTCTTACAGCACCACAAGCAGAACACTGTTCTCTGCAAAAGAGGGCAGAGCAGCACATTCAGTCACAGCAAAATCAGGGCCTTATGGTACAGAACTGAAGTTATGTTCCGTCCCTGCTTCACAGCCGCCCAGCCTGGGAAGCTTCAGCACATCACTTCCTTGGATCTGCATATCCTCCATCTAGATGGGCAATACCACTACCAACCTACCATGCAGGGTAGGAAGAAACGCTTATTTTATGAATAGAAGGCCAATGGAAGTGTTGCACGCTTCTCATTGCATTACAGGAAGAGAGTTGCGGCAAAAGGTAAAGGTGAACAACAGGGCCACAGAGAGTGAACCACCAACTGCCTGCTACTGAGGAGATTCCAAGGCCCAGCAGGAGTATTCAGTTCCTGCTCATAAAAAGCAGCTTTGTCCCTGACATTTAAGGAAGTAAAAGTTAGCTTTCCTTTCTCTTCCAGTTTTACAATTTACATTTGCATCCTCAGCAACTCAGTTGGCATCCTTTTCCTCACATTCAACAGTCATGCTCCACTTCCAAGTTGGTCCTTTTCATCCTCCTTTTTTCAGCCTGCATTTAGTCACTGTGTTGACCTCTGCTGTCACAGCAATCCTACCAGGCAGGAGGATAGCTGTAGAAAGACTCTCATCCAACTATGCATGCTTGTTGCTATTTTTTAGGGAAGAAATAATTAGCTCCTGACTGAGGGGCTTGCTGAGCTCCCTGACTGAGTCTTTGCCACCTGATCAGATACTATGACAATCAAATCATGAGACAAATTTAATTCTGTAACCTGGAGCTTAATGCAGTTAAGTACCTCTGCATAGTTACTGTGTCTTTCTATATGTGACCAGTACTATAGCATAACCCAAACTATGCAAAGCTTTACGTAGAAAAAAGGGCAGAGAAGGTTGCAGCATAACAAGCACTTCTCCCCAGGCTCTTCCACCAGCTCAAAAAACTACAGCTAGCAGTACCTTGTCACCAGCAGCCTGCCTCAGCCTGTGCAGTAGGTTTCCCTCCACCCTTTCGCCACCAGATCAAGAGATTAAGTTAGTTCTGCTCCTTTGAGCTATCATGATAGTCATGTCCCTCTCTAAAGAGGAGCTGACATCGAAGAGTCAAACTGCATGTCAAGCCTAGAGGCACTGCAGTTCAGTAACTGTTGTTTTATACCTTATCTTACTGAACATCATGTACCAAGCCTGGAAGGTAGACAGCATGGCTGCTAAGGCCTTGGGCAGGATTGCTTGGGAAGAAACACCTCTTCCAAAATTACATTTGACTGGTCTTAGTAGTTATATCTTGCGAGTCAGATCTGTCATCCTGTGGATTTAAGGAATGTGAACTTTTTCCTATAATACTGAGCAGAAGGATAGTTTGCCTTCTTAGTCATTCCCCCACATCCCAAACACCTTTTAAGGACACAATTCAGGATGCTGCTCCTTCCTTTAAATCCAGAAAGCAGAGGGAAGGCGCTTGGTCAGTGTACTGTCGGCTTTCTTAAAGCATCATCCTTCATTGCTCCCTGAGAAAGGATCCCTCGTTTTGACTCCTACCCCATTCTTCCAGCATCCCAGATGGGACAAACAACTACCAAGAGCTAGCTCCATTGTCCAGCCCACAGCACTGCAACAAGTTTTCAAAGGATTGAGAGTTATAGCATTGTACCAAGCAGTGCCAGTTGCTATGACAAAATAAACCCCTGTATGATGACTGTAGAAAACCTCCTGACATATGTATGGACAGGGCTTAGAGGAAGAAGTCACATAAAGCAAGCTTATATGGCTGCTTTGAGAGTCTAGAAACACTACTGTTCTTCAAAGGACAGCTGATTTAAAGGGAACAAAACTATAGTCAAAGCAAGAGAACTTGCCACTTCTAAGCATTCGGCAATACTGCAGGAGAGGGGGTAGTTGTGAAGTTAAATCAGAGTCAAATTTTGTTTTGTAGCTCACCTTTGACATTGAGACGATACTGGAAGAAAGTGGGTTTTTTTAATACAAATGTTTAATTAAAGAAGTTTTAGTAGTGATGTTAGACTTGAAACAAGTAATTAATCTCCTCTGTGTTTCAGGGCAATTTGTAGGACAGAAGTCAGTTAGGAGAGTTTTAGACAAGCTGGTAAACAAACAACCAAACCCGACAGATTCTAGCCTGGCTATGCAGGAGATAATAGACAACAAGACTTAACACTAAAGCAGCCTACCCACTTCCAGAATTTAACTTTTCTTATACTATCACAGCCAGATGCCTATACAAGCTTATTTCACAGAAGCATAGACTAACTTAGGCTGGGAATAACCTCAGGAGGTCTCTCATACAATCTCCTCAAAGCAGGGTCAGACTAGGTTACTTAAAGCTTTATTATCCAGTTTACTCTTGTAAACCTTCAGAAACAGATTTTTACAACCTCTGAGCAAACTGTCCCAATGCTTGACAAGCCTCATGGTGACAGGGTTATGCACCTTCCTCCCTGTTCAAGTCACCCCGGTTTCTTAACCGGCCAGTTTCAGATTGAATTTAGTCTTAATCCTCAGGTCAAATAAATCCTAAACAGTGAATGTAGTTCAGCCTCTTATACTAGCTATTAGTGCCTTCTTACTGGACAGTGTATTACTCTATGCAATATAAATATCTATTTAGTTCACGGGTCTTTTTCTTACCTTGCCACATGGAAGAACTCACCATTCCTCTACAGTGTTTACCCAGATATCTTCATCTTGGGCTTGGTTAAGTGTTGGAAAGAGAGGACTGAAGTTACAGCCTCATGTATAAAGACCCAGTGGATCTTTCACAGCTTAAACTATAGGTTCAGGTCTTTCCTGTCCTAAGGTCTGCGGAGACTGAGGGTGTCACCACTGAAGACAAAAACCTTACAAGAAGAGACAGTTGAGTCACTGAGGAAGTTATTGTTTTCAATACTGTTTAGGAAACCATTCTGTTCACTTAGCAAAAAGATGTTTTCAGAAGTCAACACCCCTGCACATGCATCCAAAGCAGGGGCTCATCACACAATCATGACAGATTCTTTAAATCAAGTTTCGACTTCCCAACCCAAAAGCCTGTCAGATTCTTCAATGTCTCCAGCACCTGCCTACAAGCAAAAAGGCCTTCTGTGACCTCCCTCAGTAAGTCTGGTAGTTCCAGCAGAACCCAGCAGACGTGAAAAGAAAACCAACATTGCCACTTTAAAAAAAAAATCATTTTGCAATTCATCTCTAAAAGCATCTGGCTTCTACCATTTTCTAGGAGGTATCTCACCAGCCCCTACTCTCAAAAGAGATCTTGGACCCATAACCTGCATAACAGATGTACCTCTGCTGCATCAGACAGTTTGGTAACATCCTAAATGATGACAGCAACATCTTTTCTTCCACGTCCTGACCACTAGCCAAGCCAGCCGTGGCCCAAGTTTAGGAACTCTTCACTCCCCAAAGTCAACTGCTACATGAGATACGCTATGGCTCAGCCTTATCCACCCATTGCCCTTCCTATCAGGGCAGGCATCCTTCAGCTCCCCCCTTGGAAACAATCCTCCCAATGCAAGCAGCTTTGCTGCATCAGCCTTGAGGAAGTACTGCACCTTAGAGGAACAGAGCTTATCTTTAAGTGGAAGAGATGAAAGCCAGAAGCTGGATGTTCGTACAAACCTCATACTCAGTAGAAGGCTTTGAAGGCAGGAAGGCTAGGGAGGGCAGGGTGGACTGGGAAAGACAGCACTGTCTGGCTGGAGGATACATTACAACAATGAAGTGTCTGAAGACTTCTGTTCTCCTCAGCTCCTTCCCCCTGCTGTGCTCCACCTTGAGTTATGTGCTGGCACACTTGTGATAGCATTAGCCATGCACTGCAGCTTAGAGTCAGCTGAAAGGAAAACAATCTGCAGGAACACTGTGCATCAACATCGTCTACCACCCTCTTCCCCATGTACAGCCTCACGTTGAGATGCTCAGCTTCATCTATACATCCCACCCAAAAAGAACAGTCACTGATGTTCCCAGGCAAGGAGGGATCTGCATATTAACTTAGAGCAAGCAGGGTTCAGGAGCTTCCAACCCTCAGATTTGTTTCAAAGGAACACAGGATTACCTTCAAGATAAACACAACAGTTTTATTATCAAAGTTAACTAGGTACTTAGCTTTGAAATACAATTTCTTCCCTTGCATCAAAGGGCTGTTAGTCTTGTAGCAAAAAAAAAAGTAGAAGAAATGAAAGCAGCATCTGCTTGGAAGAGATGAATGCAAGATAAAAGGTGTCTGTGACAGAAAGCTGGCAGCAGCCTTATGTTTTCTATTCAAGTTTGATCTGGGAACAACAACAACCCTTAAAACATAAAAAAGCTGTGGAAAAACCCTTTCCAAATCCAACAACATTGCCGGAAGATGCAATTTCTCTTCTCCAATTGCTGCAACAGCCAGGTGAAGAAAAGAGTCCAGACAAATCCAAACTTGCTATCCCAGTGTAATCAAGTACCTTGGCTTGCTCAAGTCCACAATATTCCCCCCACTTCAGCTTCCAACTCCTTCTTCCCCTCTGAGCCTCCAGAGGAAAAGCAGTTTCCTAAGGATCTCCCTTCGCAAAAAGGAAGCAGAGTCACACCATGGCAGAACACCTCCAGAACGTTTGGGCATAAGTGGCTTGCAACGCAGCCAGCAGAGAAAGGAACAAAGCATTGGCGTTTCTTGTCTGCCTAGTACGGTCTGTTCTTTGCAGAGAGTCAAGTCAGGCTCATCATGAGTCTGTTATATAACACAAGTGTTTAGACATGCTCAAGCCCAGTCCTGTAACAGCAGGAGAGGCACGGAAGTTTGTCACAGAAGTATATCAAGGGTAGGTCAACCACACTCTGCTTTCAGTGGATTTACTAGCACTTTGTACATTACTACAAGAGATGGTAGCTTTCACAGCACTGAAAGGAAGAGCAGCCACGCTACAGTGTACAGTGGGCTTCCACTGGAAACAAACCAGACAGAAAAGGTGTGTTCTGCAATGCCACTTGCACCATCTAACCAGGGAGAAGAATATATAAGCACCTTGCTCTTGTCCACCCCCTGCCCCAATACTTCTGTGACAAGTCCATCCAAGTATCTTTACTATGCAGACTCATTAGCTTTGCTGAAGGTCACCTTGATCTGCCATCCTGAGGTTTTGGGTGGGGAAGGACTGTTTTCTGCCCTTTTCCCCATGCTTTTTAACAGCATCCAGCTTCATCTGCTAGAGCCGGAGGCAAGCATCCAGAGGACCAGACAGCTAGCACAAAAGTACAAGGCACAAGAAGCTCACATGAAAATTAGCTATGAAACATGGATCCAATACAAGATTTACAGAATTTAAATGCTATGTTGATTACCACGCACACATTTACCATTTTACTTTAGCCCAGGATTTCTGCAGTAGAAGCACGGATCCCCATCCTTCCACTGACAAGTAGTTAATGTGGAAAGCTACTCTTATCTAGCCTTTAAACTGTTTAAAACTATCAAGCAAAGAGAAGCCAACATAGTGAACTCTGCCTGACCCAACGCATTGCCAGTCTCTAGAAAGATGTGTTCACCACGTATTTCTGAGGCGGCTATCAGAAGCTACATAACAAACATCAGCTATACGAGCAAAAACCCAAAGAAAGAGCCAGGTAAACATGAAACAGACTAGCGCCGAGGCATTTGTCAGCATTCGGCAAACCACTCCATCAGTATGCTCAGAAAGGTAAGCTCTCCACATGCAGGCATACGCACAAGCAACGAGCCATCTCACAGCAGCTCTCAATAAAGTGCTAAAGTAAGAGGATGTTCCTGGCAGACAGATTACACAAGAGAGCTCACACTGCCAGCTTTACTGGAACATACACAGCAACTCCCCAGAGCAGAGCATTCTGGGATGATGCCTCACTAGATTTCTGACTTGTCATTAGCCAAAACAGTTTAATGACATGGTTGGACTCTGTGTTTAAAACTAATTGACCTGGGACATACCATAATTAGGAAGAGAGACATTGTACATCTCAGTGAAGCCTACAGTTTGGCACCAGTCTCGGCATGACGCAATGTTTTGCTTTCACCATTACCTGAAAGGGTCCTCGGAAATTGCTATGGTTGTTTGAGATAGACAGGGTGACCAAAAGCTTCAGCTGGGTTCTTACATCATCCCCCAGAAGGCTTCACACTACATAGCACAATTTTAGAAAGCCTTTCTAGGCTGACTGCTTGAAGTTGTATCCCTATACAAGTGCAACTAAACAGATCAGATTTGAAAGTGCAGAGCATACCACAATGAAATGGATTAAAGCACATTGTACAAACTGTGGCTGCAGGAATACATGCGCTGCCTTCAGAGGACATCTGTGCTGTAAGGTGGCCAGTTACCCAAGAGCAACTTTTTCCTGGAAATAACAGTTGTGGTAATACAGAACAAATGTTTTTGCCAAAAAGCATGACCAAGACAGACATGCACCTACAGTTCACAGTTGCTTCACTACTGGTTAGTGTCCAGAGTGGCTCATTCAAGTGGCAAGGAGTGGAATTTGTCCCTTAGTCTTACTGGGACCCACTCATTCATGCATTCCTAAGCAACAGTTTCACAAGCTTAAGCTCCGTGAATCGAGTGTTATTAAGTGGGTTCCTCATGACCTCCTGTCTGCCAACATTAAGCTGCACCTCAATCATCTAGTTTGAGTAAAGCAAATCTGTATGATTAGGTCCAACACTGCTAATTTACACAGTACTAGTACCTCTCCATTGGAAAAAAGTGAGTATAAAGTAACAGTTCACATCAGTTGCTTCAGCACATGAGACTAGAACAACTGGTTAGGAGATAATCATGCTCTGAACCATGCAGAGGGGATATCTCACTGAAGAAACAAGATATATTGGCTGAAGAGACAGATTTGTAAAGGCTTTTTGATGGTAAACAGCTTTAAGTGTCAGCTTTTCAGAGATCTGAAAGCACCGAAATTTTTATTCTGGGCCTCTTTAGCCAGACTCACAAGATGAAGCCTTGTATGGAGCAGTCCATCTTTATGTCCAGCCACAAGACTATTTCTCCCAAATCATCCACTTCCAAAAGCCTCCCAGCTCAGCATCATCAACAGTTACATCAACAGGTAAGATGCTGGAACATGGGCAGACTGCTATTAGAAGTATCCATGACAACTTCACCGTCAGTTTAAGGAAGGATACTGGAAGGAAAGTTTGTATAAGAGAAATGGAACCTCCTCCTTTAGGTATCAAGCACCTACCCTGTTTTCAAGGCAGAGCACCATACCATAGATATCAGATTAAGTTTGTGCAGGGACACATTTGGCTTTCTAAGCAGTTCAGTCTGACAGCAATCCAATATTGTAACTTTTGGAAAGAGCAGTAAAAAGGCATTTAAGCATTCTTTGCCTGAAAAGATTCTGCCCACCAATAAGCTTAATTTCTGATATCTAAGTCATACCTAAAGCCTTGTTCTTCTTGTAATTTACATTCAAGTAATAAGTTTTCAAAGGCCCTCTCAAAAGTGAGATAATTGAACACAGCTTGCAGGTTTACCCAAGACTTCCCTCTGCCCCCTGTAACTATGAAACAGATTGGTCTTGCATACGCAGAGAATACGCAGCCACATGCGATTTAGTTTAGTGAAGTTTAGTGCAGAAGTCCAGTAAAGTCTTGCAAAGCTCACTGATGTAAAGGTTCTGATTAGCTACCTGCTAAGACAGTCTACTGCCAAGACAGTAGCTACTAGCACATGATGTTCATAAGGAAGGTTCCACAACACCCCAAGCAACTTTGAAAAGGCCCTTCCTTTAAATTAGGAAGAAGCACAGTTTCCCTGCAGGGAAAGAGATGTCCACTGCTCAACATTTGAGATTTATTTGGAGGTGAGAGAGGAATCACAGAATGGTAGGGTTTGGAAGGGACCTCTGGAGATCATCTCATCCAACCCCCCTGCTTGAGCAGGTATACCTAGAGCAGGGATGCTAAGACGGTTTTTGTCCCTTCTGTTTCCGCCTTCCAAATGCCCTGACACGACCACAGAAGCCTGAGTAAGCAGGGTTTGAAGAACATGCATATCCAGGATCTCTTCCTCCCCTCCCTAGGGCATCTCAGTAGCCTGAACTGTGGGTACCCCCTCTAAAGCAGCAAAATTCCAGTACCTGTAATTAAGCCAACAGCTTTCTGCTGTGACTATTCCAGACATTGCCATCTGAGTGCTTCCCATTAAGGTTACCCAGTCAAAAACCTCTCCAGCGTAAAAGAAACAGCACAATAGTCAGTAATGGATGGCACAAGTTCATTAGATGTAAGCAAGCCTGAGTTGTCTTATCAAGGCATTAAACAGCTGCCAGTACTTCTACAGCTCAAAGACAAGACAACAGCTGCACAGTCAACCTATCCTCCCAACATACCACCACCATCACGTGTCTTCATAAGTCAACATGCCTTCTATATAAGTGTTTAATATAAACATTTGTACAATCACTTAATTCCTGGTGAATGAAGCTATTTGATGTGGGCCACAAAGCTCCCATGACACCAACAGAAAGTTTGCAATTAGGAAACCAATTTTGAAACACATTAATAGAACTTGAGAGAGAGAGGAAGAAACCTTGTAGAAACGGTCAAAAGATCTGAAGAAATATGCACACAATATACTTCAGAACAAGCAGAAAACATTCTTTTCAGAGTTGCTTTTTCAGAGTTTAGTGTGCAAAAATTGTAGAGATAAGCACAGTTACACTAGCTGCTCCATCCCGTATCTAAGCTTTTGTCTAAGACTGGTCAGTCAGTCTCAGCTGAAGTACGTTCAACTGTTTTCCAGCTGCTACTGAAGTCCTTTCTCCTCTTTTGAGGAGGCTGAATGGCTTTGCCAAGATTTACTGTGTACAAGCATCAGTTTGAAAGTAATGAGAAGGCCACCGCCACCCACCATTCAGTACACCACAACCGCCCAAACATGGAATAGATGTACACGGTCTAGAATATCTAATGCCCAGAATATCAAAGCCACCACATCCAACAGTATTTTCCTCCCTTAAAAACATCACACCAGAAAATAACTTACCTTGCAGTTTTAATTCTACAGTCAATTCATTACACTACTACTTCTGACACTCAATGAAAGTACAAGCTTAAGTCAGCCCACACATCCATCCCTTACACATAACCCTAATGCGTTGGTGATTCCATACTAGGACTTGGAAAAGCTGACTACAGAGATATTCACCCTGGATAAATGCACCTAGGCATGTATGAATTGGACCGCCCAGCTTTCCTATCAGGCTTGCAAGCAAAAAAAGGGTTACATTCAGCAACCTGCAAAGCCATCTCTTTCACTGCTGCCAGCCTGCCACCTGCTGGGCCATCTGCTTTGTCCTCACAGGCCTACGGGCAGGACTTTCGTTTGATACCTATTCAGCACTGCAACCCTGGGTCAGACAATTTCCATAAATTTGTTCTGTGGGTATCTTAGATGTGCCAAAACAAGATTTAAGAGTATATTGAACACTGCATTAGCACAAAAACCATCTCAACAGTAAAATCACTGATGAGGCTTCTGCTGTACTGTTTTGCACCTTGAAATGGAGATTCCCATGAGGCCAAGTGTTCTTTCAAGAACAGTCTAGATTGGGGATGAGCCAACATTTTTTGCAAGGTTTGAAGACGGCCTAATCCAAGTAATATAAGAGCACATTCCTCTGAACAAGTACTGGTTATAACACCCTACCCTTCCTCTTCACCTTAATGACCATAAGCTTGAAAACCATTCTCTTATCTCCAATACACAGGGGGATATTTCATCAGTCTTTACATATGGTCTACAGCACACTGCTCTCCACTGTCCACTAAGGTGTTACCTGCATCAAGAAATCTTTTCCTCTTTAAAGCTCTAAGAGCCATTCAATTCTTGTTTCTTACCAGAAATAGTGAAACTGGTAAAAGTCATCCTTCTCCATTTTCACAGAAAATGGTTGCTACACTTATCCAATAAAACACAGTCCAGCTGAGGATAAGCCATATGTCTTATCTTACTCTTGTATGTTCCTAGATGCATATCAAAAGCCACGCCACCACTCTGGCCTAAAGTGCAAACATGCTTCTGCCTACTGAGCTTAGTCAGGGGACACTGACCATGTCCCATCAGCAATGTGCAGCCAATGAAATTCTGTTTACCACCACTGCTAGTGTGCTGCCACATGGTTGTGCCTACAGCAGCAAGATGAGCTGTTCTACCCAGAGGGATCTGGCTGGGAAGAGAACGCCAGCACGCGCTTGCAACCATATCCCTACATCAAGGGACAAAGATTGAAGGCACCTCATGAGTCACAGCAGAAACATGTACAGCAGAAAGTCCTTATGGAAAAAATACCACCAAGTATGTATGCAAGTACACCTAGCAGCAAAGATTCTCTTCTTCTGAAACTTAGCTCAGTAAAGCAGCAGATTCACTGGAAGCCCTTGTAGGTAAACATCTGGACTTATCTGCCATCCCAGAGTGACACAGCACACTTGGTAAGTTTCCCCTAGTAACACAGGGCACTGCTCTGGCTATGGAGCAAGCAGGAGGGTGGTTGCACAATCACACCCTGCCTGCAGATGTGGGTTATTGCTCCTTCCAGGCTCCCTCTAGTCAGGTGTCCCCTCCCACTTAAAGTGTTGACACACAAAGCTGTGCCTCTTGCAAATCCAGTTCAGTGTCCACACACCAGGCTTTATCTGATTACTCAGATAAAGCCCCAGGATTTAATGTTATTCATGCCCAAAGTGCAGATTTGGGCCTGTGTGGGCACATATGACCTGCCCCTTCAACAGTCTCCCTGGAAGGCAACATCCTACAGCCACTTGGTATGCCTCATACCCAGAGGATCAGAAACATGTGAGGAACGCCAGTACCTCAGTAAAACAGGAAAGATTCAGCTAGGGGACACGTAGAGTGAACCTTCCAGGAAAGTTCTCAGTTCCTTCAAAAGCTGCCTTTTGGAAACACAGAGTTAAGAAAGTTAAGCTATTTAGCAGCTTGTTGGTCCTTGAGTAGATCATTTCAAAAATCAAATAACTAAGGCAGATACCAAGCATGAACTACAGTATCCAAATTCCAGGATGAACCTCAGCTGCTGAAATGGACCCATATTACTAGACTTAAGATACACACTTGACCCTTTCTTCTTCTCCCCATCCCAACAAACAGCAAGTCAAACCCACAACTTAGAAAACTAGTAGCATATTACCATGCTGGTCTGCCTTCTCTCCCTGGATTTTCACCATTACCCAAGCTCACAGCCACTTCAGAGCAGATTTGCTGCCCCTTTTTAACTTTTACACAGAAGATGTACCTTGGCAAGACCGTGTGCCACATACCTAACCTTACAGCAATATCCTGCTGGAATCAGTGCCATGTGTGCAGCCCTTCTGCCCTTTTCCTCTTAGGCTGCAAACTAAGCTATGCTAGAAAAATTTAAGAGATGCATGTGCCTGAATCAATACCAGAGTCAAATCTCAGGCTGAAGCTACTTATAATTGCCGGTCTGATCCTTGTTGTAAGAGGGACACACAGCACTCCAAAAAAGCTGTGAGGTAATAGGGAGGAAAGCGATGCCCTGGCTCACAAAAAATTGAAACATGTTCATTAGATTGATTCACTCCCACTCCCAGTTCCATTTTGTTCCAGCTGGAAGCACACAACATGCCACATGGAAAACCCCAGAACATTAGTAGTGGAACTGTGTGGGACACCTGGCAAGGAAGCCAAGTGTTCCAGCCAGTAGCGCAGAACCTTGACAGCAAGCCGTAGGGTAACACAGCACAGCCTGCACCACATGCCTATCATATAACCCCAGACCAGAAAGTCCAAGCAGATACATTGCCTGCCCATAAGGCTCAAGCCAGGTACTTTCTAGATTCATACAGACATCTTTTTCTGAAAAAAGAGTCAATAGGTTTCTTCTGAAACTGTTCAACAGTTCATAGGAATAGGACATAAATGCTAATTCTCCTAGTTCAGCTTACCCACAAAGTTTTAAGTATTTCTTTACATGGGAACCACTTGAAACTTCAAGTCCCAGATGTCCTAGTGCACCAGGATTAGTATGGAACAAAGTAATCTCTCCCTCTTTTTTCAAGTTCAATAACATGATGAGTTTAGCCTTTAAATAGCATGGGGAGACTGCCTGTCAAAGAGATAGGCCCCATGTAGAACTACTGACCACACAGCACCAATGCCATCCCTTCCACATACCCAGTACCCCAGTTCCTCCATAGTATGGACCAAAGACTCCTGTTTGGAAGCATTTCAAGGGCCATTATTCTTTTCTTACTGAGAAGCAATGCTTCTTTCCCTGCAGCACAGCTCACCAGGCTACACCACTACAGACTCCAGGATCCTGAAGTAACATATGACAACGAATTGGGGTATCTACATAAGAGCTGCGCTTTGGCAAACTCCAGGAATTCCTTCAAGCCTCCAAACATGGTGGTTGGAATCCAGGCATTTTTCACCTCTCTAATGTAGATTTTCACTTCTAAAAGGCTATTCAAACCAGTAGTTATCCACCGTGAAGTTCTCAAAAGTTTGAACTAGGAATTTCTAAACATCTGAGACCAATGTAGCCTTCTCATGTAGAGAACAGCTTGGCCTTACCCCTTGCTTGCTTTTCTTGGCTGTTTACCATCTGTGGCTCACGTTCTTTAGAACTAAGTTGTTTCTGCAGTTTTTGTGCAACTGAGCGCCTTTGTACATTTATGGTGTCAAGGCCCCATCTGGGATCTCCTCAGGACAGATTCCTGACTTGATAACATACCAGCTATCCAAAGAAAGCAGTTTGAAACTAACATCCACACAGCTGCTCTGACTTACAAGCTTCATCAAATTCCCCTCCCAGGCTAAAAAAAAAAGCCCATGTCTGGTAACTCCATTCAGACATTACCACCTTCTGCCCCAAAGCTCTCAAGTCAAAAGCTGTTGCTCTCACTTTGAAATCAGGCACATGGTGGTGGCATTATTTGTTTTTAAGTAAAAACCTTCCTTTTTCCAAGGAAGGTTTTGCAGGTTAAAAGCCTTACTATTACATAGTAGCAGCACTGCTTCAGTTCGAAGTCTGTCTCCCCATGTTCTAGAAGAGGGAAAAACTAGCAGACACCTAATACCAGAAAATGTCAGTGGACAGTACTCTCCAAGGTTAAGGGAAAATGGTAAGGCAAGGGCAGGTGGCTGTTTCTCTGTTGTGATCAGAAAAGGATGTTAATCCAAAAACCTTTGAAGCTGAATTTCAATGTTCCTTAAGCACAACACAGAACCAGAAGGGAGGGTGAGCAAGACATCTACCACATGCATGAAACACTGGAAAGTCAATGGCATGCTAAGGCCTCCACACTTAGCTGTGGCATTTCCACACTGTGGACAGAGGAGACATTTCCCACCTTTTCTACTCCACTGCCAGAAATCCCTGCATCATCGGTATTTTTGCTTCCAACTACTTTGATGAGCCACAGGGTAGAGTCTACTAAATAAAATCTGGTATTAGCATCCATCCCTGCCAAAGGTGATCAGAGAAGAAAAGCATTAGCTTTATTTTCTCCCTTTTTAAAAACCCTAAAGCAAAACGTTGAGTGATTGAAGCAAGGCCACACATCAAGTCAGATGTATAGAAGGGATTAGCCCACAGCTGTCCCTGGCTTGCAGCCCTACACTCATCCCTCTCAACCACACTCCCTGGGGCACGCACAATGCTGTCAGATTGCCACAAACATCAGCTGGCCTGGAAAGCTCTGGACCTTAAGCCCAAGCATGACAAAGTGTGACAAAACGAACTGTCCCCAGCAGTCATGAGACAGCACCAAGTACCCATCTCACTAGCCAGCACTTGCATCTGCTCATCCCAGTTGTCCAACCCAGAGCTCAAACATATGTGCTAAGAAATTTTTCTTCCCTCTTTACCCTTTCCGAAGAACAGGCCTCTACAAAGGCTGGCTGCAGTACCCAGACAGCCCATTGGGCTGGGACAGTTTCACTCAATTTCAGCTCAACAGTAGGATATTTTTCATAGTTCAGCTCACTGTTCTATCCCTTACTCACTTTACATGCTAGGGGTGGACCTCAATATAGCATCCAACTCACACCAGATCTATTTCACTAGGGAAAGTCTGCTGTATTTCCTTCCCTTAAACACTACACAGCTGAGGCAGCTTGTGCCACACCACAGCAGCTCCCATACCCAATTAATACCAAGAATTAAGATTTCAATTTCATTCACTGTATAAAAACACTCCTTAGTCACACACTGTTTCCAGATAGGCAACTCTGGAGCATCAGTAACTCCTGAGCCTCTTCAGGATCAAACCATACTAGCACAGCCTGCTTCCAGAGCTCAGACATGTTTGTTTTAAGATCAGACTGTGTCCATTTCAAGCAGGTGGTGACAGATTGTCTAGTGACTAGCTAAGAAGTCACTATTACAAAGTTGCTGGCTTTTAAATCCCCGTAATAGGATACACTTGCAACAGACATTTTGGTTGACATGAAGAAGCCTTCATATTTCAAGAAGGAAAAGCAGCATCCAGCTAGACTGACTGCAAGGGAGGGAAGTCAAGCCTTGCCTGTAAAGACGTACAGGGATTTGTTAGCACTTTGGTGCTTGGTCAGTTATTCCAATTACTGACCAGGAGGAAGATTTCACTGCCACCAAGAACATAAATTCCTGCAACTAAGTCAGGAAGAATTGCCAAACATTCACCTAACAACACTGGCAACACATGTTTTTGAATGTTTCCTACAGAGTTGCAAGTTTATCAAGGAAGATAAGTACAAAAGAAAGTCAGTGAAAGAGCTAGATGGACAGATATCCATTCTCTTGCTCTCAAACTTTTTCCTCACAACACTTGTGTGAAGCTGTTTGTGCAGAGACACAGCTGAAGCTAAGTGTTTCAGTCTGTCCTTTGGTGGAAGGATCAGGGTAGATAACATTGTTCTTGACCTCCCAGCTGAGGCAAGCAGAAGCCAACATACAAGAACAACACACAAGTTCTCCCAATGGTGTGCACCAAACCAGGCATCATGGTTTCCAGCAGCACGCTCATATCCTTCAGACAACTTGGGTCACACTTCTCCCATGTCTAAGACAGGCTGCATCTAAGTCACACTCACCACTACATTTAGACATTATATTTTAATTTCTATGACTCACTACAATTCCTCCAGGAAGGCATCCTGCCATGCACAAGAGTGAGCGTCCTTCAGCCTCCTACCATACTCAGTTGCCCAACAAGACTGCTGGATCTTTCCAAGAGAGATCCATTAAATATTTGTTCTAAGCTTGATACTACTGCACCTGAAGTATGATCACCTGGAAGATAATTTCCTGATCAATTCAACAGATCAATTTACTTTAGCCAGGAACATTACCTGTGTGGACAAGCAGCAGAGAGTTAAAAGGGAATCCATAATCAACCCCATCCCTACTTCTTTTAAAGAGGTGACATTGCTTTAGTAGTCCCTGGGGAAACACAATTAACAGTGGTACTTTTTTACCCACTGTGTGCTTGCAAACTAGTGCTTTTAAGCTAGGTTTTCTCACACTCAATACAGTGTGTTTGGCCATCTCCTGTAGCACATACCTCACCTTTGCTAAGGGCAACTACATTTACTGCCCCCACCCTCCTCCAGCAATTACTTATTGAAACAGTAGCAGCTGTAGCAGTTACTCACATGGAGCAACACAAGGGAAGAGCTTCGTGTAGCTCAGAGCAGTGTAGGAACTGGAAGTGATGAGTCAACATCTTGACATCAACCCATTCTGCAACTGCCACCAGCAGAGCAGTCCAGTGACTGCAGTTTGGCAACCTTGGTTCTCAGACACTTACTCACTTTTATTCTGCAGGCATGACATAGCTTTGTCTGGGAGCAACTAGCGTCTAACTTGTATCTTGCACCAGCAACTTAACTTGCAAAGTCACATCACATGCCTGCAAATATAAAGGAGCTGGGCAGCAGTTTCACAGCCAGCCACGTACACCAGCCTCCGGTGGAGTCAAGGTTAGGGAAACTCATACCGAAACAGAGCTTGTTAGTATAATCTATGCAGGTCTAGGAAGCTGTTTCTCCGCAGCTATAATGCTGCATCCCTCTACTAGTTAATACATGTACAAGCCTCCTTCCACAGGGCATGAAGATAAGCACAGCCCAGCTGAGGTCATCTCATTGATACTCCCTGCCAACACCAGTTAATCCTCACTCCCCTTGTCAACACAAGCCCTCAGTGGCTCCAGATGCAGTCAGTACATGCATAGTACAGCCTAAAACTATAAGCACAGCTTGCACTGGCCTATCAGAGCCAGGCTATCAGGCGCCAATTCCAGTGTATTCAGTGGCACCAGCCACAAGATTTGACAGAGACAAATATCAGACAGCCACAGAGCATAGTCCCTTCCACATCTTATATTCTTCAAAAACTACATTGTGACTTGGAAGATTAACTGTGGGCACAGTCTGCACTCATTCAAAGCCTGGCATACACAGTGTCCTGACTAGCTCACTAGCTACAGATTTTTAATTCCAGTAACCTCCTGAATTCTTAATTAGCCCTTGCAAGGCAGACAGGACAAGACAAGCAGCCCTTGCAGACTGCTTTCACTTTTCCTGAGGAACAGAAATGTAGGGGGCCAGGGGAAAATAAAAGACACAGGAGAGCAGTGAGCAGAGCACATTTTCCACATCCAGGATCTAGCAGCAGTGAACTGACTCCGCACAAATACAGCACATAACGGCTAGCCAGTTCCTGGAACACAAACCCACATCTCAGAAGTATCTGACACAAGTTTACAAACAAACTCCAACCACATGATAGTGTACTTCAGTAACCTCTAAAGCAGAGGAGAGGCTGCAAAAGCCTGCTGCTGATGCACTGCAACAATACGATGCCCCCCAGAGGAATACACTGCTGAAATTCATCCCTTGTCTTCAAGGGGGGAGAAGACTAAATTGCTGCTTTATGCATCCATCATTGCAACTGCTGAGAGCCATGGCATGGCCGGCAGCCAGACACACAGACAGAGCAGGGAGGAGACAGGCGCAGTAGCCACCGGTTGGTCAGGGAAGACGCTCCTTCACAAACCATTTAAGTGCTTCTCGGCCTGGCTATTCATTTTGTAAACAGCAGCACAGCTCCATCACATTCCCAGCAGTTCCCTTATCAACTCACCACGGAAATAGCCTTCCTCATAGGCTGGTATAGCTGCTTTGACCCCATCCATCCCTGTAGCCACGTCTTTTACTGCAAGCCACTGGAAACACCATAGTTTGGTCCTAGTAATTTAGCAGTCAATTTGCACCCACCAAGACTAAGCCGCCTATACTACTGTGCTTTGCAGTGCAGAATCTAGTGCAGCTATCAGATGTTAGAGGGGTGGGAAAAGCAAAAATTGCTCCTAGGACAAAAGGTTCATAGATTTATCCTGCATCGCAATGAGGAAAAAAAGAGCTGATCGTTGTCCAAGGTAGCAACTCCCATTTTTACAATCATTTTGTAAACTTCCTTATCTTGAGCAATGTCTCAGACAATTCAATCAGGCATGGCCACCACCAGCCATCAGCCACACCAGCCGCCCACTTCTCACTCAGGTAATGAGGAGAACAAATGGCATACCCCAGCACAAGGCTACAGCAAGACTGATCTCTTGTCATAACAACAGTCTAGGTATTCCAGATATAGGATTATATAAGCTCCCATTGTATTAGCATATGTTTATGTAGTTAAAAAACCAGACATATTAATTAGGCCTTGTAAGGTGTGCTCCGGAGACCACCGCTGTAACCACAGACGCTGAACAAACAACCTGGCTTCCTTAATGAGTTGAAGATCTCTGAACTGACATTATCAGTGTTTGCTTTTCAAATCCACACACGGCTACACCAGCTGGCCTCTGGCAGCCACCCACCTCACGGCATCCCAGCGGCGGCTACAGGAGCCTCGCAAACGCCGGGACTCCTTCAGGCCCCAGCATTTGCTTGGGCAATGGGTGCCCCGTTAGTCCCGGCACTTCGGGCCCAGCCACCGCGCCCGCATCCCACCGACCCCGGCGCCCCCCCCCCCGGGGTCTCGTGTCCCCGAGCTCCCCAACGACCCCGGCGCCCCCCCCCCCGGGGTCTCGTGTCCCCGAGCTCCCCAACGACCCCGGCGCCCCCCCCCCCGGGGTCTCGTGTCCCCGAGCTCCCCAACGACCCCGGCGCCCCCCCCCTCGGGGTCTCGTGTCCCCGAGCTCCCCAACGACCTCGGCGCCCCCCCCCCCGGGGTCTCGTGTCCCCGAGCTCCCCACAGCACACGCGAGCCGGTGCCTGAGCCACCCGGGGTTTCCAAGCGGCTCCGAGCTGCTCGGAAAGCCTGGCCTCACCCCAGCCTGGCGTTTGTGGGTGGTTTTTTTTTTTAAAGCTGGCACCGATTCCGGGCAGCTTGCACGGGCGGGAGGGGAGCGGGGAGGAGAGACCCGCTCCGTGCCTGCTGGGAACGGCGGCGCCGCGGAGGGAGGCAGGGACGGAGGCCGCGGGAGCCAGGAGCCCCCGGCGGGGAGCCGGGCCGGCCGCCGCCACCCCGGGGAAGGGCCGCCGCGGAGCCGTCCGGGCCCCCGACCACCCGCCTCGCACCGCGCCCTCCCCAGCCGGCTCCCTCCTTCCGTACCTACCGATCCCGGCCGGAACATGGCAGCTGCCCGGCCGAGCCCCGCCGGAGGCTGCTCCCGGGGCCGCGGAGCGCGGCGGAGCGTGGATCGGGAAGCGGCCGGCTCTCCTCCGCCGCGGCGGGGAGGCTGGAGCCGCAGTGTCCCGGCTCCTCCCGGCGCCAGGCGCGGCCAGCGGGACCCGGCCCGTCACATGGCCCAAATAACGCCCGGCGGCCGCCCCGCTCCGCCCCCGGCCTGGCCCGGGGCGCGGCCCCGCTCCGCCCGGGCCCGCGCCCGCTGCCCGCCCCGCTCCGCCCCGCTCCGCCCCGCCCCGCTGCGGGCAGCCGCCGCCGGCGGCACGGGGGCGGGGAGCGGGGCGGGCCGGGGCGCGGAGGAAGCCGGAGGAGGGGGCTGCCGGCGGAGAGGGGGTCCCGGAGGACGGTCGGACCCGGCGTGGGCGGGCCCCGGCGGAGGGGGGGTCCCGGCGGAGGCGCAGCCGGCGGCGGGGACAGTCGCTCGTCGAGGGGAGGAGGAGGAGGAGGAGGAGGAAGAGGAGGAAGGGCAGCTTCTGGCTCCGACAGAGGACCCCCGTCCCAAGCAGAGCCGCGTGCCGTGATAAACGCTCGTCAGCCGGCAATGTTTCTGGATAAATCGGGCTTGTTGAATTCTTCCCTGCCCTGCTTGCTCTAAGAGTGGCTAAAAATAGCAGCGAGTTTCAGGCTCGGCGCTGCTTATTCCTTTGTGCACAACCGAGTCACTTAATGAATTGCATCCTCAGTGTCCTTATACATTGGCACAATGTTGCAATACTTGCCTTGCGAACGCCCCGGGGAACCTGTGGTCGCTTTTTTTTAAAACTGGTTTGTTTACCAAAATAAATCGGGGAAATGACAATCCTGTTTGTTTCAGTCTTTTTTTAAAAAGCAACTTTTTGGACAAATTTGACCCAGTAATGTCTCTTTGAGGTGATTCATTTTTCAGTATTCCCAGACAAAAAGAGTCTGTAGCAATATTGCTTGGGGCTATAAAACAGCAGATTGCCATAAATTAAGCAAGCCGTACTGCACGGGGTACCTCCAAGGACCACCTAAGAGCTGGAGGAAGTGGTATGAATGATTCAGGCGGCGGCAGCCTGCCGTCTGAGTCAGGTCGGAACGGCTGCCCCTGCATGCTGCTGGAATTATTGTTTTCTGGGGTTGGACATTCACGTTGGGCCTTGACCAGTTCTCATCACTAATGGTGTCTTGTTGGGGCACATGTGAAAAAAAAAAAAAAATCGGGGTTAATTTGTGCATCCTTCTTTTGATGTCCCTACTTCCAGAGAACTTTGCTTTCATCTAGGCTGAACTTCATTTCCAGCACAGGGCCTTAATTCAAACAAAGCTCAACCATAAATGTGCAAGAGCTTTCTTGCCTCCCTACCTTTTAATTTAATTTAATTAAAACTCAGCCATTTTTCTCCTGGCTGTGTGCCTCTCAGGGAGCGGGGAGGTGAAAAGTGAGGAAGGAGATTCCCGGGTGCCAACGTGTGCTGGATCTCTAGGGAGGCTGGCGAAGGAGGTGCGCTCTGCTGAGAGCTGAACAGCCTTTTTGTCACGTTTCATGGGCCATGCATTAATGTACAACCTAGTTATACCAGTGCTTGCTAGGAAAAAAACTCCTGCAGCTCCACACGGGATAAAATGAAATTGGAAGGTCCCATAAGCTCCCCACTGCCACATTATTCCTTCAGTGAGGTGGTCACAGCAGGACATTCAGTGTCACATAACGGGGCAGGGTCCAGTGCTGAAGCCACTGAACTGTCAGAAAAAGGCAGAAGAACTGAATGCAGTGGGAAGGCCAAGGTGTGGTAGGGAGCCTGCTGAATACTCCCCTCCTCCTCACCCCTTTCAGGCCCTGCAGTCAAAAAAATCCAGACAGAGGACATCAGCCAATGCAGTGAAAGAAATTCTGCTGAACTCCCGAGGGCCAATGCATGCACGTGGAGTTATTCCTATGTGCATTTGTATCTTTGCAGGACTGAGGAACTAATTTGTTAATCGTATTTTGAAGTCCTTGGGGAATAGTTGCTCTATGCCAGCCATTGTGGTTCATTTAAAAAACACATTCGCATGTAAATACATTCACATGTAAATTTATTACGCTAGCTGACCAGAAACACCAGAGAGTTTGTAGACACAGCACAAATATGTTCTTTCACACCCAGCAAGTTAGAAATAGGAGAAGTTTTATGTTAAATAGGTACACATTTGCGTAGCTTTTTCTAAACTACTTTGCTTTGACCTGGTCCTGCTCCCATTCAAGCCGATTTCCTCCACTAATTTCAGAAGTTCTTCAGCAGTAGTCCCCCAAGCGTGTGGCGAAAACCTCCCCCTTTCAGCTTTTCCTACACGTTACTGTTCAGTTCTTGGCCAGTTAGCCACACCTCGGGGGCCCACACTCACCCAGAGACCCTGTAATTATTGCTCCGCGGGAGCTATGGAAGGGTCCTGACACTGAGGGCTGGCTCCAGTGTCAGCTGGAGTGTGTCTCCGTTGGCACGCTTGCAGCTTGCAGTGTGAATCCATCTTTGTTTGCGGAGAGTTCTCCCAGTTGATTTCCACTGTTCAGAAGATCCACTCCTGGACTCCTGGCTTTTCTGCCAATGCCAGCGATGTTAGAGGAATCTGCCGTGCATCCGTTCGCTGGAGAGCAAGGCGAACTGAGGTGTTGTCTAAGGAAAATCCAAAACCACTTAGAATAGGAGCTCTGTGGACCAGATTCTCCTTTACAGTCAATCAATCTACTGCACCTACTAAAGCATTTAAAGAGTTCTTTAAATGCTTTGTTTCATTACTGCCAAGGTGGGAGACTGCTGTAACGTGAGAACCTGACTGGTGGGAGTGGGGCGAAGGCTAGCATGGATTCATAATCTAGAAAGGCAGAGGGGAGGCAGCTGCTAATCAGTTGGCTGGCAGTAGCTCTTGATGCCTAGAGATGTGGGCAGGGGACTTTCCTCTTACCCTGAGACATTTTCTTGCCCATCTGCTGTGACCCAGTGGAGTAACAGAGCAATGGCCAGGGCCAGGGTCTCGCTTGTGGAGACTCAAAGCAGAGTCTCCTTGGCCTGCCCAGCCACAGCTCCCCAGGGTGTATTAAATGGTCAGCACAGCAGGAGCACCTTCTGCAGCAGCAGAGACATGTCATCACTGAGTCCAAGAAAGTTGTGAATGATGTCTGAGAAATTTACAGGAAACCCAGCAGGCTTTGGTCTGCCTGTGGATTCAGCTGTTCTGCTCCCTCCACCACAGCCGTTACCTGCCGCCCTCCCTGCACTGGTCAGCACTGTGACCCGTTATCTCTCCCTGAGCACCCTGCAGCACATCGCCATTGCCAGGTGTCAGCTTCTTTGTCTGAGGGCTACTCAGAGTCTTGCATTTTCTTGTGCGCTAGTTCCAGGTGTGCAAGGGGTTCCTGCTCTAACAGAGGTCCCTGGTCTTTACAGTGAGAGGGAGAAATGGGGTGGAGGAGGTATAAGAGCAGCAGGGAAGTTGGAGGAAACCAGACGTGACAAGTGCTGAAGCAGAACTTTTCAGCTTTGTGGTGGCTTCTCGCCAGATGAGATCACAGCTCCTACGGAATCTTGTCTCCTTTTATTTCCGTAATATTTGACTTTCTTGCTTCCTTAAGAAGCAGGAATTGCTAATCTTCAATCACTTGCTTTGAATACTGTCTACATCTCAAACAACAGTGCAAACCGTGGCAGAGGGGGGTGGCTGGCAAATGCCTGCAATGGAATCCCTCTAAACCTGTTTGGAAAACTAACTGGGGATGGAGCCTGGATTGGAAGACAGACGCTTTTCCAGCTCTCATCCTTGTGAATTTGTGCTATGATTATTAAATGGAAGGTGGGAGGGGGAATGACTTGGCATGTCTCCTTTTTTGTGCTCAGCATTCAGTATTGTAGATTATCTGTGGGGTCTGGAAGTGGATGAGCACCCACCTTCTGAAAGATGGGTCCCTTTTGAATGTCTGGAGTTAAGCATCTAAATCCTTCTTAAGAGCACAGACTCTGAGGCTGGTGCAGACTTTGTAGATGTGCTATATGCTTGACTGATACTAACCTTGCAGCAGTAGGCCGGTAGACTGTAGCAAAAAAGGGGATCCTATTGCTTTGCATTTGCGGGGGGCGGGCGGCGTGTGTATAAAGACAGGCAGGCAGCAAACATGCAGCTTTCTATGCCCTGGGGAGAGGAGGGGAGAGAGAGTAAACACTCTGCCCGGAAACATGTACGTGCCGCATGCAGGCTCTGCCTGCGGGAATTAAGGGAGACAATGCAACAGATAATGAACAATGAGCGTCTGTAATGTACAGCAACAAAGCCAAAGTAACCCAGTGTGCCGCAGAACAGAGAAAGGGACTGTTAAAACAGCAGCCTCATGAGGTAGAAATCCTGCCAAGCCTGCTTAGAAGACAATCAACAAGTCCTCCTCAGCTGGGAGATGGCTCAATGTGGTGGAAAAGGGAGTAAATGAGGGTGGGATGGAGGAGGAAAAAAGAGGCATCCCCAAGGGGCCCTTTGGGGGGGACGGGGGGGGGGGGGAAGTAATCTTCCTTTTAGTTAATCTCTTCTTGTGAATTCAAATCTCAGCACAGTCAACTCAACACTTGGCACACTGCAACACAAATACATGAGGCTGTTTATCAGAACCTTTCCCAGAAACAAAGTGAAATCCAGGTGTTCTGCTTTACATTCACCTGGAAAGCAGGGGCTTGCTGTGATGTTTCCT